>NW_020837950.1:5327262-5695537 GCF_003676395.1 Aethalodelphis obliquidens | reverse complement strand
AGCAAATTTGAATTGCCTAGGTCAATGGTTTTCAAAGTACAAAAAAATAAGTCTCCTTAGAGCAAATTTGAATTGCCTAGGTCAATGGTTTTCAAAGTACAAAAAAAAAAGTCTCCTTAGAGCAAATTTGAATTGCCTAGGTCAATGGTTTTCAAAGTACAAAAAAATAAGTCTCCTTAGAGCAAATTTGAATTGCCTAGGTCAATGGTTTTCAAAGTACAAAAAAAAAAGTCTCCTTAGAGCAAATTTGAATTGCCTAGGTCAATGGTTTTCAAAGTACAAAAAAATAAGTCTCCTTAGAGCAAATTTGAATTGCCTAGGTCAATGGTTTTCAAAGTCTGGTCCCCAGGAGCATCAGCATCACTCCAATTTATTAGAACTGCAAAATCACAGGCCCCACTGCAGACTGATTGACTCAAATTGGGGTGAGAGCGTGTGTGTAGCAGGTGGAATCTGTGTTTTCACAAGCTCTCCAGGTGACTCTGACCTGTGGTAGTCTGAGGACACAGGCTTAGGCTTAAGATCCTAGAAGAGCAGGCCATATTCACTGTTTGGCAGGCAAGTGCCTGGTCTATTTTCTTTCTTTGTTTTCCTTCTGTCTTATTCTTTTGTTATTTTAGTTTTTAATTGAAATACAATTGATTTAAAATATTGTATTAGTTTCAGATGTATAACATAGTGATTCAATATTTTTACAGATTATACTCCATTTAAAGTTGTTATAATATATTGGCTATACTCTCTGTGCTGTACCAGAATATCCTTGTAGCTTATTTATTTTATACATAGTATTTTGTACTTTTTAATCCCCTACCCCTATCTTGCCCCTTTCCCTTCCGTCTCCCCACTGGTAACCACTAATTTGTTCTCTATATCTGTGAGTCTCTCTCTATTTTGTTATATTCATTCCTTTTTTATTTCTTGGATTCCACATATAAGTGATAACATACAGAATTTGTCTTCCTCTGCCTGACCTAATAGCTTAATACCCTGTAGGTCCATCCATGCTGTTGCAAATAACAGAATTTCATTATTTTTTATGGCTGAGTAATATTCCATTGTGTGTGTGTGTGTGTGTGTGTGTGTGTGTGTGTGTTTATATATATACCACATCTTTATCAATTCATCTGTTGATGGACACTTAGGTTGCTTCTATATTTTGGCTATTATAAATAATGCTGCTGTGAACATTGGGGTGCATGTATCTTTTTGAATTAGTGTTTTCATTTTCTTTAGATGTATACCCAGGAGTGGAATTGCTGGATCATATGGTGGTTTTTTGAGGAACCTCCACACTGTTTTCCATAGTGGCTGCATGAATTTACATTCCCACCAACAGTGTACTAGGGTTGCTTTTTCTCCACATCCTTGCCAACATTTGTTATTTGTAGACTTTTTGGTGATAGCCATCCTAACAGGTGTGAGGTGTGATACCTTATTGTGTTTTTTTTTTTTTTTTTTTTTTTGCGGTACGTGGGCCTCTCACAGTTGTGGCCTCTCCCGTTGCGGAGCACAGGCTCCGGACGCGCGGGCTCAGTGGCCACGGCTTACGGGCCCAGCCGCTCCGCGGCATGTGGGATCCTCCCAGACCGGGGCATGAACCCGTGTCCCCTGCATCGGCAGGCGGACTCTCAACCACTGCGCCACCAGGGAAGCCCCCTTATTGTGGTTTTAATTTGCATTTCTTTGATTAGTGATGTTGAGTATCTTTTCACATGCCTGTTAGCAATCTCGTCTTCTTCAGAAAAATGTTCAAGCCTTCTGCCCATTTTTGATTGGATTGGTTTTTTTCTTTATATTGAGCTGTATGAGCTGTTTATATATTTTAGATATTGACTGCTTATTGGTCATATCATTTGTAAATATTTTCTCCCATTCAGTGTGCTGTCTTCTCATTTTGTTGATGGTTTCCTTTGCTGTGCAAAAGCTCTTAAGTTTAGTTAGGTCCCATTTGTTTATTTTTGCTTTTGTTTCCTTTGCCTTAGGAGACAGATCCAAATAAATATCGTTTAGGACTTTGATCCATTTTGAGTTTATTTTTTATTGTTTTTGCGGTACGCGGTCCTCTCACTACTGTGGCCTCTCCCGTTGCGGAGCACAGGCTCCGGACGCGCAGACTCATTGGCTGTGGCTCACGGGCCCAGCCGCTCCGCGGCACGTGGGATCTTCCCGGACCGGGGCACAAACCCGTGTCCGCTGCATCGGCAGGCGGACTCTCAACCACTGCACCACCAGGGAAGCCCCTTGAGTTTATTTTTTATATGGTGTGTGAAAATGTTCTAATTTTATTCTTTTATGTGTAGCTGTCCAGTTATCCCAGCACCACTTATTGAAGGGACTGTCTTTTCTACGTTGTATATTCTTGCCTCCTTTGTCACAGATTAATTGACCATATGTGTGTGGGGTTATTTCTGGGCTCTTTATTCTGTTCCACTGATCTATGTGTCTGTTTTTGGGCCAGTCCATACTCTTTTGATTGCTGCTGCTGTGTAGTATAGTCTGAAGTCAAGGATCATGATGCCTCCAGCTTTTGTTCTTTTTTCTCAGAATTGCTTTGGCTGGTCTATTTTATTTTATTTTACTTTTTTTTAGTGAATGGTGTTTTTTTTTTTTTTTTTTTTTTTTTTTTTTTTTGGGTTTTTTTTTCACACGCAGGCTTTTCCCTAGTTGTGGTGAGCAGGGGTGCTACTCTTTGTTGCGGTGCGCGGGCTTCTCATTGTGGTGGCTTCTCTTGTTGCAGGGCATGGCCTCTAGGCACGTGGACTCAGTAGTTGTGGCTCACAGGCTCTAGAGCGCAGGCTCAGTAGTTGTGGCACACGGGCTTAGTTGCCTGCGGCATGTGGGAAATTCCTGAACCAGGGCTTGAACCTGCGTCCCCTGCATTGGCAGGTGGATTCTTAACCACTGTGCCACCAGGGAAGACCTGGCTGGTCTACTTTAAAAGGCCTCTAGGAAAGATGATTCCATTGACTTTTCTGTATACCATTTCAAATAGCTCTGTGATACCACTGAACTGGCTTCAATAACCAGTAATTTAAGACAGAAAACTTAGAAAACAGTCCAAAAAGACAGTGTTTAGTATCAATACTTAAAGATTTGTGTTGGCTGGTTTTATGTTATTATTTACTTCCTGGCAACAAATTCCCTTCCCAAAACATAATTAAAACGAACGTTTTTTCATAAGGGGAGAAAGGGGGAATGTTTTTTCCCATCCTTTGATCTTGGGTATATTTTTGGAGAATGGTTAAAAGAAGCAGATGTGAATCCTTATGACTCTCAGTAGAGAGTTTGTGTCTAGGAAATCAAGTTTTCCCTGAGTGTCTTTGTAGAGGTGGGGAATAATGTTGTTTCCTACTGTGAACATTAAAATTGTTATTAATTAATTCTATATAGAGTTCCAGAATAAAAGTGTTTCCATACTGCATCTGTATTCAACATAGGCTATATTCTTTTTTTTTTTTTTTTTTGCTGTACGCGGGCCTCTCCCGTTGCCGAGCACAGGCTCCGGATGCGCAGGCTCAGCGGCCATGGCTCACGGGCCCAGCCGCTCTGCGGCATGTGGGATCTTCCCGGACCGGGGCACGAACCCGCGTCCCCTGCATCGGCAGGCGGACTCTCAACCACTGCGCCACCAGGGAAGCCCAGGCTATATTCTTTTAATGCACTTTAGATTTAGTCAGGTCAGATTCTCTCACTTATTGCTGGAAATTTTGATTGTCAGCTTTCTTTACCCTATCAGGCCCATGTGATGTTGAACATGGTCGCTTCATAATATTGTAGGTTGGTCATGTCATGGAGATATTAGGAATCAGCAGAAAGAATCTTGAAATAGTTTCTTAAGTAGGAATTAAAACCTGATCTACAAATGTGTTTTTCCCCCACTGACTTTAATTTCTAAAATAAAGAGCAATGAAGGAGATATGTGAGAAGCATAACAGACTTGTTTTTGAGGTTTTGAGATTACTTTGATATCTAGAAACATATATCCTCTACATAAGTATAAACTATTTTACTGTAACAATTATCTGAACTTTCTTTTGCAGAATATCATTTAAATTCTGTTTCAAACCTAAATTTCATTAAGAAGAAAATCTCCTAAAACCATGTAGCCATTTAAGTAAGCTCTTTCTTAAAAACTTAACCCGCCATATCTGTTAGATATTTTTAGTAATTGTCTTTTGTCCAAAAGAGACCTGAATGCTTTAGTTGGCTTTGCAACATTTTTAATTACATTCAAAACTTTTTGGCAAGGACACATATATACATTGCCTTTACAATGAAGTTTATATACTCAGTTATGTTCTTCTTGTTTTCTCTGATATAATATGGAGAATTTTTAGTAGTACATACACATGCTGCTTGTGGACTTGGATGTGAATGTTCTTTTTCAGTGTTGAGGCAGCATGCTTGTTTTGCACTTTTTAAGGCTGTTCTTAAAACAAAAACTTAAAGGATTGCATCTTTTCCCTACATTTAGAAGCAATACATTAACTTCTGTCTATGCTTTTCTCCACCATAAGCATAGGCTTCATGATTAAATGAAGTTGGATAGGTTTTGTGTGATTAGAGTTTTGGAATAGTTTTTGATTAAATAAAGATCTGTCTTCTAATTATAAACTAAATACATATGTTCATGGTAAAAAAAAATAAAAATAAAAAAGAGACAGTTACAAATGATACTTTAGAATCATCTACTAATATATTGCCTCAAAATAACCAGTGTTAGAGTTTTAAAAAATATTTAAATACACACATATATTCTGTTTGAGATCATACTTATATACAGGTCTAAATCATGGTTGAAAACCTTATAGGGAATTCCCCAGTGGTTTTCACTCTGGACTCTCACTGCCAGAGACCCAGGTTCAATCCCTGGTCAGGGAACTGGGATCCTGCAAGCTGCAGGGGATGGCCAAAAAAAAAAAACCAAACACCTTAAAAACTTTAAAAATTTTCTTGCTTATCAAATTTATTCAAACATCATTTTAATAGCTGTAGTATATTTCCATTGAGCTATACCACAATTTAACACTTTACCTTTATCTGGACATTTGGGTTAGTGTGTTTTCCAGTGCTGAATTGATCAGCTTTCTACTCAGGGCCAAAAAGAATGAACATCTTTAAGACTTACTACCTTTTGGCTCCAGAAAATTAAAAGCAGGTTAGACGTCCCCAGCACTATATGAAAACTTGGCTTCATTGAACACCATGAATAAAGAAACTCCTTGCTACACTCATGGAAAAAATTACTAACTGCTTTTCTTAGATTGGTTACTAGTGAAGTTGAAAATATATTTTTTTCTATTTATTTGCAGTTTTTCAGTTTCTGTTCATGCTCATTTCTCAAGTATGCTCTTCTTGTAAATACTTAAACCCCCGAAATGAATAATTCCTTGTATTGCTTTTATAAACTATTACTGTAAAGAGTAGGCCATTGTGAGTGATTATGGGTCTTCTTGGATGAAACTGAAACAATAGGGCAGATCCTAAAAATTAGCTGAGAAAATTTTCAGATAGATATAAATCTGAATAAATCTTGGTTCTTTTAAGGTCTAAGGATACTATAATATAAAATTTTAGCAGGAATAAAATCTTGTATTCAAATTGATTTAACTAATTTATGACACATTCATAAATCATGACATAATTTAGAAATTAATGAAAGCCTATATATGTATGTAAGTAATAAAATGGTAGCGGAGAGAATAAGCTGGTTTATTTTTAATGAGCTGCCACTGATTTGATGTGTAATATTGGGTAAGTCAATGTCCTGAATCTCAGTTTTCTTGTTTATAAAATATTTAGTTGGATACTTGAGTTTTTTTCCAGCTTTAAAATTCTGAATGTTCTATTTAAGTTACTAACCTTATCTTTTTGTTTGTTTGAATTTTGTTTTATTTATTTTTTTAGACAGCAGGTTCTTATTAGTCATCAGTTTTATACACATCAGTGTATACATGTCAATCTCAATCTCCCAATTCATCCCACCACCCGCCCCCCCGCCGCTTACCTGCCTTGGTGTCCATATGTTTGTTCTCTACATCTGTGTCTGAATTTCTGCCCTACAAACCAGTTCATCTGTACCACTTTTCTAGGTTCCACATATATGTGTTAATATACGATATTTGTTTTTCTCTTTCTGACTTAATTTACTCTGTATGACAGTCTCTAGATCCATCCATGTCTCAACAAATGACCCAATTTCGTTCCTTTTTATGGCTGAGTAATATTCCCTTGTATATATGTACCACATCTTCTTTACCATTTGTCTGTCAAAGGGCATTTAGGTTGCTTCCATGACCTGGCTATTGTAAATAGTGCTGCAATGAACATTGGGGAGCATGTGTCTTTATGAATTACGGTTTTCTGTGGGTATATGCCCAGTAGTGGGATTGCTGGATCATATGGTAATTCTATTTTTAGTTTTTTAAGGAACCTCCATACTGTTCTCCATAGTGGCTGTATCAATTTACATTCCCACCAACCCTAGGTAGGTTTATTCCTAGATGTTTTATTCTTTTTGTTGCAATGGTAAATGGGAGTGTTTCCTTAATTTATCTTTCAGATTTTTCATCATTAGTGTATAGGAATGCAAGAGATATATGTGCATTAATTTTGTATCCTGCAACTTTACCAGATTCATTGATTAGCTCTAGTAGTTTTCTGTTGACATCTTTAGTATAGTATCATGTCATCTGCAAACAGTGACAGTTTTACTTCTTCTTTTCCAATTTTTATTCCTTTTATTTCTTTTTCTTCTCTGATTGCCATGGCTAGGACTTCCAAAACTATGTTGAATAATAGTGGTGAGAGTGGACATCCTTGTCTTGTTCCTGATCTTAGAGGAAATTCTTTCAGTTTTTCACCATTGAGAATGATGTTTGCTGTGGGTTTGTCTTATATGGCCTTTATTATGTTGAGGTAGATTCCCTCTATGCCCACTTTCTGGAGAGTTTTTATCATAAATGGGTGTTGAATTTTGTGAAAAGCTTTTTCTTCATCTATTGAGATGATCATATGGTTTTTATTCTTCAATTTGTTAAAATGGTGTATCACATTGATTGATTTGCATATATTGAAGAATCCTTGCATCCCTGGGATAAATCCCACTTGATCTTGGTGTATGATCCTTTTAATGTGTTGTTGGATTCTGTTTGCTAGTATTTTTTTGAGGAATTTTGCATCTATATTCATCAGTGATATTGGTCTGTAATTTTCTTTTTTTGTAGTATCTTTCTCTGGTTTTGGTATCAGGGTGATGGTGGCCTGATAGAATGAGTTCGGGAGTGTTCCTTCATGTGCAGTTTTTTGGAAGAGTTTGAGAAGGATGGGTGTTAGCTCTTCTGTAAATGTTTGATAGAAGTCATCTGTGAAGCCAACTGGTCCTGGACTTTTGTTTGTTGGAAGATTTTTAATCACAGTTTCAATTTCATTACTTGTGGTTGGTCTGTTCATATTTTCTATTTCTTCCTGGTTCAGTCTTGGAAGGTTATACCTTTCTAAGAATTTCTCCATTTCTTCCAGATTGTCCATTTTATTGGCATAGAGTTGCTTGTAGTAATCTCTTAGGATGCTTTGTATTTTTGCAGTGTCTGTTGTAACTTCTCCTTTTTCATTTCTAATTTTATTGATTTGAGGCCTCTCCCTCTTGATGAGTCTGGCTAATGGTTTATCAATTTTGTTTATCTTCTCAAAGAACCAGCTTTTAGTTTTATTGATCTTTGCTATTGTTTTCTTTGTTTCTATTTCATTTATTTCTGCTCTGATCTTTATGATTTCTTTCCTTCTGCTAACTTTGGGATTTGTTTGTTCTTATTTCTCTAGTTCCTTTAGGTGTAAGGTTAGATTGTTTGAGGTTTTTCTGATATGAGTATTGTTACTCCAGCTTTCTTTTGATTTCCATTTGCATGGAATATCTTCTTCCATCCCCTCACTTTCAGTCTGTATGTGTCCCTAGGTCTGAAGTGGGTCTCTTGTAGACAGCATATATATGGGTCTTGTTTTTGTATCCATTCAGCAAGCCTGTGTCTTTGGTTGGAGCATTTAATCCATTCACGTTTAAGGTAATTATTGATATGTATGTTCCTATGACTATTTTCTTAATTGTTTTGGGTTTGTTTTTGTAGGTCCTTTTCTTCTCTTGTGTTTCCCACTTAGAGAAGTTCCTTTAGCATTTGTTGTAGAGCTGGTTTGGTGGTGCTGAATTCTCTTAGCTTTTGTTTGTCTGTAGAGCTTTTGATTTCTCCATCAAATCTGAGTGAGATCCTTGCCGGTTAGAGTAATCTTGGTTGTAGGTTCTTCCCTTTCATCACTTTAAGTATATCATGCCACTCCCTTCTGGCTTGTAGAGTTTCTAACAGCTGAGAAATCAGCTGTTTACCTTATGGGAGTTCCCTTGTATGTTATTTGTCGTTTTTCCCTTGCTACAATAATTTTTCTTTGTCTTTAATTTTTGCTAATTTGATTACTATGTGTCTGGGCATGTTTCTCCTTGGGTTTATCCTGTATGGGACTGTCTGTCCTTCCTGGACTTAGGTGGCTATTTCCTTTCCCATGTTAGGGAAGTTTTCGACTATAATCTCTTCAAATATTTTCTCTGGTCGTTTCTCTCTCTCTTCTCCTTCTGGGACCCCTATAATTGCGTTTAACATTATCCCAGAGGTCTCTTAAGCTGTCTTCATTTCTTTTCATCCTTTTTTCTTTATTCTGTTCTGCAGCAGTGAATTCCACCATTCTGTCTTCCAGGTTACTAATCCGTTCTTCTGCCTCAGTTATTCTGCTACTGATTCCTTCTAGTGTAGTTTTCATTTCAGTTATTGTATTGTTCACCTCTGTTTGTTCTTTAATTCTTCTAGGTCTTTGTTAAATATATCTTGCATCTTCTCAGTCTTTGCCTCCATTCTTTTTCCGAGGTCCTGGATCATCTTCACTATCATTATTCTGAATTCTTTTTCTGGAAGGTTGCCTATCTCCACTTCATTTAGTTGTTTTTCTGAGGTTTTATCTTGTTCCTTCATCTGGTACATAGCCCTCTGCCTTTTCTTCTGGTCTATCTTTTTGTGAATGTGGTTTTTGTTCCACAGGCTTCAGGATTGTAGTTCTTCTTGCTTCTGCTGTCTGTCCTCTGGTGGATGAGGCTATCTAAGAGGATTGATGGGAGGGACTGGTGGTGGGTAGAGCTGGGTGTTGCTCTGGTGGGCAGAGTTCAGTAAAACTTTAATCCAGTTGACTGCTGACTGATGGGGCTGCGTTCCCTCCCTGTTGGTTGTTTGGCCTGAGGCAACGCAGCACTGGAGACTACCTGGGCTCTTTGGCGGGGCTAATGACAGACTCTGGGAGAGCTCACGCCAAGGAGTACTTCCCAGAACTTCTGTTGCCAGTGTCCTTGTCCCCACGGTGAGCCACAGCCACCCCCGCCTCTGCAGGAGACCCTCCAACACTAGCAGGTAGGTCTGGTTCGATCTCCCCTGGGGTCACTGCTCCTTCCCCTGGGTCCCGATACGCACACTACTTTGTGTGTGCCCTCCACGAGTGGAGTCTCTGTTTCCCCCAGCCCTGTCAAAGTCCTGCAGTCAAATCCCACTAGCCTTCAAAGTTTGATTCTCTAGGAATTCCTCCTCTTGTTGCTGGACCCCCAGGTTGGGAAGCCTGACGTGGGGTTCAGAACCTTCACTCCAGTGGGTGGACTTCTATGGTATAAGTGTTCCCCAGTCTTGAGTCACCCACCCAGCAGTTATGGGATTTGATTTTACTGTGATTGCGCCCCTCGTCCTGTCTCAATGTGGCTTCTCCTTTGGCTTTGGATGTGGGGTATCTTTTAGTGAGTTCCAGTGTCTTTCTGTCGATGATTGTCCAGCAGCTAGTTGTGATTCTGGTGTTCTCACAAGAGGGAGTGAGAGCACATCCTTCTACTCCACCATCTTGGTTCAGGGCTGACTAACCTTATCTTTAAAATACTTTTCCTACCTGGCTGAGATGTTGGCATCAAGCAGTTAGTAAGTGCACTCATAATATTGGTCTGTTATGTGTCATTTACCTTTCATATGTTAACTCCTTACAACAAACCTAAAGAGAAGGTCTTATTTTTCTGATGGGGAAACTGAGGGTTATACAAAGTCTCACTGGGGCTGAACGGTTAGAATCAGTATTTGAGCTTATGACTGACTGAAAAAGTCCTCTTTGCACTCTGCTAGTTACCTCTCCCTTGAACCAATGTGGTGGCTTGCTGTAGACCAGCATTTTCAACAGTGGCATTATTGGCATTTGGGGCCAAAGTATTATTTGCTTTGGGGGGCTGTCCTGTGCGTTATAATAGCATCCATGGCCTCTCTCCATTAGCCCTCGCCCTCTCAGTTGTGACAACCAGAAATGTGTCTAGGTACTATCAAATGTCCCTGAAGGTAGGCAGGAATTGCAGCCAGCCCAGCATCACTGATTTAACACAACTTAAGTCATCAACAGTCTGAGGACAAATGTAATTGTCATCTCTGGTAAAGGTCAGTGGCTTTAGTCACCTTGGATTTCAAAGATCAGGATGGAATTAACCAAGTAGAATCCCAGCAAAGAACCCCACTCCATCATTCAACAATACTTTTTGCACACTTTTTTGATCGCTTGACCTTTATCCTCTTGAGATTTTTCTTATTTGAAGGATACTCATTCCCTGGATGCCTAGTATACCACCATGAACCTGACTGGACACTAGTTAATTTATTTCAAAATATTCATTGAGTCCTTGCCACGTGCTGAGCATTGTCCAGTTACTGGTTAAAGCAGTGAACCAGATGTCGTATAGAGCAGATATGAAACAAATAATCATAGCTCATTCCCCTTTCTTTTGAATAATTTTGTAAAGCATATCTTTAGATTACAATACAGTGTGTTTATCATGTTTTACACACACACACACACACACACACACACACACATACACAGCTTATCACATAGAGCTAAAGGTTGCCCTCTTTCATATAAATGAGTATAGCACACTAGGAAATTTGTGTTCTGCCAGTTTAAAAAGATACTTTGGCTCTAGTTTTCAAAATGAGCACTTATATGGTCTAGCTCCATTTCAGAACTTACCTATTGGTTAATGGTTTAATGCTCTTAGTGTTTGCTGCTGTGAAACCTGGCCATAAACAGGTCACAATTTGTCTCATGGGGATTAATCTCTGAAGTATTTCAGGTAATGAGGGAATCTCATGAACTTCATGCCTGATCCCTCTCCTGGACTGTGTGCTCTTTGAGGACAAGAACTATGGAGTTCACACGGAACATTTCATCGTTTTGTGTGTAGTGCCTGGAACAGTACTTGGCTGACGTGTGGTAGCTCTTCGGTACCTATTTATTAAACAAACATAAGGAGAAGCGATCTCTGAACAGTGAGAGTAGGTTTCACTAAATAAGCCTTCTAAGTTTCTACATTCTGCTCCCTGAAGACCATCGAGGTTGTTAATTCAATTTATTTGTTTGTTCTAAGATAGTTGGAAGTATAAGTTCAATCTTGATAAAGGCAGATAATTTGGGCAGCCAAGGGAGATACAAACCTATGAAATCAGATGGGAGCATTCAAAACATGGGGGTCTTCAACTGCTGGATGAAAACCTATGGATATGCCTCTGAAGACCCTGAAGGCATCACTTTATACAGTACTTTGCAATAATTGGTGCTTTGAGCATTGGTGCTGAATTCTCAGAAGAAAATTTATTTAAAGTGTAGAAGAAAATTTATTTAAAGTGTAGAAGAAAATTTATTTAAAGTGTATTTAAAATGTAGAAAAATTGAGAACACATTTATAATGATTTCTATCATGATGAAATTGTTTTGATACTTAAGGGATAAACCTTAAACCTTCTGAAAAAATAGGTTATTCAGAAGAACTTCTTAGAACAATGAAATTCAAATACACCATCTATTTTAAAAAATAGATTCTACTTGTTTTATTTCCTTTTTTATGTCTTTTGTTGCAGTCTTGTTAGCCATTTCAGGGTTACATGCTGTAGATCGTAATATAAACTATAGTTTAGCATGTATAATAAAAGCTGTAATATGAAATAACTAAGATATCATGAGATAACTAAGCTTATATCACTTCTAGAGTTGGTGATTGTTAGGGTATTCTGGTCATTACTGCATATAAGAGAGGTATTATTTTATTCATTTATTCATATGTCCATTCCACGAATATGTATTGGAAGTCTGCTCTGTGTCTGATACTGTTCTAAGCTTAGGTTACATCAGTGGACAAAGGAGATAGAAGCTCCCACTCTGGAGGGGGGAGACAACGAGCTAAAATGCAAAATTAGTTACAGATTGTTAGAAAGTGACTTAAAATTCTATGAAAAATAAGAAAGGGAAGGAGAATAGGGATTGCTGAGACAAGGCTGTGTAGGGGGTGGAATAAAGGAGGAGAGGAGGAATTGGTTGGAGAGGACACGGGGAGTCAGGTATGTGTGGCATTGGCGGCTGTTACTATAATTCACATGGGAGCCTTTAGAGAGTTTTAAATTGTGGAAAAAGTTTTAAATTGTCGGGTTCTAAATGAAGTGTTAATAGGACAGGTAGTAGAGTCAGACTAGGGCGATAGTGGTGGAGGTGATGCCAAGCGGTGAGGATCCAGATATATATATAATATATATATTATATATAATATATATAATACATATTATATATAATATATAAAAATAATATATATATAATATATATATTATATATATATATATATATTTTTTCGCGGTACGCGGGCCTCTCACTGCCGTGGCCTCTCCCGTTGCGGAGCACAGGCTCCGGACGCGCAGGCTCAGCGGCCATGGCTCACGGGCCCAGCCGCTCCGCGGCATGTGGGATCTTCCCGGACCGGGGCACGAACCCGTGTCCCCTGCATCGGCAGGCAGACTCTCAACCACTGCGCCACCAGGGAAGCCCCAGATATATTTTAAAGGGAGAGCCAACCGAATTTGCTGACTGACTGTATGTGGGTTGTGAGGAACAGGATCCAGGATGGCTCAAAGGTCTTTGGGCTGAGGATCTAGAAGGATGGAGCTGCAGCAACTGACAGGGCTGATCTGTGGAGGAAGCAGGTTTTGGTGGGGGAGTATCAGGAGCTCCGTTTTGCACATGTTACCATTTGGAGATGAAGCCAAATGGAGATGAGCTGCCTAGTTGGCTGTCAAAGGTACACATCTGGAATTTTTAGGAAAGAGCTCTGTGCTGGAAGGTGGTTATGTGGGGGGGAATCTGTAGAAATTCTCTTCTGATGGCTTTAGTTTTCTCAGTAAAATAGAGACATGTCATCAGCAGGAGGAAAGTTGAGAGAGCTATGGAAAATTAGAGGAGAGAGGAGAAAGTCTAAAACAGTTGGCTGGGAAAGTGAAGACTAGAAACGTGGTATGATTGCAGTCAGCATGTCTGGCCAACTTGTGGTTCGTGGTCAAGAATTTAAAGTGACACTAAACATGCTGGAAACTTCTTTGTCACCATATCTTTGCACATGTTCTTATTTCCAGTTCCTTAGCATTTTTCTGAGAATGTTGCTGCCATTATGAGGGCAAAACATAACATCAAAAATTGACACTAATCAGGGACCTTGTGTATTTCTCTCAGACACTTTCAACTTGCAGATATTGGAACAGAGTGTGTAGAGATTTAGAGCTAACCAATTTGAATATAGCTAGGGTAAGGGTTTTGCCAAGAAAGAAGTGAAAGAGGAGCTAAGAGGTTGAGAGAATGTACAAGGAAGTGATAGCACTGTTGACCACAAAATTCAGACTGTGTAAGCAAGGAAGTGCAGCCATGTAAGAATAAAAGGCAGTGAGAAGAGGGTGGGTGGTCAGTTGCTTAGAGGTCCCTGTGGGGTCAGAGAATTTTGAAATCAGGTTAAAAATGAATCATTTATTTTAAATAAATGTTATTTTCATGTAATGAATCATATTTCAAATATATGGAAGAACTTTCTATTAAATACATCTAATTAATTTTTAAACTTAAACACAAATATTTGAGTTTGTTAGCTTTAGTTTTCTTTTTAAAGTGTACACATTTTTTTAAAAAATTTATTTATGTATTGGTTGCACTGGGTCTTAGCTGTGGCAAGCAGGCTCCTTAGTTGTGGCTCCTTAGTTATGGCTCACGGGTTCCTTAGTTGCAGCCCACCTCCTCCTTAGTTGCAGCCCACCTGCTCCTTAGTTGCAGCTCGTGGGTTCCTTAGTTGCAGCCGGCGGACTCCTTAGTTGTGGCATGTGAACTCTTAGTTGCAGCCGGTGGACTCCTTAGTTGTGGCATGTGAACTCTTAGTTGTGGCATGTATGTGGGATCTAGTTCCCTGACAAGGGATCGAACCTATGTCCCCTGCATTAGAAGGCAAATTCTTAGCCATTGCGCCACCAGGGAAGTCCCTGTTTTTCAAATGAAGTAAGCTTAGTATTTTTTTCTTCTAAATGACTTAAGTTCTTTTTTCCTTATATTATTCCTATCCTTTCTCCCAACCCTCACATTCTTTGGTAGGTTGCCAGATGCTCTATGCCTTCTGCCAACCTATTGCTCAAGTGTTTCTGCCTGGTATCAGAGTCTTCTAATGACTGCAAAGGCTCTCACTCCATCCTAGATATTTGGATTAGACTTGGGTAATCACTTACCAAGCTGTGTCACTTGGGTGAATTTCTCACTCTGAGCCTCAATTTCCTCATATGTAAGTGGGGATAATAATATGTACTTTGTTGTAAGAATTAAAGTTAATGTATATTTGTCCTGAGCACAGAACTTGGCATGTATAAATGGTAGATGTTGTTATGATCTTAGGTTTATTGAGTTAATAATCTTTTATAGAGTTGAATAACTGAATCTCAAAAACATGCTTTTCTGTCATTTCAATAACATTATTTTAGGAGCATCTAGGATTACCAATATCAAAACATAATATTAATGATTAGTATCATTAACATTTTAATATATTTGATTTTTTTTCAGCATTAAGAATAGACTAAGACAATAAGAACCTGCTGTATAAAAAAATAAATTAAATTAAATTAAAAAAATAGACTAAGGCAGAGTGGGACCTCATTATGAGTACGGGTGAGATTTTTTTTAGTTCCCAATAACAGAGCTACACACATAAAATTGCAACATTTTCTCTGTCTTTTTGCTAGCTTAATTCAATTTGGAGCCAATGCAGCAGTGAAAGGTAACTCATTTAGATGTGTGGTCCCTTCAAGAAAGCTGAGGTATATTGAAGAAGTGAGGTAAATCTTTCAGTGTCTAGTTGGGAGATTGTGTGTGTGTGTAGACTTTATTCTCACAGGAGAGAACTGAAGAAACTCTTTATATTTAAGTTTGGGAACACTAAGAATGGGCAACTTTTTCCAGAATAAAACAATGCATCTATATGTCCCAGTTATATTTTATACTTCTGCCTTCTTTCAAAATAAACATGTTGTATTTGAAATTTTTAATTTGATAGAAGCCTGTCACTCCTTGCTGTAGAGGGTTCTTTCCCTCAGTCTGAGTTAGAGGATGCTTCTCTGATGTAGAACAGTATCTTTTGTTTCTGTCTCGCCACTATCAGCCATAGTGTCTATTTTTCAGGTCATGGTTGTTGAATGAATTGGGACTGAGTGAGCTTGTTTTAAGCACTCTCTTCTAAAAGGGTCATGTGCTTGAGTAGAGTTGACTTTTTCCTCTTTAGCGTCCTAAAAATGACAAAACTGTCACAAAGATTTCTTAGTGGTCAAAGTGAAAGATACTATGACTTAGCTTCTTATATACCTGTATAGCACTTCCTTTCATGATAATAATAACCAATTATCGAAAGTAATTACTTTAGGGCTTCCCTGGTGGCACAGTGGTTGAGAGTCCGCCTGCCGATGCAGGGGACACGGGTTCGTGCCGCGGTCCGGGAAGATCCCACATGCCGCGGAGCGGCTGGGCCCGTGAGCCATGGCCGCTGAGCCTGCGCGTCCGGAGCCTGTGCTCCGCAGCGGGAGAGGCCACAACAGTGAGAGGCCCGCGGACCGCAAAAAAAAAAAAAAAAAAAAAGTAATTACTTTAGTTCAGTGTTTTTGGGGATGTATTACCCTAGCCTGGCCTTTTGTTTATTTCTAAAATATAGAGTATGTACTTCTACTGGAGAGTTAGTTCAAGAAGTTCAATTAACAGGAAATATTAAATAGCATGCAGAACTCCAAGATGACTTTATTTGGCAAATCTGATTCCTTCCACCTAATGAATAACCCTGAGGATTATATAACTTTGTTATTCAAGGGCCACACTTTTTCCACTGAATAAATTGACCCTTGTAATCACCAAAGCCTGTATTAGATACATCTACAATGGTTCATATTTATCTTCGTTTTCAAAGATTACACGGGGTGAAGAAAAACACTTTCTTCTTTTGTAGATGGCAGGACAGTCATTACTAAGGGAGCCAACATGTTACCCTGACACATGATGCAACAGAGAAACCAACAAAGACATCAGATGATCTTGCTGCCATCGTTATTACCCGTCAGATAAGGAATTGGTCTCCTTGAGGTAATAAGCCACTTATAAGAGAGAGTTGGACAAGTCAGAGATGACTCAGTTTCGAACCAGCCCAAGTTTTGTCAGGGCTCAGAGGGAGGGTTACCTGTGACATACAGGTCAAGGAGACTCTCATATCTTGAGTCTACTGCAAAACAGTTCCTGTCTTATTCTCAGAGACCTATAGCTATAAAATT
Organism: Aethalodelphis obliquidens; assembly: GCF_003676395.1. Taxonomy (NCBI): domain Eukaryota; kingdom Metazoa; phylum Chordata; class Mammalia; order Artiodactyla; family Delphinidae; genus Aethalodelphis; species Aethalodelphis obliquidens. The sequence continues at coordinate 5,678,828 of NW_020837950.1, read as the reverse complement.
TCTCTATTTTTTATTGACCCTGATAGGTAACTTCTCTTTCTTCCAAGGTTTGGAGCATATGAGAACTTTGATATTGTGTTAGTGTTTTCTCATCTTGGTTGAGAGGATAACCTGTCAAGACCTGGACCCATTGTCCTACCTTGCCAAGTTTTTGGAAATGTTGGTTGAAACAGATTGTAACTGTATTAAATCTGCAGAAAGAATCAATCCTGAAGGCCTGTCACCAACCTCTGGGGATTTTTTATGTAAACTAGACCTTCATTATTTTAGTTAATTCTAACCTCAGACGAGAGGGTCTGCTTGTATCAGCTGTCAAGTCATTGGTACATAATGACTTAGTCTACACTCTGAAAGGTGATGGGCTTCCCCACACTAGGAGCGATATCTAATAAACTGGTCACTCTTAATTACAACTTTACATTTTGAAATAAGGTTATTTAACACAAAGCAGTTGTTCTCCAAGTGGGTCCCAGGACCAGCACACTGGCACTACCTGGAAACTTGTTAAACATGTTGATTCTTGAGCCCCACCCCAGACCTGCTGAATCAGAGACACAAGGGGGTGGCCTAGGCTATTCTGATGCATGCTGGAGTTTGGTAGCCACAAGCAGAGCATCTTGAAATGACTATGCACAAGAATGTTTTTCTTTGTAAGATGAGTGAGATCATGTATATATTCCAAGTTGTTTGTTGGCTGGTGATGACCTCAGAAATTTTAAACTATTAGTTGGGCCCATGGGAATTCATTATCCTGTATTTACCTTTGGTAATCTGCCCTGCTACAAGCTTCATTAAACATTCATTAAGGGAAACAGGGTTTTTGAGAACTGTCTGCTTTCAAGTACATTGGTGTACAAGAAGGAACATAGTATGGTATGTTATTTTAGGTACACTCTTATTGAATGACTTGTTTTTAATATCATCTAGAAAAAATAATGAAGACCCTAGTTAGAAATAATTTAGCTTAAAATGATTATATTTCATTATTTTTAATTTTATATATAAATAGGACTGTATAGTTGGAAAGGCATGCTTTTGGAGTAAAAAATTGTGTGCCTTGAGTTCTAAAACCTTCCCTGACCTTTTGTTTCTTCCTCTGAAAAATGGAAATGAAACTCTATGCCAAGCTGTGAAATTTGATTTAAATATGTGAAATGTATTTCATAAGCAGTAATAATCATTATAGAGGTGTTAGCATTTATTCTCTAAGCAATTCTTGGTTTATATTTACTTTTGAACTTAATTGATTTTATGATTAAAATTGATAGCTTGTAGATTTCAGAACTTTATGTTTTTATCAACTTCTCCGAGTGAAAGAAATATTGGATCATGTAGCAGCAGGCAGACCTAATGCTAACAGCGGCATTAGACTGTTTCATAGCAATTAGTTACAACTTCTTCCTTCAAACACTTTAATTTTAAAACATTATAAATCAATACACTTTCAATGTAACAAAGAAAAGAAAGAAAAGTTAACAATCTCTTTCTATTTATTCCCTTTTTATTGCCTCCTTGAGATAACCAATTTTTACAGCCTCATGTGAATTATTCTACACTTTTATTCATGTCCTTGCAAATGTATATAAACATACACACATCCATACACACTTGTTATCATACACGCTTGTTAACATGCACACTTGTTATCAAGTGAAGTAAGCCAAGGCCAGGCCAACTGTAGATTCGACAATGCAGTAAGAAATGGAACCTAGACCTATGAATCTGTGGTGAAGGAAGGTAGTCCTTGGTTGCTAATCAGTAGACCCTTCTTGCTAATGTGACCCTCTTACAGCCTAAGAATTTGAAAAGGCAGTGGGCTTGTGTTCCAGGATCTTGTGACCCGGCGGGCGCCTCATTTCCCACAGTGGACAAAACTACTGAATAGTCATAGCTTCCTGAGGAACTAGGCAGGTGATGGGAGCTACACCCACTCGTGTGTATCCCAGATCTTTGCAGATCCTGTTTACTGATTAGGTAGTAAACCGAAGTGAAATTTAAACTGTGTCCAAGTTCTCCTTCTCACCATTCTTTGAACCCAGGTCGGCCATTTTGGTTTGTTCCTCATTTGGTTTTACAAATTTTGGATTGTTACATTTACATTTCTCTGTCATTTCCTTTTTTTTTTTCTTTTTTGCTTCAATATATAATAGTCATCAGTCCAGGTCAATGGTTAGAGAAAGGTTATTTTTAATATATGCATAATATCCTATAATGTGGATATGTTATGATTTAGTCAGTTGTTCTCCAGTTGACTTTCATGATATTTCCAGGTTATTGTTACTGCCAAAAAACCCCAACTACAACATACACTCTTTTTTTTTTTTATTTTTTTGCGGTACACGGGCCTCTCACCGTTGTGGCCTCTCCCGCTGCGGAGCACAGGCTCCAGACGTGCAGGCTCAGTGGCCATGGCTCACGGGCCCAGCTGCTCCGCGGTATGTGGGATCTTCCCAGACCGGGGCACGAACCCGTGTCCCCTGCATCGGCAGGTGGACTCTCAACCACTGCGCCACCAGGGAAGCCCAACAACATACATTCTTGTTCATATACTTATAGATAAGACTCCCCAAAGTGGAATTGCTTTGTCAATTGTTATATGTATTTAAAATTTTGAGAGATACTGTCAATTTTGGGGTGTGGGTGATAGGAGGAGGAAGATTGCAGCAATCTACACTCCCATTGCCAGGGGGTTTGAGTCTCCCTATCCTCACCAGCACTGGCTATAATTAATCGTTTTCATATTTATCGATTGTATGGATAAATCAGTTATCTCCATGATAGCTTCAATTTGCAATCCTCTGGTGACTACTAGGCTGTCTCTTCATATTTATTGGCCCTTTGGATTTCCTCTTCTGAGAATTGCTTATTCAAATTCCTTGCCCAATTTTATTGGGTTTTTCATATAAATTTGTATAACTAATTTGGATACTAGGAATATTAAGAGTTTGCCAGTCATTATGAGCTGCACTTGTCTCTTGATTTTATTTATGACTTTTACTATATATGATAGATGATAGATAAATGAATGGTTAAATTATTTGTCTTTACTAACTTCTCTCTTGCTTAGGAAAGGTTTTCCCAGCTAACAGTAATAAAATATTATTCTAAATCTTCTGGTAAGTTTACTGTAATTTTTAAAAACTTAAAAGCTTCTAATCTATCTAGAGATTTGTTTTTAAGTTATTAAATTTAAAAAAGTCATTAAAATATTTTAATAAAAGCTCTACTTTTAATGTATAAAGTAGGAATTTAGCTTTCTTGTTTTCAAGATGGATGACCATTTATTCCAGAGTTATTAAACAAATTACCATTTACCCAGAGCTGAAATTCCACTTATGCCATATATTACCTTCCTATTCATACAAGGATCTACTTTTGGACCCTCTGCGTTAATTTTCTATAAATAATTAGAAATTTAGTGGCTTAAAACAACTCCAGCTTAGTGTATAGTGTATAATTCTGTAGGTCAGAAGTCCAGGTACAGTGAGATTAGGTTTTTTGCTCAGGTTCTCAAAGGCTGAGATTAAGATGTCATCCAGACTGAGTTCTCCTCTGAAAACTCTGGGGAAGAATCCGCTTCCAACTTTATCCAGGTAGCTGGCAGAATTCAGTTCCTTGTGGTTGTAGGACCTAGGTCTCTTTTTTCTTGCTGGCTGTCAGTTGAGGATGCTGTCAACCCTTCCAGACCACCAGCAGCCGTTCTTTTGAGTTTTATTTCATTTGATAAATTTTATTGAGCTTTCCCAACAATATTCATAAGTGGCAATTATAAAGAAGTTTATACTTACGTATTTTTAGTACAGATATTTATATGATGGTAATAAATGATTATTACAATAAAATGGTTTTCTTCTACCGCATAGTTGCCTTGCTATGAAATAGTATTGCAAGTTGGGTGTACGTAGCTTTTGGTTTGTGTTAATCTCATATCCAATCCCTCTCTCCTAGTGTTAAACGTATTAAGAATCTTGATCTTTAGGATCTGTGGTCATATTAATTAACTTCTAAATTCCAGATAAAATGTTAATGTCACTTAAAGCAAGGTGTCCAGAGTCAGGTGTCTTTGGACACTGCATTTCTGGATAATATTAGGCTTCAGGTAGCCATGCTGAGCCTAGGAACATGCAGTCCTTTTCATGTAGTTAATCTTTAATGGTATTTTTCCATCACTAACCAGTAGCAAGTTTGTTGTAATCCAAATTTTCACATAGTAGTAGTTTGCTGTCAAACTAAAAACGAAGTTAGGAATGGAGACTAATAAAACCTGTGTAAACTATAGTTTTTTTTTGTTTTTTTGAATGAAATAGTCTTCTCCCTCCCTTTAAGGACAGAAGCTCATTCAGGAGTAGTATATCCAGGTCTAAAACATTCTTTCTTGTTCCAAGTGATGATTGACCTTTAAGCACTTCTTGGTATATTTTAAAAATATATGTTTTGTGTTAATTCTCAAGGCAGGGTTCCAATCCGTGGCAGAGTATCAGGTCAAATAAAGCATGGAACCATCTGGTTTATTAGCAGAAAACCATGACAAGTCAGCTCTTCCCGGAGTGGGTTAAATCTTAGAATTACGAGCGATGTTCTTGAAAGATCCTAAAAATGCTTCACAATAAGTTGCTCGTTGGAGCTTTTGTCCACAAGGTTGCTCTATTTACCCCTGGGAACAGTTGAGAGAGTATTGCTCTGCTCAGCTAGTTGCTCGCCTGGCAGGTTCTCCAGTTCAATGAAGAGCAAAGTTGCTAAAGCTGCGTGTGACCATGTGGTTGAGTGTGAGTTACATACCCTTGAAGAAATTAAACATAACTGAGTAACTGGGTATAGTCGTTACTATCAATACTATGCATACCAATTCTCAGTTAATACTTCTGAATAAATACTGTAGTTGGGAGAACATTTCTCAGATTATTACCACAGTTGTTAATGTTTACTTAGCACTTACTCTGGTTCACACCCTGCTCTAAGGGCTTTACATATATTAACTCACTTAATCCTCACAACAGTCCTTTGATCAAGGTTAGGTGGCAAGTGTAGGTCCCAGGAATTTATGTCCATGTCTGGCTCCTGAGTCTATGCTCTTAATCACTAATATACGCGTATTGGTCTTACAAATCTAGAAGGAAAGAATGATTTCCTGAAAAACTCTTTCAGGCCTGGAGGAGCAGATTCCTTCAATAAAGGTAGAATGATGCAGTCACAAGCTGAAATTGATGGCTTCTGTTGCCTCAAACTTTCGTCTTTTCCTTTTGCGGAAGGAAAGCCAGGCTGAGCCGTGAAAGAGGAAACGGTGTTTTTGTTTCCATTTCCCATACTATTACTTTTCTATAAAATTCAGTGATGGATGGTCATTTGTTGATCATTCTCACTTTGGCCAAGCATTTGACTCTGTGGCGTCTGGACAGGACTTAGCTGTGTCCCCTGACTTTGAAGAATGAAGCTACCTGCAGCCCACTGTAGCAGGAGCAGTGACTGAGCCGTGCTCAGGACTGTTAGGGTAGCAGAGAAGGGAATGCCCTATTGTATCTCCTGTGTGGATCCTTCTCCATCTCCCCTACTCTAAGGTAAAGCTAAAACAGTCTAGAGGGTGAAGAGAGGCTGGTGTGGTGAGTGGGTATATGACTGATGAGCCTGCTAGGAAGAGAGGGCAGCATTTGCACAGCTGCAGGGTATAGGTTATACTTTGCAACCTCCTTGATGAGTCACCCCGGTACTTATTAAATTCCACATTCCTGGGCCCCATTCTATAGCCTCTGAATCAGAATCTCCAGGGGAAGTGCCTAGGGGACTGTGATTAACAGCGCCCTCAGGGCACTCTTGTCAGTGGGTTGGGGGAGCTTGGAAAACACCGCACAAGGGGAATACAGTTTGTTCACAAACATAGAATGAATTTTAGAGCAAACGGTTGAGGATGAGATCAGGTGGTCTGAAGGTCAGTTTATGTCTTGCTGTCTTCTGTGATTGTTTGGATTTCTATTTGTATCCTACTGAATGCCGCTTACTTCTCAAGTAGCAACAGATAAATAGAACATTTACTTAGACTTGGACAACTTTAATTTGCAAGCAGCGTGTTGAAAGTTCGGACTTCAGCTCAATTTACGGGGTTTCCAACCTTGACTTATTTATGCTGAGAAACAGGCAAGGAGAAGAGTGGGGAAAAGAATGAACATTGTTCATCTGCAGTGTGCCCCATGACTCTTAACAGCATCGCATTTTATTCACTAGCAAGTTGAGGCTAGGAGGTCAGTTACGAAGGCCACAGAGCTATTAAGTGATGCAACCGATATTCAAACCTGGGTCTATGGAGCAGGAGGAATTTGATTTGTCAAAAAGTGGTGATCAGACTGCTCATTCACTCAATTAAAATAGGTGAACCAGAAAATGCAGGGTTAGGGTCAGGGGCCGTGATGAAAAAGCTTCACCATTCATTACCATGTGAAAATATGTGCCCAATATTCTGTATTTTTTTCTTTTTAGAGAAGCTAATTATCAGTATGTTATATAAATTTGTCTCCATTTTAAAATGTTGGTCCTATATTCAAAAAATGTAAAACAATGTGTTTGGCAACACCGTGATACAAAATACATCATTGGGTAGAATTTTGCTTAAGGGCTACTGGTATGTGACTTCTAGATTAAATAATCTCTAAAGTCTAAGCTTTAAAATGTCATGATTCTTTCTGATTCTTGATGAGGTATGATTTACTGTGATCCGCTTTCCTTTCATATCTTAAAGAATTTTTTCTGAATATTTATGTGAAATGTTAATAATGAAGCCTTCTCTAAGTATCAGTATACTTTTAAGTTTGCTGGGGTAGATGGGGAAGGATGAAGAGGCTACTTCTGGCTTCTTGCTACTGGGAAAAGTGTTGCCCTCCCCTGAGCCTTCTAGTCCAACTGCTGTTTTTCAGTGCCTCTCTACTATCAGAGGGGCTAAAAATGGCTCTGTCCACTTCCATGTATGCTTTCAACCCATGTGGTTCCACATGCAATCAGTGTCTCTCCAAAGTATGTAGAGCAACACATTAGTGAACCTTGAAACCAATTCAGTGCAGCTTGACCAGTGTTAAAATGAGAGAGACTGGGCTTCCCTGGTAGTGCAGTGGTTGAGAGTCCGCCTGCTGATGCAGGGGACACGGGTTCGTGCCCCGGTCCGGGAAGATCCCACATGCCGCGGAGCGGCTGGGCCCTCGAGCCATGACTGCTGGGCCTGCGTGTCCAGAGCCTGTGCTCCGCAACGGGAGAGGCCACAACAGTGAGAGGCCCGCGTACTGCAAAAAAAAAAAAAAAGAGAGACTGAGAAAGAGAATAGAGTAGAATAGAAGATGCATGCATGGCAAGTAGGAAGGGCAAGAATTGTTCTGTACGACTTTGTTTTAGCTGTATGTGTGTATGTGTGTGTCTGTGTTCCAGGTTGCATCATAAAATGTATTTCTTACTGGCCTGGCAGTTAACAAATTTTGTAAGCACTGAGCTAGAGTGACTAAATATTATAGATCCTTGGTCGTTCCTCCTCGATCTAAGATGGTATAAATTCTAAGCTGGAAATTTGAAAGAATTTTTACCACATGTTAATTACCTCCACACTTGGTCCTTTTTGCTCAATCCCTTGAAAACATTAACAACTTCTCCATCTCAGGGGTCCGCAGATGCCTCTCCATCCCCGGGCCAGAGGTGATACACCATGAATTACCTGAAGTTAACACCCCCTACATGCTGTATTTGTTTAATTATTTCTAAGTTTGAATTCTGAAGAAATTGTGTTCCAAAATTTAAAAATCTAAGTAGAATCTAGATTGTTGTGTGAGACTGTGGACCCTAGAGGGATACACACTCCTCTGTCTTAATAAGAATTTAATTGCAAATGAAAACTTCTCTTTTAAAGTTTCCAGAAATAATATAAAATTGTACTAATTTCAACCTTCTAAAAACTGTGAGGTTTGTCATAATGGTCACCTGATGGGAGGAAATGCATGAAAAGCCCCTAGTGCTTATGTTAAGTATTTTACATTATTTATTGATTCATTGATAAAGCACTATCTTACATCCTTATTCTGGGGAGATTTCTGAATATGTTATGAACTACTTTAATAACTCCAAGCTCTCATTACTAGTTATAGGTTAAGAAGCTATTTTTATATGCAGTTGACCCTTGAAAAATGCAGGTTTGAATTTCAGGGATCCACTTATACTTGGGTATTTTTCAGTAGTAAATATTACAATACTACCAAATCCTAGTTGGTTGAATCTGCGGGTGCCTAAGGAACTGTGGAAATGGATGGCCAAGTACACGTTATGGGTAGATTTTCTACTTTGAGGAAGGTGGGCACTCCTCACCCCTACATGGTTCAAGGGTCAACTATACCGAAGTGAAAACGAGGCTTTTCAAATTACTTCAGAGACAGATTTTTAAAACATTATATTGAAAAGATAGGATTATTCTGACCCGTTTACATTGATTTAGCTCTCTGGACAGATAATTGAGAGAGCAAACTCCAAAGGGCAGCAAACTGATGGGGGTAGAACTTTTTTTGTATTGTTTCTATTACTAGTATAAAACTGATAAAACCAACTTTATGGGTATTTTCTCTAACAGTAGACGCTATGTATTGTGGATCCAGGCACAAATACACACCTTTGGAGGCCAGTGTATTCTTCCCATTAAAAGTGACTTTCTGCCTGTTGTTTGTTTGCTTTAGATCATATAAATTTTAAAGATCTGATGACTTCTTGTGAGATTGTGATTCAACTTATTTTCTGTAAATACAGTGATAAAGTGCTGCTACATAACTGTAATCCCTGGAATTGCTTAAAGACCAGTATAGAGTAAACAAGTGTATTAGCTAGAATGGATTATTAAAAATAGTGATTCACTGGAATTACTAGAATAGGACCAAATCTTTCAATGCTGCTAGGTAATGATGTATGATTTCAGATCCATGAATGCTGGATACAGTTTTAACGTCCTTAGGGGGAAACTGTTAATTTCCGATTAGTATAACACTTTAGAGAAAATAATCAATAGACGTGTTATAAACTTAAAATGAAGCTTAGGAAGGAAGCAAGCTTAAATAATTTGCCCAGGCTATTTCAGTGCCTTGAACACTATTTTGCACTTGGGATTGCATTTATATATTTACGTACCTATTGCCTCACCTAGACCCTGAGATCCTAGAGATGAGGATCCAGGTCTTAATCATCTCTGTGTCCCTAGCCAGTGGAGTTTCTAGCACATAACCTAGTTTTTCTGCAAATGCGGTCATGGACCGCCTGAATCAGATTCATCTGGGGAGTTTTGTTACCAATTCATATTATCAGGACGCACCCACAGATTTACTAAAAATCTCCAGAGGTGCACTCCAACCTAAAACGATCAACTAAATGCAATGACATTGATAAAGCAAGGATAGAAAGTAAGGCCTCCAGACCTTGCCTCTGCACACTTGCTGACATGCTCAACGCTCATAGCCTGCTGCATGAACTTCGGGCATCTGCTAAGTGCCAGCTACTCTGGATACAAAGTGAAATGAAGCACATTAACAGGTAAAAGCGGACTGCTGAGTTGGAAAGATTTGATTTGAGTCGGCCTTACCTACTTATTAATCACGTGAATTTCAGTACCTCGTCACTAAACTTCTCTAAGCCTGTTTCCTCTTTCGTAAAATGGAAATAATGACTTTGTCATAATGTTGATGTAAATACTAGATACGATAAGGCACGTAAAACGCTTTGCAAAGTGTTTGGATTACAGTGTGCTCTTAATAAATGTTAGCTGCTTTTTTTTTTCCTTTTTTAAATTAATGGGCATACGTTCTAGTCACGACTGAATTTCTTGGAAAATAAGAAGCACTTGAAAATGAGGAAAATAAGGAAGAGATTAGATAGGAGTTAGGTTTGTTTTCTCTCACACCACCCCCAAAACATGGTGGTGTAACTTCTACTGACTCACAGTTTGGTGGGTTGGCAGTTGGGGTTGTGCTCAGTTGGGACAGCTCATCTCGGTGCTAGATTGTGTCCTCTGGGCACACTCACGTGTTGGCAGTCAGTGGCCTCGTTCATATGTTGACAGGAGCAATAGTTGCTAAGTGGGTCAGGAGTACTCATCATCTAGGAGACTGGCCTAGACTCAGGCATGTGGTCGTGGGAAAAATGGAGTCAAGGAAGTCCCGTGAGCAAGCACTTTTCAAGCCTCTGCTTGTATCCGGTTTACTAGAGTTTCATTAGCGAAAGCAAGGCACATGGGCAAGCGTAGCTGCAATGGGTAGAGAAAGACTTCACTACTTGATGGGTGAAAGGATGTGCATACAGGGATGGAAAGCATTTGTGGCCATTTTTGTTATCTGCACAGAATGGTTTTTACTGACTGCTTACTCTGTATCAGGGTTTATGCTAGGTGATTTCCATGTTGTTCCCTTAATCCTCACAACAATTTCTTGACGTGTGTGGCAGTCCCATTTCATGGATGAGAAAACTGATGATAAGTTAAGAGACTTGTACGTAGTAAGCCCAAATTATTTGCCTCAAGTTGTGGAGTAGCCTTTTAGGGGCTGTCTCTTGTTGCTCAGGTGATCAGCCCATGAGGCAGAAGGTGTATGCTCTATTTCATAAAGATCTGGTTAAAACGGAGTTCCAGTGACTCGCTTTACTCTGACATTGATATCTTGAGCCATTGAGTCATTCGTTTATTTAATATAGAAAAAAATTTCATTTTACTATTATGACTATTCTTTAAGACTTTCCGGAAGCTTATGAGAAGTATTTTAGTGGGTTTTTCTTTGTTTTGCCAGATTACCTGCACAACCTGGATCTCACCGCATTTGGACATGACTGAGCCTCTTCAATGGGCCAGATACCACTGGCAGCGGCCGACTGGCGGTGAAAACAGGGACGGTCATGAGAGGCCATACAGCTATTCCTCTTTACTTGCCTTCAGGGGCAAGTCCTCCCAGACCCCCAGACTGGCAGGAAAGCACCGGGTGGTCGTTCCCCACCTCCAGCCCTTCAAGGACGAGTACGAAAAGTTTTCTGGAACCTACGTGAATAACAGAATACGGACAACGAAGTACACGCTTTTGAATTTTGTGCCAAGAAATTTATTTGAACAATTTCACAGGTACTTTTATTTTTTGGGAAAATAATCTTAGAATGTTCTTGGTCATTCTAATTGATGTATAAGATTTTTCACTTTCATAACGTTGTTACCTAAGCCTAAGGCTTGTGACATTATCTTTGACAATTCTGGTAGTCTGTTGTGGAACGATGACCTCTTACATTCACATAACACTTTATAATTAATAAGATGCTTTCTAATGACAAGAGACAATATTGTTACCTTCATATTACAGATTAGGAAACTAAGTTTGGCACAATGGTTTAGCCAGTGTGATGCCGAAAGCAGACGAGGGACTATAGCCTTGAGTCTTCTCACTCTTGCGTTGGTGTTTTTTCCATTAAACCATGGTGTATTTTAATTCTAGCTTTTTCTTCTTGATAATAGGAGAAAATAGAGCTCTGAAGCAAATTCAGATGTAAGCTGTAAGGTTAGGTGAAACAAAGACGTAATTCAGAGTAATGTGTATTTATGGAAGCCCTCCCATCAGGTTAGGTATTGAAGGGAATGCAAGGCTAAATGGTGCTTCTTTCCTTACAGTTTTATACTTAGCAAGGGAAACAAGATGTTTATACAATGAAAAGGCGTAGTGGATGGGATGAGTGTTATAAGGTGCTACCAACTAGGATGGAAACCTCAAAAAGAGAAATACTACTACTAGCCAGAGCAATAGAAGGGAAGTGGCACGTGAACTTAATGATGAAGGTTAAGATGTTCAAGGCAGAGGTGTCTGCAAAGCACATTTCAGATGGAGGAAGGGAATATGAGTAAAAGCAGAATGGCTGTAGCATAGAAGATTTGCTGGAGGCCTGGGAAGTAGTCCTCTGTGACTAATGCAGTTAGAGGCAAATTGAAGGCAGGAGAAAACATCTAGGAAAATGCTGCATATATCCCGGAGAGTTGTAATGGAGACCTGAACTTAGAACAATGTGGGGATAAAAAGGAGGATAATCTATTACAGATACTATGTAATAGATTAGATGTAGGGAATTAAGTGAAAGGAGTCAAAAGATGATGTGAACAAGTTGAGATGTGATGACCAGGAGGTTTAACAGAAAAAGGAATGACAGGGGTAAAAAGAAGATCAGCTAGAAGATTATTTTGTTTTTGTAGATGATGAGTTTGAGATGCTAATATCAGTATAGAGAGTCTCAGCATTTATTGTTCATTCCACGTACATTCATTCTCATTTTTCATTCCATATATATTCATGGAAGAGTGGATATGGTTAAAGTACAGATGTGAATTTATTGAATTAATGGCTTTAACTGCTGTGGGTATTTCTGTCTATGGGAGCTTGCAATCTAGTGTCCTTGATGGAATTAGAACCTGGAATTTGAACAGAGTTCAGGGCCTAGCCCTATAGATTTGGATGTAGTTCACATGGAAATCATTGAAGCCACAGAAATAGCAAAAAGGGCTAAGAAAAAAATTTCAGGGTAAAAGGAATTAGAGGTGAGGAAGGAGGGGTATGTGTAGATTATTCTGAGAAGTTTGGTTATGGGAAAAGTATGTGACAAAAATTCAAGGAACCATGCAAGATTGAGATTTTGTTTCTTTCTTTTAAGGAAAGAGGCCGCGTGAATTTGCCTTAGGGTCCAGTGGGGAAATATTTGAATATGTAAAATAGAGGAATAGAGGAAGTTCCTTAAAAAATTGGTTCTGAGTAGCATAAAAGCAGAAATGGAAACATTGATCTTAGCGAAAAGCAAACCCTCGGGCTTTTCTAATTATTGGGCTGGCCAGAAAAGTTTGTTGGGGTTTTTCCATAAGATGTTATGGAACTTTTTGGCTGACCCAGTATTTTGAGCCTTGTTTGACTCTTATGTTTGGACAATCAAATTAACTTCTGAAAGTTAGAGAGTTGGTTTTTGTTGTTGTTTTGTTTTTTGTTTTTACAACACATTAACTCTGAATTTCCTCTTAAGTTTTTTGAACTGAAAATTGTACTTGCTACTGTGCTTTATATTTATGTGTTATACAACTCAAGACTGTCACATTGCAATATTTACTATAATATATGTAATAAATATCTCACATTTATTAAAGTATGCTCAAGCCAGATGTCTGGGGGGGTAATAAATTGTTCATTCAGATTTGTTGGATTTTGCTAGTTCTCTCTGTTTTGTAGCATCCAAAATCAGCTGATAGAAACTTGTAGGAAACACCGTCAGGTCTTTTGCCTCTTTCGCTGCAGGCTTTTACATGATATGTTAATACCTCCTTGTGTGTGTTTGGGTTGCAGAGTCGCCAATTTATATTTCCTGTTTCTAGTTGTCCTGAACTGGGTGCCTTTGGTAGAAGCCTTTCAGAAGGAAATTACGATGCTGCCTCTGGTGGTTGTCCTTACAATTATTGCAATTAAAGATGGCTTGGAAGATTACCGAAAATACAAACTTGACAAACGGATCAACAACTTAGTAACTAAAGTTTACAGTAGGTAAGTGTAACAGGAGCTGTGCTGGGGAATACACAGGCATCATTTAGAAACATGCAGAATGTTACTTTTTCCCCCTTAGGCGTGACTAGGACACTTGGGGGGTGGGCGTGTTTTCAACTAATATTTATTCAAGTCCTACAGGGAATTGAATTCAGGCATCATAGGAAAACAATGTGTAAGCCATTGTCACCCCAGGAGTTGATAAAGCAAGAGCTTCTGTAATTTAGGCATAAGTGGAATTGAAAGGATTAAACTTCAAACCATAAGAAGGAAAGCAAGCAGTTAGTTTTTAATCCTAGATGTTACAATTTGGGATTAAGAGAGGATGGGATATGAAAAACATGAATGAATATGGAAAAACAACAGGGGATATGAAAACAGAGAAGATGAGCTTCCTGTGGAGGAAAGGGATTGTGAGAAATGGAGAAGTGTGTTCTTTTTTGTGCACAAAGCCAGCAGCCTATAAAACCCTTCCTGCTGTGGCAACAACAGAGGGCACATTCTGAAATGTGCATTTCAGAAGCACATTTGCTCTGTTGGAGACTTGTATTTCCAGTATTTATGAAATAGAAAGCCAAGAATAAAGTCCATTAAGGTGAGTTTTGAACTCTGCTGTTTATGAATGACTACATTTATGAATGCTAAAATGCTAGTGTCCGGAGACAGTTATTTATCACGCTGGGATGTATTCCTTCAAGTCATGTGCATATTGTGGTAGGGGTAAACCCATGGGGGACGGTTTACAAAATTGGGATTGTGCTACATATATTTTATTCTAATTCTTTTAGCCTAATATTACACCATAAATATTTCCCATGTCTTTAACCTTCAAGAAAGTACTTTTAATAGCTGCGTTGTCTATAATATGACTCTAAGGTAATTTAACATTTCCCATATTTATATAATTCTGAGAATGTATGTTTCAGTGAGTATTCTTATACAAAAGTGTTGAAGATCTATGATTATTTCAGCATTATAATTAGAAATGGAATTACTAGATCAAAGAGGAGGAATATATTTTAAAATTTATTTTACTGAAGTATAGTTGATTTACAATGTTAATTTCTGCTGTGCAGCAAAGTGATTCAGTTATATGTATATACATTCTTTTTTATATTCTTTTCCATGATGATTTATTACAGGATACTGAATATAGTTCCCTGTGCTACACAGTAGGACCTTATTGTCTATCCATTCTATATATAATAGTTTGCATCTGCTTATCTCAAACTCCCAATCCATCCTCCCCCACTGCCCTCCCCCTTGGCAACCACAAGTTTGTTCTCTATGTCTGTGAGTCTGTTTGTTTGATAGATAAGTTCATTTGTGTCATATTTTAGATTCCACATATAAGTGATATCATATAGTATTTGTCTCTTTCTGACTTACTTCGCTTAGTATGATTTCTAGTTGCATCCATGTTGCTGTAAATGGCATTATTTCATTCTTTTTTTATGACTGAATAGTATTCCTGTCTGTGTGTGTGTGTGTGTGTGTGTGTGTGTACTTTACCTTCTTTATCCATTCATCTGTCGATGGACACTTAAGGTTGCTTCCATGTCTTGACTATTGTAAATAGTGCTGCTGTGAACATTGGGATGCATGTATCTTTTCAAATTATGTTTTTTTTCTGGATATACACCCAGGAGTAGGATTGCTGGGTCATATGGTAGCGCTATCTTTAGTTTCTTAAGGAACCTCCATACTGTTTTCCATAGTGGCTGCACCAATTTACATTCCCACCCACAGTGTAGGAGGGTTCCCTTTTCAAGAAGGAATATATTTAAGTCCTTATTTGGGTGTCTTTTGTGAAAATAAATTACAGCGTTTATAATGTTAATTCTCTGGAGTTCCCTTTCATGAGAAATGTATCTACTTCTTAAAAAGTCATCATTAGGAATAGATTTGTGAAATTCTGAATATGTTAACTGCTTTACAAGTAAGGGTTTGGTGTTACTTGTTTTCATTTCAGAGTTTGGAAAGCTTATGGAATATTCTGAGGTTAGTGAGTGTGGTAACTTGGCCTGAGGGGAGTAACCAAGTTAAGGGGCAGTAATCAGAAATAAAAAGTTAGAGAGGGAATTTGAAGCCTACTGTTGGAGACACTCCAATGACCAGGATACTGCTTAGACATTGAGTAAAAGAGTTCTCCAGAGAAACAGAATCAATAGGAATAAGATTTATTTTAAGGGATTGGCTCATGGGATTGTGGAGGCTTAAGAGTCCCACTATCTTCCATCGGCAAGCTGGAGTCCCAGGAAGGCCAACAGTGTAGTTTGAAGGCCAGAGAGCGATGGTATAGATTCCAGTCCGAGACTGAAGGCCTGAGAATCAGGAGTGTCAAGGGCGGATCAGTGTCCCAGCTCAGTCAGGCAGGCAGAGAGTGAATTCAACCTTCCTTCACCTTTTTGTTCTATTCAGGCCCTCAACGGATTGGATGATGCCCACGCACACTGGGGAGGGCCATCTGCTTTACTCAGTTCACCAATTCAAATGCTAATCTCTTCCAGAAACACTCACAGACACACCTAGAAATAATGTTGAACCAAATACCTGGGCATCCTGTGGCCCAGTGAAATTGACTCATAAAATTAACCATCACAGATATTTTCCTTTAGTGGTAGAGAATGCATTTTTTGAGTTAAGAAGTAACATGGTAAAGGTTGTGCTTTAGGAGGCTTGGTCCTCTCAGGTCATGGGAATGGCTTCTGTATAGATCTGCCTCTACTAATCAGTCCAGGGTACTATTGGGAGTAGATGCTAAGTACAGGAGGGGATTCATAGAAGAGATACTATGAAGAAGAACCCAGTGGAATTTGGTGAACTTTTGTGATTTTTTTTTTTTTTCTGCTTTGGAGGATAAAAGTACCACTGATAGAAACAGGGAGCATTAAATTCATCTCAGGTAGAGTGAACTGTAAATGATAGTAAGACAGGCATCTGAGTGGAAATGCCCAGTGGGCAAATAGGGCACAAAAAGCTACAGAGAGAAATTTCAAAGTCATCAGTGCCTTTACGAGTTAGGAGTTTGACATGAATCCTCAAGGGAGAAAATGTGAAGAGCTAAAAGACTGAGCTTTGAGCCCAAAGGTAGGCACCTGTTTCAGCCTTTGGAAAGACTTCAGAGGCTCCATTGGACAGATGCTGTCACTATTCTGAGATCTCAGAGCATTTGGCATATTTCTTGGGTTGATTTCAGTGCTCTGATATAGACTCAACTTTCATAAGACACTAATTCTAAATTTGTCAGACTAGAGATTCTGTTCTATTCTAGTTTCCAAGTCAGAATAAATGATATCTAAGTTTAGAAGTTTAGTTTTATAATAAACAAGTATATTCTGAACAAATTTAAGTTCACTTGACTGACCAAGGGTTCAGCCAGATGACATGATTTTGTTGTTGTCGTTTTGGGAGGACAGTAACTCAAAGCCTTGTCCTGATGGTGGACATTTGTTTTCAGTGTTACATGAGCCAATGGTTAGGGAAGACTCCTCTGAAGAAGTGATATTTAAGCCAAAACCTGTAGGATTCTGAATTTTGTTCATTATTAGAATTCTTTTTTTTTTTTCTTTTTTGGCGGTACATGAGCCTCTCACTGTTGTGGCCTCTCCCGTTGCGGAGCACAGGCTTCCGACACGCAGGCTCAGCGGCCATGGCTCACGGGCCCAGCCGCTCCGTGGCATGTGGGATCCTCCCGGACCGGGGCACGAACCCGTGTCCCCTGCATCGGCAGGAGGACTCTCAACCACTGCGCCACCAGGGAAGCCCCATTATTAGAATTCTTCAGTGGCTTTCCCCAAATTGATTTTAAAGACCCATTACAGAAAACAAAGTAACTTTTTTCTCTTTTGTAAGATGATGTGAACTGTACTTAAATAAGGAAAAATTAGTTCTTTTTTTTTCTTATACTGATGTCTAATCTAAAGGGAACCAGAAAAATTGGTGTATAGAAAAAATGAAAAAATAGTTCATGGTTTTTATTTTAAAGTCATAGAGCACTTTACTGAAACAGTGCTGTGAATCATTTGATGACATTTAAATGCTTATTATGTGCCAGGGATAGAGAGGTGAAATGTTCATATAGTCTCTGCCTTCAAAAAATAGCTGTAGGAAATAGGATTTTACAGTGATTATACGATGAACAAAATCCATATTTTGACCAATTTTAAGATTGCTCAGCTAATGCCAAATTTAGCAAATGGAAAGAATACTTACATGTATTTTTAAATACAAATTCTTGTACATAAATAATTGCTGATTTTTAGTGCTAGTTTAGAGTTGTTACTGTTTGTTTGCTTTTTTAGCTTATTCTAGAAAGTTCTAATCCTGATTCCTTCACTTAGTAGCTGTGTAGCCTTGGGCAAATTATGTAACTCCAGTTATATTATTATAAACTCCAGTTCCCTTCATTATGAATAAAATAGTATAAAACAGTAAGCATAGTACCTAACCCTTTCAAGTGCTAAGTAAAGGTTAGCTATTATGATTATTGTAAGTTAATAATGACTATAAGCTAGAGTTTGTCATATGATCAAGTCATTTAATTATATTTGAGAACTTGTTCAAATATTGTATGATTTTATAAATACTAAAATTCCCTAATGGGAAACCTGGTATAATTTTTTTCTCACGGGTCCCTTTAGACATAGTTTGGATCTGTCTTAGTTGATCTGCATATAAACGTAAAGATGAGATGCAATATTCTTTTCAGTTGTTTAAGGTCTAGTCCAAGATATCACTTTATGATTGCATTTCATAATAGAATTGGGTAGCTCTTTATGTCTTTTTATTATATTCTATGTAATTTGCTTTTGTTTGGTATAGAAGAAATAATGCTTATATTCTAACCCCTCGTCCCTTGTTCTTGGAACAAATTATAAGGATATAAAGAAATAAACGTAGGCTCTAAGACCATGTCTTGTTGATTTAAGTTAATGTACTAACTTAAATTCTTATTAAATACAAAGAAATTACTTTAGAGGACAAATTATTTCTCAGTAAAATTAAGTTGAAAGTATGCAGCTGTTAAATCTTGCAAGCTTCCGGAAGAAGCATATTAACATTTCTATGCAGATAATTTGGTTCTTATTTGTAATAATATGTGGTCTTTCACGAGGTGCTTAATTTTCTTTGGGAAAGTATCATAGGGAAATAACAAACGCCAGAATAGAAATTAAACATTTAAACCCTATTACACCGCAATTACATTAGAATGAACTATTATCCAAAACCTGACTTAAGGTTGAATTATTATCCAAAACCTGCCTTTAAAATGGCAGCCGTTTGTAAGGTTTTAAGGTTTGCTTCAAGGATAATAGAAGTGTGCTGAAAATAAAACTATTAATCATCCAGCAAATTTAAGTGCCTACTGTGTTGTAGGCACTGAGAGATTTGGAGGTTTAAACAAAAAACAGATAAAATGCCTGCCCTCCAGAAACTTATACTCTTTTCTGATCTTTAAAAATCACCATATTGTTGGTGTTAGGAGTTTAAAAATACTAGCTAATGTTAATATTTTAGAATTATCTCATAAATTCATAGAATTTCATGATTCTTGAAATGAGACTAAATATCAGTGGCTTTCTAAGATATTAACCTTATCGATGTGTGACATTTTCCAAAGCAGTGGTTCTTGAAATTCACTTTCTAATACACAATTAAACCATGTTTTGTTTGGTGGTCATTGGTAAGCTACTATAGCTGGGAGTAAAGTCTAGTATTTGAGAGATGGACTCTGGAGCTACCTGCCTTGTTTCAAATCCCAGGAATACTAGGAACTGTGTGACCTGGAGCTAGTGACTTGACCTGTCAAAGTCAGTTTTTCTCATTTCTAAGAGGTGGGGGAGTGGGGCATAGTGCATTCATCGTACCACCCACATAACACTGTTATAAAAATTAAATGAATTGATGAATATAAAGCATCCAGTAAATCTTAGCTATCTTGTGTCCAATGATTATTCAGTATTTGCGTTTTATAAACTGTTTTTAGTGTTTTATTGGAAAAATACTAAAGAACATCAAAAAGAAAAACTCATTCATAATCCCACTCTTCCTCTCTTTCAATTTGTTAAAGTAGGAAGTGGAAGTCCACATTTTCTGTCTTTCCACCTCTCTCCTTCCAACCTCCACCCCAGTGGAATCACTATTGATAGTCCAGTGTATTCTTCCCAACTTTCCCCAGTGATTGTGTATTGACATAAAAGCTGTGTGACATTGAATTCTTAAAGAAGCAAAATGGGTCTAGAAGTTTGCCTGAAGAATGGATTATAAGTGCTATATCCTGACCAGTGAGAGTAATTGCAGAAGCACAAATAACCAAGTAGATACAAGAAATTCTAGTTGTACATTTAGGCTGTGGGAGAAGGAGAAAGTTCTTTTACTACTTTTAATTCTATATCCGAGAAGGAAATATAACCTCATGTTGAGTCTACCACAATTAAAAATTCTCAAAGCTAGTTAAAATTGGCAATGAGCATTTGTCACTTAGCTTGTAGTTTCAAACATCATGCTCTTCTCCCATGCCCTATGGCATTGTGCCTCCACTCTCACTCTGACTGATACACTGTCCCACCTTTCTTCACCTGACTCACTCTAGATCATCCTGCAAGGCTCACCTCCTCCAGAGTTAAATGTCCCAACTGTTTGCTCCCATAATAACCTGTGCATACCTCTTATAAAATTGCTGTTTGTGTCACTTTTTCAAATTTTGACCATAACTTGCATAGGGAGATCACCATATCTTAATCACTTTTGTATTCTTAGCACCTGACGTGGTAACTCACATAAATTAAGATCAGTATGTGTTTAATTGACCTGAACTAGCTACCTATTGGGAAAATTAGCTACTTTAAAAATATCCTAGTATGGACTCCAAATGGGGAAAAGTTAATTTAATTGTAAAATTGACCTCATTTGAATTTTGTTCCAATGTAGAGTAAATAAACTTGTCCCTTAGAGGAATTCTATTTCTTCTGTTTGAAAGAAAAATAAAATCCTTAACCCTAACATCAAATCTGTCTTCTCTCCCTACTTTTACAAATTCTCAGCAAATTTTCTTATAGCTTTCTTCATAGAAAACGTAGAGGTCATTAAGCATGAATTAGGTACTTCAGTTCTTTCTTACATCATCTACATCTTCACCTACTTTCTTCTGACTTTACATGAAAAGGTGACTCCCTGCCTTGTAATAGTAATTCTTTCATCTGCATTCTTAATTCCATTCCTTGTTGCTTCTCCATAGCCTCAAACAGCACCCTCCAACGCTGTCCTCTCTTCTACCTTGCCTTCTCCATGGGCTTCTTCCCTGCATGCTACGTGCATGCCCAGTTCTTTCATCCTTACTGTCCTTTGCCTTACCTTCCCTTGCAGTGGCTGCTTTCACCCTTTATTCCTTTCAGGGCTAAACTTCATGAAATATTCTACTTCTTCAACTTCCAGTTATGCCTTAATTCACTGGAGGTCTCACTTTCGTCTTCACTCTCCGCATCAACAGTTTCATGCTATCAACTTGATAGCAGACATGCTAATAACCACATATCACAGGCATGACCCCTTTGTGGCTTTTGTTACTATGATGGCTCCCTTTTTGAAATGTCCTTCTTTTTTGATTTCTTCGACATTTCCTCTTGGGTCGTTACCTTGTGTCAGCTGCCCTTTATGTACCTAGGACTTGCAAGTTTATATTTCTACTCATGAACTTCTGATCAAAACCATCAAAATGCTGGACCTCTTCAATTTTATATCTCACTTCAAATAAAAACTTTCCAAACCAAATTTATTATCTTCACCATGATGCAATCAGTTGCTTCTAAAATCTGGGACATGGTGAAAGGCCCCACTCACCATACAAGTTAGATACCATAGTGTCACCCTTGATAACTTTGCATGTAATAAGTCAGAATACTTGTCTCTAGTAACCAAATATGTCTTGACTTAATCTCCTTTCATCCATCTTTTTTGCTGCCTTAATTCTAACCATCTTTATCCCTCCCCTGAATTATTTCAATAACTTTCCATTGGTTCCTTGCCATTCCTATTTCTAACCAGCCTGCCACCCAACAATGCATCCGTTACTCTGTAGCAGGAGTTAGCAGGTAGAAATAGAATCATATCCTTCTGTGAACCTTCAGTGAATATCCATTTTCTATGAAATGAAATCCCTACTCCTAGGAATGGCAGTAAGACTGAACCTTCAAAATATGACTCCTGGGTTCCTTAAAAAACTACAAATAGAACTACCATACAACCCAGCAATCCCACTACTGGGCATATACCCTGAGAAAACCATAATTCAAAAAGAGTCACGTACCACAATGTTCATTGCAGCTCTATTTACAATAGCCAGGACACGGAAGCAACCTAAGTGTCCATTGACAGATGAATGGATAAAGTAGATGTGGCACATATATACAATGGAATATTACTCAGCCATAAAAAGAAACGAAATTGAGTTATTTGTAGTGAGGTGGATGGATCTAGAGTCTGTCATAAAGAGTGAAGTAAGTCAGAAAGAGAAAAACAAATACCGTATGCTAACACATATATATGGAATCTAAAAAAAAAAAAATGTTATGAAGAACCTAGGGGCAGGACAGGAATGAAGACACAGAGAATAGACTTGAGGACACAGGGAGGGGGAAGGGTAAGCTGGGACGAAGTGAGAGAGTGGCATGGACATATATCCACTACCAAATGTAAAATAGCTAGTGGGAAGTAGCTGCATAGCACAGGGGGACCAGCTTGGTGCTTTGTGACCACCTAGAGGGGTGGGATAGGGAGGGTGGGAGGCAGACGCAAGAGGGAGGAGACATGGGGATATATATATATATATATGTATATATATAGCTGATTCACTTTGTTATAAAGCAGAAACTAACACACCATTATAAAGCAATTATACTCCAATAAAGATGTTAAAATATATATATATATATATATATATATATATATGACTCCTGCCTACCTTTTTTGTCTTCTCTCTGTTACTTCCCACCATGGAAGAGTAAACTGGTGTATACTAGAAAAAAATTGTTAAAACAAACCATTGATTTACCTTTCTTGATAAACTAACAAACTCTTTAGGTAAATAAGGAATTCTTTTAGTTGGATTCAACCTGGTGCATAAGATATTTTGGGAGAATATGTCCTGAAAATGTTCTTCTTAAGTAGCCCTTTGAGCTAAGTATTTCTTGAAATAACCAATGTAATTCTGTATAGCAGAAGTTATACAAGTATTGGCTTAAGGTAGCATTTCTATTTAATATGATGCATTCATTTTTAATATATAGGTCATATAGCTTAGAATATAACTATCTCCCAGGCTTCTTCAACAATGAATTTGAATATTGAGCTCCAAAAATGTAATAGAAAATAAATCTTTACTTATAAAATAAGTGCATTTTTATGACAAATACTAGTTCTTTGCAGATATTTGGGAGGTGATAGGGCGATGAGACAGACCTTCCTAACATTTGTTGGCAGTATTGTGTGTGAAATGCTGCTTAACTAGTTATATAATAGTCTGTGCCTCAAATGTCCTAATTCTTCTCTAAGGACAGTGCTTTGTGGAACTTAATTCATGCCATTGGTATGAAAAGGCATGAGAAGTTTGGCAAAAACTTTAACGTAAATCAGGGCATTTATGGCAAGTCAACCTCAGTTCATGTGCCTTTCCTTTAAAAAGAATTGAATATATAGATTGGGAAAACTACACTTTTGAAAAGAGTTAAAATTTGGCATTCTCCTTTCTAGGGATCCACTGCAGCCAACACAGGACTACTTTAACCAGTATTTCAATTAAATGATAATTAGGGGTGTTAATCTGGTGGTATAATGATTTTTAAAGTGTTGTGTCTGGGTATTTATTTCATTTCTTTTGGGTTTTCTTTAATTTCTCCATCCTATCTGCCAGATAGGAAGCTCTCTTGAGAGCAAATAATGTGTCTTGGGTACTTTTAGATCCTTGATTCCTGACTACAGGATAGCACGCAGGAATTGCTTCATATATGAATAAACCCATCCAATGTTAATTTTAATTTCATTCGAGAACTACCCAAATAGCGTAGTGGTTCAAAATCTCACAGGAAAAGAGAATTGATGTTTTGGCAGCTTAGTAACTAAATTTTCAGGTGAAGCAAGTTGCGGAATTTAAGTGTTACCAATTCTCTGGCTTCCCCTTTTAGCATTTAACAGATTAAAATTCACCCTAACACTTTAAATTATATACTAAAATTAAAAAAAAAAAACTATTATGTGTGTTTTTGGCTTGAGATTCTTTTTAAACTTTTTTTTTTTTCTATTTTAGGAAAGAGAAAAAATATGTCGACAGATGCTGGAAAGATGTTACTGTTGGGGACTTTATTCGCCTTTCCTGTAACGAGGTTATTCCTGCAGATATGGTTTTACTCTTTTCCACTGATCCAGATGGAATCTGTCACATTGAGACTTCCGGTCTTGATGGAGAGAGCAATTTAAAACAGAGGCAGGTGGTTCGGGGATACACAGAGCAGGTAAATGATGTGTTCTCCATTGGTGACATAAACGTTTTCTTTTCAGAAGATGTCTGAGCTCATTTTCACATGTACAGATAAAGAGACTTTTTAAACTCATTTTTACCTTTACAAAATGGAAATCTAGAGAGCTTAATCCAGTTCCAGATATCAGTAGAGGTATGCTATATTTTATAGATAATAGGATTTAATGACTTCGGAGTTCAGACGTTTCAGTCTGACAGTCATATATTTCTGGGAATTGAATTTAAGAAACCCAACAAATTTTACAATTTGGAAAATTCTTTTGCAGTAGAAACAATCAACTTCTAACTTATTTTTCTTAAACTTAGATTTTTATATGTTATGTCTGATTGAAGCTGGAGATATCAATCGGTCATTGTTCCTAAAATCTGTAATTACTTATATACCAAGGCCTTTTAAGAAATTTGTAACTTTTCATGCCACAGAGCTCTGACCCTTCGCCATGCTGTGGTGAGGTAAACAAGACCTTTGAAGTTATATTAACGCGAGTTTGAATGAATCCCAGCTCTGCCGTTTAATTACTGTGTTACTTAACCACTTTATGCCTCAGTTTCTTTATCTTAAAATGGAAATGATGATATTTGATCTATTAGAGAATTTTGTGACATATTGATATTTAGCATATTTTAATTTTTTAAATAAAGTTTACTGAGATCAAATGCATACATGCTCAGAGTACTCATATGTATACATATATGTGTGTATATATGTATAAATACACACATGATCTCAGAAGCTACATATATGGTTAAAGAACAACAACAGAAGTATTTTCAGCTTTTCAGT
This sequence comes from Aethalodelphis obliquidens, assembly GCF_003676395.1. NCBI lineage: Eukaryota > Metazoa > Chordata > Mammalia > Artiodactyla > Delphinidae > Aethalodelphis > Aethalodelphis obliquidens. The sequence continues at coordinate 5,653,969 of NW_020837950.1, read as the reverse complement.
GTCTTCCAGATAAAAGAGTGTGCCCTGTAGGAGGAGAAGCTCTCTCCTGCAGGGAGTCCTGCATGGATTCCAGTATATGATTCAGACATTCCCATCACCTGAAGATATTTATTGATACTCTGGGACCATTCTGATCTCATTTATTCATTTATAATTATGCCTATACTTTCCTTCATTTGGGCAACTTGTGACAAATTTTGTGACAAGCACGCCTTCGTTTTATCTTAACAATTGGTGAAAGGATAAACACTTAAATCTCAAGATTTAACCTTGAATTTTTGTTTGGTGATTTTAAAAAATAAATAAATAATAAATAAATAAATAAATAAATATTTTTTAGGACTCTGAAGTTGATCCTGAGAAATTCTCCAGTAGGATAGAATGTGAAAGCCCCAACAATGACCTCAGCAGATTCCGAGGCTTCCTGTGAGTGATACATGACTTACCTTTGTGGGTGTGAGTGGAATTGTATGTTGCAATTATGCTTAACTCAAAAAAACTTTTGTGTACTTATACCAAGTTAAATCACTAAAGGCTGTAAGTTAAGCCACCTATAAATTTGGCTTATTTTAATTATTTGATATTTACCTATGTATATTTTTAAAACAAAAAAACCTTGTTCTTAAAATAATCCTAGACTCTCTTTCAGTGGTATGTGAATGACTTAACATGAGCTCCATGTTAAGCCCAAGACATGTTAGTTATTGGGAAGGAAGTGTTTGGACAGACAGGGCAGCTTAAGTGACATGATAGGCTGATGGTGTCCTCCTATCCTATTAGAATTAGAGTAGGTGGACAATTCAGTTGGTAAAGTTAGCCAATGATATTGAAACACATCTAAGAAAAAGTATGGGAATCCACAACAGTGTTCATTCTGGAGGCTTCCTGTGGCATCTACATCCCTTTCCAAGGGCATCTAGAATTTAGGGTCTTATCTGATTCAGGCTGGCTTGTGCCACTTAAGTGCTTTATTTTTTGAGCCAAGTTACTTTTTTTATCCTTCCTTATTTTTAAGAGGAGTTAGTTAGACCTACTTCATAGTGGTGATCTTGTGAGGAAATGGCAGAGAAGAAAAAAGTTCCTAAATCACTTTTTGATACCATTACCCTGATACTGAAAGAATACAGAGACTTTAAGGGAAGATTAATATCCCTCATGAACATAGATGCAAAAAAATTTACACAAATTATAGCAAATCAAACCCAACAATATATAAAAAGGTTAATACATAATGACTCAGTAGGTCTTATACCAGAAATGCAAGATTGGCTTAACATTAGAAGATCAAACAATGTAATTCTCCGTATTAACAAACGATAATTAACAAGTGAAAAAGAAAAACCAGGTGACCATCTCATGGATATAGAAAAAGCATTTGACAAAACGTAACTTCCGCTTTTGCAAACTGGAAATAGAAGGGAACTTTCTCAACCTGATGGAAGGCATCTATAAAAACCATACAGCTAGGATCAGACTTAATAGTGAAAGACTAAGTAAGCATTTTTCCCCTAAGATCAGGAACAAGACATGGATATTGTCTCTCACCACTTTTATTCAAGATTGTACTGGAGAGCCTAGCTAATGTAAAGAAAATGAAATAAAAGCATCAAGTAATAAAGAAGTAAAACTGTCTTTTATTCATAGATGGTATGATGGTCTTTGTAGAAAACCTGATGAAATCTACAAAAAAAGCTACTAGAATTAATAACTGAGTTTAGCAATGTTGTAGGAAACAAGATCAATATACAAAAATTAATTGTATTTCTGTACACTAGCAATGAACAATCAGATACGGAAACTTTAAAAATCAATTTATAATAGCATCAGAAAAATTGAAATACTTAAGAATAAATCTAACAAAAGATATGAAAGACCTGCATACTGAAAATCACTGAACACTGTTGGGTTAAACTAAAGACGTAACTAAATGGAGAGACATACGTTGTTCATGCGTTGAAAGACTCAATATTGTTAGGACATCAATTTTTTTCCCAAATTGATCTGTAGATTCAATGTAATCCCAATTGAAATCCCAGCAAGGTTTTACTTTTTATTTTTATTTTTTTTAGAAATTGGCAAGTTTATTCTAAAAATTTATGTGGAGATAGAAAGAACCATTTAACTAAAACAACTTTGAAAAAGAACAGATTTGGAGGGCTAATACCACCAGATTTTGTTTTTGGCATATAGACCAATAGGTCAGTGGAATAGGTTAGAGTCCAGAAATTGATCCAGGCATTAATGGGCAACTGGATTTTGACAAAGATGCAAAGGCAGTTTAGTGGAGAAAGGTTAGTTGTTTCAACAAATGATGCTGCAACAATTATACATCTATACTTTAAAAAAACACTTCAACTTAGACCTCTTGCCACTTAAAAAGATTAACTAAAACTGGATCCTGTACTTACTTAAATGTAAACGTGAAATTATAAAATTCCTAAAAGAAAACATAGGGGAAATCTTTGGTATCTTGTGTTAGCCAAAGATTTCTTAGATATAACACCAAAAGCACAATCCATAAAAGGACAAAAATAATTAAATAAAAGAACTTCATCAAAATTAGAAACTTATTCTCTTCAAATGACACTACTAAGCAAATGAAAGCATACCTTCAAATGACACTGCTAAGCAAATGAAAACGGAAGTCACAGACTGGAAGAAAATATTTGCAATGCATGTTTCTCATATAGGACTTGTATTCAGAATAGAGAAAGACATCTCAAAACCCAGTAATAAGTAAACAAAACAGTTTATTAAATGATCAAAAAAATTGAACAGACGCTCCATCAAAGAAGATACATGGATGACAAATATCTGTGTGAAAAGATGCAAATTAAAACCACAGAGCTACAACTGCTAAATTAAAAGAACTGACTATACCAACTTTTCACAAGGATGTAGAGAAACTGGAACTCTCATGTACTGCTGGTAGGAGTGGAAATGGCTACAGCCACTTTAGCAAATAGTTTGGAAACTTCCTAAAAAGTTAAATTCACACCTACCGTGTGATCTGGTTTTTCCACTCCTAAGAAGTTACCCAAGAGAAAACATTTATCCAACATATATCCATATACCCAAGAGAAAACATTTATCTATATACTAACCTGTACACAAACATTCAAAATAGCTTTATTGGTAATAGCCCCAATTAGAAACAACCCAAATGTCCATCAACAGGTAAATAGGTAAAACAAATGGTATATCCATACAATGAATGCTACTCTGCAGCAAAAAGAATTCACTGGTGGTACATGGAACAACATGGATGCATCTCAAAATAATGTTGAGTGAAAGAATCCAGACAAAAAAGAATATATACTATATCATTTGATTTATATAGTCTCTCAAAAAAGAAAGCTAATTTATAGTGATAGAAAGCAGATTAGTGGGTACCTGGGAGGGGGAAGGTAGGAAGGAAAGATTGCAGAAAGACATAAGGAAACTTTGGGGAATGATGGATATGTTCATTTTCCTGATTGTAGCGATGGTTTCACAGGGGAAACGTCAAAACATCAAGTTTTACACTTTAAATATGTACAGTATATGTATTATGATTTTTATTAGTTATTCCTCAGTCAAGTTGTTTAAAATGTTAGAGTCATCATGGAAGGAAGTTTAGAACATCGTGGTAGCATCTTTAAGTAGCACCTGATACAGACAGCTGTTTGGGCAGGCACAGGAAGCTATGCAATGGGAAAAGGGAATAGGCTTGGTCCAGGTAAAGAGGTAATGCTAGAATTAAATCATCAAGAATGAGAAGATACCAGGCAGGCAACTAAATGCAAAGAAAGGCTGACATTCCAGGTTAAGGGAGCAGCAACACAGGTAATGGTGTAGGGGCCTGAGACCACAGTGCCTTTGTGGAGTCATAAGTGGTTTAAGTATGTTTGGAGGGTAGGTGAGCAATATAATAGATCATAAAGAGGCGAGATGATAAAGGGACGTTAGCAGATATTCCTGTCATCAGAAACGTGCTCATAAGCCATCTCTTAGGATGAGTCATTTTCTAGTATTATTTTCTCCAGCTGCTGACTATTTACAGAATTTCCTCTTGTAAATGTCAGATTTAAGGGCTGACATTTTTTGACCTGGACCTCAGGTGCTGAGGTTTGTACAGCCTCTTACTGGGAACGCTGACTCCCCTGACAAGGTCAGTCTTGCTTCTGGCACATTTCTAGACAGGAAAGAATAGGAACTTTAGTCTATCACTGTGTGGTTTGGAATATAGAACTCTGCATAGAATCTGACTCAGAGCCTGTATATTTAGTAGAGTCAGCCCAGGACGATACAGTAATTTTTTGTGAAATTGTTTTTATCTGCTAAACTAGCTCCTTATCCTCTTCCTGCTGTGTAGCCTATTTCCTAAAATCAACAAAAATTGAGATGTTCAAGCTCACTCTCTGTATGAATGATGGCTTCTCTGGTCTTCTTACTCTCAGGTAGCACTGACTTCTTCCCTATTTGTGCCCACATTGTATGCTGAATATCAGATTTCTATAATCACACCTATAATATTTTTATTACTTACATATTTCTATATCAGTCACTTCCTGTTAGACCACAGGAGGCAAGACTGTGTAAGTTTGTTTTTCTATCCTCAGCATCTGGGTGGGTATGCTGGGCGCATGGTAGATGTTACATAGGCTCTTGAATGGATGAGAGCTCCATGTGGACAGTCAGTGTCTCACATGGAATCTGAAAGTCCCACGCTATAAGTGCCAAATACACACCCATCAAGTGCAGGACATGTTTAGAGTTTGGAGCAGGTGCAACCAAGATAGAAGTTGGGCTTTGATGTAATGATGGTAACCTAGAGTGATGTAATGGTGAAAAATAAGGGTCCCAGGGGAAAAAATCTTAATACACTAAGGAACTTTGGAACTGGTTCTTTTGTATATTATAAGGATCACTTATTTGTATTAAGTGTATCTTAATACACTAAGGAACTTTGGAACTGGTTCTTTTGTATATTATAAGGATCACTTATTTGTATTAAGTGTATCTTAATACACTAAGGAACTTTGGAACTGGTTCTTTTGTATATTCTTTTGTATATTATATCTGTTCTGTAAAGGTTCTAGGGATAACAACTGCTATATTCATAAGGAACCAAATCAAGACTGGGATGCGTGCCTGGGAATGCTACATAGGAATGGGAATGTTGGGATTTAATTTCCTCATCTGTAAATCTAGAAAACAGAATTAGGTTAAACCCAAGGACACTGCTAGTTCTGACCATGACCCTATGGTTTGCTCTTTGTGCATAAACCCATATAAATGAAGGAATGCAAGCACACACCTCTTAGAGTGTTTTACAAATTAGAGGAGTGAAATGACAAATCTATTTTCCTCCTTTGTGGTAGGAAACCTTTTTTGAAGAGCTTTTCTTTTCCTTGTAATCCAGATAGCATGGGTAGCAGATACAATGACAATCTTCCTATACTTAATAAAGAAGAAACGACTTATAGACTGAAGTGTATTGCTTAAAAAACAAACTAACTTTAATGCTGAAATTAAGAATGCATTTTCACAAAATAGGTGAAATACGTTGCATTTTGCTTATTTTTAAAAATTTTCTAATGAGTTTGCTCTGTATTTTTGCCACTATAGTAATTTCATCAAGTAATTACTTTGATAATTTTAAAACTGTTTTACAGATTTCAAACATGCAAAATTAGGAAGAAAAGTGTAATGAACACCCATGAGCCCTCACCCAGTTTTAACTATTTCATAATTTTGCCAACTTTGTTTCAAATATCCTTCCACTTCCTTCCCTGCACCTACATCACATCATTTCAATGTCAATACTTCACTATGAATATACAGCAGAAAAAAACTTAAAAAAAAAATACCCATAACATCATTATCACATTTAACTAAATTCAGAACAATTTCTTGACAGCATCTAATACCTAATCTTTGTTCAAATTTCTCCAATTATCTCAAAAAAATTTTTAGAGTCAGTATATTCTAACCAGGATCAAAACAAAGGTCTACACATTGCATTTGGTTGATATGTCTCTAAATTTCCCCTCCGAAGAAATGGGGTCATTTAGCTTGTAGAATTTACCACATTCTAGATTGAGCTGATTGCGTCCTTCCTGAGGGTGGAGTCCCTCTACCACTCCTTTTGCTCCCCCCTCCTCATTCTACTCATTTGTTGAATAGACCAGGTCATTTTGCCCATAGAGCTTACCACTGCAGATTTGGTAGCTTTGGCCGACTGCATCCTTGCATTGGTGGTTAACATGTTTCTCTGGCCTTATTTCCTGAAAACTGTCCAGAGGCACTTTCAGAATCTGATGAAAGGAATTCTCTCCCTAGAAAATGACAAATGTATATAGACACACACAGGGGAATATTGCATACAGTTTCAAAGGTTTCACAGTTCCCCTGATGCCACAGACCCCTGTTTGATTTGCCCTCTTAGAGCCTTGATTAGGTTCCGAGGGAGAAGAGCAATTTCTGTCCTTGAACTTCTGGAGGCTGGAGGCCAGTGATGTCCCCTTGTCCCGTTGGTAGTTATGTTAAGATTGGTGTTGTCAGCCTTATCCTTTCATTATAAAGTTCCCCACCAGCCTTCCACCTAATGATTTTATCCACTGGCTATCATTGCCTAAGAGTAATCCTTGATTTCACCAGGGTCAAAAATGGGAATTTTCTAATTCCATCAAGAACTTTTCCCTCATCAGCTATTAAGTTACCCCCAAATACAGTTTCTACTAGAGGAAATAGTTTCCTTATTTGGAATATTTTCTAATTTTTGTAGCATCAATACTAGAAGTTGACAATGAATGGTAGAAATCAGTGTTAGAAACCTGTTGTGTCTTTTTTCTCCAGCCAAAGTGGGTAACTGAAATAACAAAAGCAAATGCATCAGAGATTTGCATCTTTTCCTGTGAACTGCCTAACTTCATACTGTAATCAAGAATATTCAAAAATCATTTTTATTTTTACATGCCCATTTTTGCTGTTTAAAAATAAACTTATATGCTGTCTTTCTTATAGAGAACACTCCAACAAAGAACGTGTGGGTCTCAGTAAAGAGAATTTATTACTTAGAGGATGCACCATTAGAAACACAGAGGCTGTCATGGGCATTGTGGTTTATGCAGGTTGGTTATACTTCTGACTTTTCACCATCATCTCCTCTGTGCTTTTCTGCAAGTTAACATTTTCCATTTACTCAAAATGTAATCTCTAGAAGCAGAAAGGAAATTTTGCCTTGATAACCTTAATCATTGGTCTCTGTTTTTCTAAAGAGATCACAAAAAGAAGCTAAATTAACAAAGTATATTGCATACCTGCTCTTCATTAAATTGTCTGCCAGCGAGATATAAAAATATGATATTTGTTACCTGGCTTTAGTTTGCACATTTTCTCACATACTGTGTTACCCATGTAGGCCATGAAACCAAAGCAATGCTGAACAACAGCGGACCAAGGTATAAACGCAGCAACTTAGAAAGAAGAGCAAATACAGATGTCCTCTGCTGTGTCCTATTGTTGGTTATAATGTGTTTAACTGGTGCATTGGGTAGGTAGAATTTGATTATTTGCTGACATCTTTTCAGCAAGATATTTATTTAAAAGTATTTTCAAAATGAAATTTATGAAAAAGTTTGACTTTTGTAAGGGAGGTTTTATTTGCCAATAATTGCTTTCTTCACATCTTTGTCTCTCTAATTCTCTAACCTGAAAAGCATTAATATTGATTATATCCAGTTACACATGGCCACAGTACTAAAAAGACCTGGGAAGAGATGTAAGGAGTGAGAGAGACAGAGACAGGAAAATGTGTACCGTTTGAATTTGAATTTGTTTCTTAAACGGTTGGTGTTCAACCAAAACCAATACTCTTATCTCTCTTTCTTTAGGAATAAAGTTCTATATTTGCATAATATATACATAGCATCCTTTTGATGTCTGTACATTTTTTGAAAGGTCATGGAATCTGGTTGAGCAGATATGAAAACATACCCTTTTTTAACATCCCTGAGCCTGATGGACATGTCATATCACCAGTGTTGGGAGGATTCTATATGTTTTGGACCATGATCATTTTGTTACAGGTAATTTCTATTGTACTCATCATAGAGTATTAAGATCTTTGCTACTTATCCAGCACTATATGGTTTTTCATCCCTTCTTTTCCACCTTTAACATTTTTAAAATTGTTTTGCTCTTCTTAGGTTTTGATTCCCATTTCTCTCTATGTTTCCATTGAAATTGTGAAGCTTGGACAAATATATTTTATTCAAAGTGATGTGGATTTCTACAATGAGAAAATGGATTCTACTGTTCAGTGCCGAGCCCTGAACATCACAGAGGATCTTGGACAGATTCAGTACCTCTTTTCTGATAAAACAGGAACCCTGACTGAGAATAAGATGGTTTTTCGAAGATGTAGTGTGGCAGGCTTTGATTACTGCCATGAAGAAAACGGTGAGTGTTGGGTTTCTATGAAAACCAGCCTTAAGATTGGTCGTTTTTGCACCCACTTAATGACTTGGTAATTCTGGCACAGAAGTGCTATACTTAATCATTGAGTACTTAACTCCTCTAAATGCGCATTGTTTCATGTTGTCCCTTTAAAAGTTAGGTCAGAAGTTAGTAGGTCAGAAGTTAGTAGGTCAGGAGTTAGTGGGTCAGAGTCAAAGATTCTACTTCCATGGTTTCTTTTCTTTCCTTTTTTTTTTTGCCATGGTTTCTCTAAAAGGAAAGTAAATTACCAGTAGTCGTAAAAGGTTGGGGGTTGGATTTGGTGACAATGATATTGCATTATAGATGTTTTTGAGAATCTAATGAAACTATGGACCATCTCCCTGAAAAATATTTTGAAAATAATTCCAAAGGGACAACAGTTTCCCCAGACCCCATCATTCCGCCCATAGGTATTCATTGGTCATTGGCTGAGAATACCTAGTTTAAGAAGAAATAAGATGACCTGAACTTCTGAGGCTAAGGAAGTAAATATATAAATTGTAAGTTTCCTTTAAAGAATTGATCTTCATTAATTTTGTTATTTATAAGAGTAAGTGTACTCCTATGAAAGTAATTATGAGAAATGTCCAAAACAAATTAACCTAGAAGTTAACCACCATTAATCATTTGGTGAATATATAACCATCCATTTCTTTACGCATATTCCTGTATATGTGAAAATATATATTTGCACATTTCCCCTTTTATAAGTTATAATATGTTGTAATAATGCTTTGCAGTTTGCTTTTTTTCCTCACTATCTCGTGGACCTTTTTCCAAGTCAGTTCATGACTTCACGTTAAGTACATGGTATTGCATTATATGTGGTCAAACTTAGTTTGCTTTTATAACAGTACTTGCAATTAACATTCCTTATTCATTCAACAGATATTTTGTGAGCTCCTAATATGTGGCATGAGTCCCTGATCTCGTGTAGCTTAGCGTTTAAGGCAAGAGACAGACAAGATTAAAAATTATATACAAAAAAAAATTCATCATGCAATATGCATTTCTCTACATACATATTTGTGCAATTATTTTTATAAGATACATGTCTAGCAACTGGATCCAGAGGTTTGCACATATAAAATTTTTATAGATCCTACAAAATTTATCTATAAAATACTGTGCTAATTTATGTTCTCACAACCCAGAAAAATAACACCTATTTTTCACACCCAGCCATAATGGGATGAACTTATTCTTTTTAATTTGTGAGTTTTGTAGTCATAGTTAGCACTTCATTGTCTTTTAAGTTTTCTTTAATTAGTAATGAGATGTTTAACTGTTTAATTTTTATGTTTCTGGCCATTTGAATATCCTTGGTAGAGTGATCATGTCTTCCTATTTAACAAATGAGTTTTTCTTATTCTTAGTAATCTGTAGGAGGGTTTTATCTATTAAGGCAGGGTTGATGTTCAGCTTGTATGCCCCAGTCTAGGTTGTCTGTGGCCCATGTCTATTTTCGTTTGTGCACTTGTATTGAACCAGTTAAATAATTTGAGTATCAACCTTGATATTATCCTTTTCTTCTGTAGGTGGCAAATATTAATACTTTCTTGGTTCATCATTTATCACTGTATTAGTTTTCTATTGCCACATAACACATTACTACAAATTTGATAACAAATTACTACAAATTTGATGGCTTCAAATAACACAAACATACTGTCTCACAGCTTCTGTGGGTCAGGAGTCTGGGTGCATGTAGCTACGTCCTCTCTGAGTCTCTCACCTGGCTGAAATACAGGTTTTGGCTGGAGCTATGATCTTATCTGCGACCCAGGGTCCTCGTTTTGGTTTCCTGGTTTTAGAGTTGTCAGTGTCTTGAGGTTGTAGGACTAAGGCCCCCTGCTTCCTTGCTGGCTGTCAGCTTAGAGCCATTCTTAGCTCATAGAGGTGGCCTACCATCCCTTTGCCATGTGGCCTCTCCACAGCATGGCAGTTCACTTCTTCAAGGCTACCAGCCGAACCTCTAGCTTTGAGTCTCTGACTTCAGGTAAGTTGTGGCACCTCTTTTTACCTGATGAGGTCAAGCTACCTAGGATAGGCTTCTTTTATATTAACTCAGATTCAACTGGCTAGACACTTGATTATATCTGCCAAATCCTCTGACCTTTGTCAGGTAACATAATTTAATCATAGAAGTGAGATGCTGTCCTACCGGGTGTGTACACAGGGGTGGGGCAGGAATCTTGGGGGCCATCTTAGAATTCTGTCTACCACAGCCTCTTAACTTTGCTTAGGGTGTCACTTCTTGTGAGAAGTTTTATATTTTTATGAAATCAGTCTTATCAATTATTATGTCTATTATTAAGACTACAGATATTATGATTTCTGCCAGTAGTGTTCAACTTAGACATCCACCTGCCCAAAATTTTAAAAATATACTATATTTCCTCTTAGGTAAATATATTTTAAGCCAGCTTTTGTTGTTACTTGTGTGTATGAAGGATAAAACATTGAGTATCATATAATCACTATACAATGTGAAAAATAGCTAATCATACTGGATATGATATTCTGCATTGTTCCATATTTTTTATTGCATTTTTATTACAAAAGCAATATTTTAGAAAATTTCAGATAAGCCAAAAAAGGAAAATTTTAAAGCCATCAGTAACTCCCACCAGAGCAGAAGCAAGAACTACTACAGTCCTGTAGCCTGCGGAAAGAAAACCACATTCACAGAAAGATGGACAAAATGAAAAGGCAGAGGACTATGTCCCAGATGAAGGAACAAGATACAACCCCAGGAAAACAACTAAATGAAGTGGAGATAGGCAACCTTCCAGAAAAAGAATTCAGAATAATGATAGTAAAGATGATCCAGGACCTTGGAAAAAGACTGGAAGCAAAGATCGAGAAGATGCAAGAAATGTTTAACAAAGACCTAGAAGAATTAAAAGAACAAACGAGACGAACAACACAATGACTGAAATGAAAAATACACTAGAAGGAATCAGTAGCAGAATAACTGAGGCAGAAGAACGGATGAGTGACCTGGAGGACAGAATGGTGGAAATCTCTGCCATGGAACAGAAGAAAAAAGAATGAAAAGAAATGAAGACAGCCTAAGAGACCTCTGGGACAACATTAAATGCACCAACATTCGCATTATAGGGGTCCCAGAAGGAGAAGAGAGAGAGAAAGGACCAGAGAAAATATTTGAAGAGAATATAGTCAAAAACTTCCCTAACATGGGAAAGGAAATAGCCACCCAAGTCCAGGAAGCGCAGAGAGTCCCAGGCAGGATAAACCAAAGGAGAAACACGCCAAGACACATAGTAATCAAATTGACAGAAAGGCAAAAATTATTAAAAAGCAGCAAGGGAAAAATGACAACATACAAGGGAACTCCCATAAGGTTAACGACTGATGTCTCAGCAGAAACCCTGCAAGCCAGGAGGAAGTGGAACGATATATTTAAAGTGATGAAGGGGAAGAACCTAAAACAATACTACCCTTGCTGGGTAGATCCAGCAAGGATCTCACTCAGATTTGACAGAGAAATCAAAAGCTTTACAAACAAGCAAAGCTAAGAGAATTCAACACCAAAAAAACAGCTCTAAAACAAATGCTAAAAGAACTTCTCTAAGTGGGAAACACAAGAGAAGGAAAGGACCTACAAAAGCAAATGCAGAACAATTAAGAAAATGATAATAGGAACATACATATCAATAATTACCTTAAATGTGAATGGATTAAATGATCCAACCAAAAGACACAGGCTGGCTGAATGGATACAAAAACAAGACCCGTATATATGCTGTTTACAAGAGACCCACTTCAGACCTAGGGACACATACAGACTGAAAGTGAGGGGATGGAAAAAGATATTCCATTCAAATGGAAATCAAAAGAAAGCTGGAGTAGCAATACCCCAACATTGGGGTCATGTACCCCAATGTTCATTGCAGCACTATTTACAATAGCCAGGACATGGAAGCAACCTAAATGTCCATCGACAGACGAATGGATAAAGAAGATGTGGCACATATATACAACGGAATATTACTCAGCCATAAAAAGGAACGAAATTGGGTCATTTGTAGAGACGTGGATGGACCTCGAGACTGTCATACAGAGTGAAGTAAGTCAGAAAGAGAAAAACAAATATCGTATATTAACACATATATGTGGAATCTAGAAAGATGGTACAGATGAACCAGTTTGCAAGGCAGAAATAGAGACACAGATGAAGAGAACAAATGTGTGGACACCAAGGAGGGAAAGCGGGGGGTAGGGGTGGCGGTGTGATGAATTGGAAGATTGGGATTGACATGTATACACTAATATGTATAAAATAGATGACTAATAAGAACCTGCTGTATAGCAGAGAGAACTCCACTTTGCTGTACAGTAGAAACTAACACAACATTGTGAAGCAAGTATACCCCAATTTAAAAAAAAAAAAAAAACTCCCACCAAACTGATTGGACCTCTATTAACATTTTAGCACATTTCTTTTGAGTCTTTTTCCTGTAAACATTAATATATATGTTTTTTAAACAAAATAGCATTACAGTGTGCTGTGACTTGTATAACCATTTTTCTTAAGACTTCATCATGATCGCCTTTCCGTTCTCTCCTTATTTTTCTAATAGCTATGCCATATTGCACTGTAATGATTGCCAAAATTTATGTAACTAACCAACCATTAGTTTAGGTTGTCAACAGTCATCTGCTGTGGCAAACAATGCTGCAGTGAACATCACTGTAGGTAAACCCCTCTGTCCATTTGTGAGATTATTATTTTCCAAGATTATCTGATTATAGATCCCTGTTTTTGAGAAGTATTTTACAGAAGTAATGTTTCACAAAATATATGGCGGGAAGCACTGCATTATTTTTTATATTTGTTGGGTTTTAAATTTTGTATTTGTAGCATCTAAGAGTGCTAATACCAGCCCTCTCCCACCCCTGTCCCTGAATATACACGCTCCTGCCCAGTGAGTACTTCTCTGTGGCCCCTCGTGCAGGGAAGATACTGAGTGACTGAGAATTAAATGCCATCCGGGCTGAACTGTAATTGATGAGATAACTGTTTGTGAGCCATGGAGTGTTACATACACCACCTCTATGAGGTGCTGACTTTGCCTCTGAACACTTCTCTACCACAGGTACATCCAGAGCTCCTGGTCTCTTGTCAGTAATGGTTTTAAAACAAGTATATGTACACAAACACACAAGCACGTGCTCTCTCTCTGTCTCTCTCTGTCTCTCTCTGTCTCTCTCTGTCTCTCTGTCTCTCTCTCTCTTTCTCTAAATGCTGGAGTTAGTAATGATAGGGGCTAGTTTTCCCCAGAATTTAACCCTGAGACATTATTTTCACTGAAATGAAACTTAGTTAAGCTTTCAGGATTTTTTGGCAAAAGAATTGACTAGGAGATATTTCCATTTAAAACGTTGCTGCTGGGAAATAACCCCTTACCCTTATGCAGTTGAACTAAACACATCTGATGACACCATTGTTTGTTTTAAAACCTTGTAACTTATAAATTTGGTCCATGGACTAAGCATCATCAACACCCAGGTGTGTATTAGAAATGCAGAGTCTCAAGCCCCTATTTAAAGCTTCAATTAAAATCTTCATTTAACAATATCCCCACGTGATTTATATGTATGTTAAACATTTTTTAACCTCCTTTAAAAGATTACTGAAAGTTTTTTTAATAATAAACTTTTTAGTTTAGAATGGTTTTAGGTTTACAGAAAGTTATAAAGATACTATTGAAAGTTCCGGTATGCTCCCTTGCCCAGTTTCCCTTGTCTTAACATCTTACATTAGTCTTAAGATACGTTTGTCATAAGTAATGAACCCATATTGATGCTTCATTATTAACCGAAATCCATATTTTATTGGGATTTCCTTAGTTTTTACCAAAGGTCTTTTTCTGTCCCAGGATCCCATCCAGGAAATCACGTAACACTTAGTCATCATTTCGGTGCCTCTAGATTTGACAGTTTCTTAGCCATTCCTTTTTTTGGATGACCTTAAGAGTTCTGAGGGGCATTATTTAGGGATTTTGTAGAATGTCCCTCAATTTGGGTGTGTCTACACAGTGCTTTTATGATGCAGTTTGTGAATCTGATGTACATGGTGGCATCATTTAGTAGTTTCCAAGAACAAGGATTTGGGGATCAAGCCTTCTGAGTCTGATTCCCATCTCCACTGCCTGCAAGCTGTGTGACCCTGGGCAATTTATATAATTTCTCTGGGCCACAATAAAAAGGATCAGTAATAGATCTACTTCATGGGGTGGTTAAGAGATAAGAGAAGATAAATCATGAAAGCACTTAGAGCATGGCACAGAATAAATTCTTTGTAAGTATTAGCTGCTAGTATTGTCATAATTATTGTTGTCAAAATGAGAAATAGGCTTGTGTGTTGAGGAACTCATGGTCCAATGTGGGAGACAGGCACGGAAACATAATATCTTTTTAAGTGCTGTACGATTAAGGTCAGTGTTCTCTTTCCATATTGTTTTGATTTTCAGGCAGTCAGTTTTGGAGGTGGATTTGCCCTGATCAAGGTTTGGGGCTTGGAGATACTGGACAAATTCCTGGAATGCTGGAAATGTGAGGAATTAGTTTAGGATGAAAGGTTTTGTGTCAAGGATATGTGGATGATACAGTTGAAAGAAACTCAGCTGAGTGCGCTGTTTACAAGCAGGTGAAAGTTGGAATGCTGGAAATGTTTGGGGGATTAGTTCATAGCAAAATGTTTGATTGAGGGTATGCGGATGATATAGTTGAAAGAAGTTAATCTGAGTGTCCTGTGCTGTTCACCCTTGTGTTTGGCCCTTTGGAGAGCACATTGAAACGTGTGGTAAATGTTTTGTTCCATAGTCTCATGCTCACTTCTTCCAGATATCAAATAAATGTAAATTATAGGCTGTGAGCAGGTTACTGGATATTTGAAGAGGGGAATTGGAAGAGAAGAGAAAGATTAAATAAGAGAGAAATAAAGTAGTCAACATAGTACCTAATGTAGTACCTACCTTGAGACAAAGGAAAGATTACAGACTTTGTATATTTTCTCTTACGAGCTGGAAAGCAAGAATTCTTTTGCCACTTCGAGGCATTCATGGAACTAACTAGAATCTACTTTACGAGACATAATAAAAGTCTTGATCATTTGCATAGATTTTGTTTATCAGTATAATAATAAACCTCATACCCAATTTAAAAAAAATTTTTCAGAATCTATAAGTATGGGTCTTAGTAGCTGTGTTTTCTGAATCACATTGTAACTTTACTGATTTATTTCTCATAGCTTTCCACAAAATTATTAAAGATTGAGTCACTCCAGGTCTTTTTAAATTTCTCTCTTGCAGTTCTACTTATTGAGCAAGTTTGTCCTACAGTAACAGCTCAGCCATCTGGCCTTATACTAATTACACAGTTGCACGATGACTGGTTCCCTAATGATGGCTATGGGAAATTCCTAACGTATAGCCTTCATGTTTATATATGTTGTGTAGCATTCTAATTATTTATTCTTAAAATGCTATCACGTCATCAGTAAATTTCTTTAGCTGCTCAAGGATTGATCAGCGTAGCACTATTGACATTGTGGGCTGGATGACTCTTTCTTATGGGGAGCTGTTTAAGATGTTTAGAAGCATCCTTGGCCTTTGCCCACATGCCAGTAGCACTTCTCCCCAAGATGTAACAACCGAATTGTGTACAAGCATTGCCAAATGTTCACTGGGGGGACAAATTCACCCCTTGCTGAGAATCACTGAGCTAACCTCTTGTGTACAAGTAACTGCTAAGGACATATAACACAATGGATACTTGTACTGACTCTGGAGTCACGAAAACCCAAATTCAAATTCTAACTCTACCCACCCAAACTGTTTACTGTTTTACTTTTCTCAGCTGCCAAGTGGAACAGTGATAGTTTCTAGTATGTACAATAGCATTATTTTAAAGATAAAAACAAAATATATATGGATACCGTTATATATATAGTTGTTTATATAAAGAACCTAGCACAGCCCACACAATCAAAGACAGTGGTCCTGGCCAGGTGGCCAAGGATTATCAAAGTAAGCTAGAGGAAGTGTGAAAAAGGAAGGGAAAAAATAATAATAATAAAAAGTTAAAAAAAAAAAAAAAAAGGACCTAACAAGGTTCTTGATGAAAAGGAGATATTCAATAAATGTTAACTCCCTACCCTGCAACTTCCCCTTGATGCTAAGGATATTATTCATATGTCTATTCATACATTTACTCATTATTCATTACTCATTCATTTACTCATTACTCATTATTTAAACTACAAAACATGTACTCATTGAAATCGAGCAGGGGATATTGACCATGTGAAATAATAAGGAATAATACATATTAACTTTTGGGGCTGCATTTAGAAACAATATAGCATGAAGACTCATAGTGCTGGCTGTAGATTTTAATATAACTGGTTATAAGACTGATCTGTTTCACTTTTGTGAGATGGGGAAAATTACTTAGTTTTGATTTCTTTATTTCTGAAATGAAGGTATTAATAATATCTACCTCCGAGGGTTGTTATAGTGATTAAATGAGACAAATGCCTGACACATAGTAGCATTCAGTAGTACATGGAAATTATGGTACCAATGTGGTACCAATATGGTACCACTCAGTGGTACCAATGAGTGGTATGGATGAGAGCCAGTGTAGTTACAGAGGTCTTCAGTGAGGAACTGGCATTTGAACCAGGCCTTTAAAGATGTGCAAGATTGATGTAAGTAGAAAGGAAGAGAACGGACATCCTGAGCAAAGGCACAGGTAAGGATGGAGAACTTCAGAATGTCTGGGACGCAATAAGTGTATCTGTTTTTGAAGCTGAAATGTCATACAGGGAAATAGTCTGTACTTTTTAGGCAGAGAATATAATGAAACTTACAGAACTGCAGAACTGGAAAGGATCTTGAAGTCATTGAGTCCAGATTATTCATTCTTCTAATAAGAAAACAGAGGCCTAGAAAGAGCAAGTGATTTGCTGAAAAGCCACTTAGTCTTTAGAAGAGTTAGTTCTAGAACCCAGAATCTTAGCCTTTCCTTGTCCTTAAAAAGTATAGACAAAAACTATTAAATAGGATATGCAAATATTCTTTATTTTATAAATAAACTTGCCAAAAGCTATACTTTATTCAGTAGGTAGACTTAGCCTGAATACAGGCAACTAGCAATCCAAACAAGCACATATAACAAGACAGACAAGGCCCCTCCTCTCATAGAACGTATATCGGAGAAAATCGTCACAAATAAATTAATTTTTAAATAAAAAATATTAAATAGTGAAAAGTGCTATGCAGAAAATTATAATGGGGTGATATAATATAGAATGAGCAGAAGGCTACTTTGGATGGTTGAGCAAGGCTTCTCTAAGGGGGATATCAGAGCCTAGATCTGAATGACATGATCTTTGAATTCAGGGGTAAAAGCCTTCCAGTCAGAGGGAGCAGCTAGTATAGGGGTCCTCAGACTGAAATGAGCTTGGCAATATTCAAAGTAAAGAAAGAAAGGCCAGTGAGGCTGGATTTAGTGCAGAAGAAGGAGCGGCAAGAAAGTTAGGTCAGGGGCTTCCCTGGTGGCGCAGTGATTGAGAGTCCGCCTGCCGATGCAGGGGACACGGGTTCGTGCCCCGGTCCTGTGCTCCGCAATGGGAGAGGCCACAGCAGTGAGAGGCCCGCGTACCACACAAAAAAAAGAAAGGTCAGCCTAGGCCGGATCATTTTGAGTTAGGTACACCAGGATAAGAAGGTCAGATTTTATTCTAAGTGAACTGTGGAGCCGCTGGAAAGTTTTGTGCAGGGAGTGGTCTGCTCTGCTTTATGTTTTAGAAGATCACTCTAGCTACTGTTTTAATGATGGTGGCTTGGATTAAGGTAATGGAGGTGAAGAGAAGTTTAGATATTTGGGATATATTTTGGATGAATAATAGACAGCTATTAGTGATGCTCTGAATGTGGGGGTGGGGGGCGGCATAGGGAACAAAAATCAAGGAGAATCTTCAATTTCTGGTGTTAATAGCTAGGTAGATATTTAGGTACCATTTACAAAGATGAGAAAGACCAGAGAAAGAGTAATTGAGGCGGGGGTGGTGATTTGGAGGAAGAGAGGAAGCAGTCTACATTAACCATATACCAAATTTAAGATGTCCATTGTTTATTTATTCAACAAGTATTTATTGCGTATCTATCACCCCCTTCTCTGGGCTTTAGGAATATCAGATTAACAAAAGACAAAATTCCTTGCCCTTTTGGAGTTTATATTGTAATGGATGATTCAAAAAATTAAAAATAAGGTATATGATGTGTAGATGGTGCTAAGTGCTGGGGTAGGATATGTAACAAACAGTGTGGTTAGATCTGGGAAGGCTTCATTGACAAAGGGATACCTCCAAGTCTCCTTGAAGTTGTAAGGGGGTGAGCCATGCAGATATCTGCTGGAAGAGCCTCATGGACATCCAACTGGAAATGTCAAGTAGAGAGTTGGATGTCTGAGTCTAAATTCTAATTAGAGGTTAGAGTTGAAGGAATAGGTTTGGGGGTCTTGTGCACAGAGATGATATTTCAAAGGTGGGGGGGGGACCAGATGACATCACCAAGAAAGAGTATATAGGTAGTGAAGGGAAGGAGCTCCTGCAGCCATCCAGTATCTGAGGACTGAGGAGAAGAGGAGACAGCAGGAGAAACTAAGAAGTAGCCGCACTGAAGCAGGAGGAAAAACAGTACACGTGGTATCAAGAGAAACCGAAAGAGACATTTGAAAGGAGAGGACGTTGGATATCGCTAAGAATTCAAAAAAGATATGAATAGATGCAGTCACTGGGTTTGGTAACTTGGAGCTAGCTCATTGACAACCTTGACAAGAGCAGTGTCCGTGGAGAGATACAGAAAGCCATGAGGCTAGTTGAGAGACAAAGTAAAAGAGGGGAGAGTTGTTAAGAGTGAAGCGCTTGAGAAGGGCATGCAGATCACAGTGTGAAGGGTTTGGTGTTTGAAACTTCATCCATAGTAGTATGAGGGAGGGCAGAGAGTGGGTACAGATGCAGATAGGTTGGTAGATTTGACAATGGGGAGAGAAGGGAGTTCCTCTCTGATTGCTTCTACTTTTCTCAATGATGTAAGTCCATTCACTCAGTATTGGAGGAGTTTGGAGGCCAGGTTTAAAATGGGAGGAGATGGTGTGAAATAGCTGTTTAAGTAAGTGCCTGACATACTCAACCTGCAAGAGTTTACTCTCAGGGAATGACCCGGTGTGATTTTTATCCCTCAGCCAAGAGGCTAGAGTCCTATCAGGAAGCTGCCTCTGAAGATGAAGATTCTGCTGACACTCCCAGTGGCTCCCTCAGCAATATGGCGAAACCAGGGGCCCCCAGCTGCAGGATGGTTCGCAGTGGACCTTTAGGAAGTATATCCTCAGATCATCTTACTGGGAGCTGTTTTGCTCTAGGAAGTGGAGCCAGTGAAGTCCCTCATTCCAGACAGGCTGCTTTCAGTAGCCCCATTGTAAGTGTGAATGCATGACGTGAATCTTGTCTGTCCACGGTTAATAATGAAAGAACATCCTCGTAATTAGAATAGAGTCAAACGCTGTTGTCTTTTCTACCTGAGAGGAGACTGCGTAAGTGCAGCTCAGTGTGACTGCCACATACAATATCCTAATTTTGGAGATAATTCAGTGTTGAGAGATAGTATATCATTTCAGAAAAAACATAATATTTCTGGCCAGGGTTGATAGCCTGGAGAAAGTAGCCTTGGTTTAAGGATCATGGCTCACTTTCAGAACCAGCAAAACTACCACAGAGGAATCTATAGACAGGTAAGTGTGTCTAACTGATAGGGAAATTCAAAAGCCTTTTGGTATCCTCCAAGGCCTTTTTAGCGCTTTGCAGTCTTTCCCCAGATCCACCAAATCTGTGCTCTCTTCCCCATTCCTAGTCCTGAGAAGGTAATTTTCTAATATTTCTATATCAGAGCTCAACAGGGTGTGTTCTTGAGTCCTGAGGGGAAAACATAGAAAAAGGACCATGTGGAACATGGGAAAGAGGAAAAATACTCGTGTGAAAGAATTAGAAATCAAACGTTTTGCTATGCTTAAAATTCTATAAAATTTCAACTGCCTTCCACGTTTCATTAACTCTTGTGTTAACCAAGATGAAGATTCCCCAGCTGTGAGACTGGTAAGCAGTTGGTGACCTCTGAAATAAGTTACATAACAAGAAAGAAACAGCTTTGGGGAAACTTTGTGTTTCTCCATTGAATTTATATAGAATTTCATAGTAGAGATATGATCTGAATAGACCCCAGGGATCTCATTCGTCCTGGAAAGGCCTTGAGGGGAATCTGGCTCTTTTCAAAGTTCCACCAAATGTACAATTTCAGCAACTAGGAAGATCATTTCACTGCAATTCATCCTGTGCATTTCTGTGGCTCTAAGGATATCATACCTGTTATATTCTATCATTGCCATATGTCAAGCTATTCCAAACATCTGGACTTAATTTTTCTCCAACTTCTGAAAAAAAAGGGTGGGGGGAGAATGCACACCACCTCTTCTCTGTACTGATTTTCAGGCTGTATCAGAAATAGGTATCTATTTTCTTCTATTTTATCAATTTTGCCCATTCCTCTGCTGATCTTTTGTTTTGTTTTGTTTTTCCGGTACGCGGGCCTCTCACTGCTGCGGCCTCTCCCGTTGCGGAGCACAGGCTCCAGACGCGCAGGCTCAGTGGCCATGGCTCACGGGCCTAGCCGCTCCATGGCATGTGGGATCTTCCCGGACCGGGGCTTGAACCCGTGTCCCCTGCATCGGCAGGCGGACTCTCAACCACTGCGCCACCAGGGAAGCCCTGGTGATCTTTTATTTCCTACCCACCTGAAGTTAACCACATAGTGACGCATGTTTGGTTGGAAGTCAAGGGTATTAGCAACCAGGTTGGACTGTGCCATGGTCTCCCTCGTGGTTTCCTGATCCAGCCTCACGCTCTTCCTGGAACAAAGGATTGTTTCCTAGGTTAAAGTCATTATGGTTTTTGTACCATTTCCCATCTAAAACTTATTCTCCCCTCACTGCCTACCTCTGTCTACCAGATCTGATGAAATACTTCCTTCTTTAAATATCATTTCTCCTGAAGATTTCTCAGACTGTCTTTTCTCAGCTTCTAAGTTCTGTTTACACAGTCCCTCCTGCCCTTCAGTCCCTTAGTCCTCATGACATTGGCCTTGTTTCTGCCTCTGACATAGACCTTGCTCCTTGAGAGCAAGGACTTAAATCATCTTGAATCCCCGGCATCTGAGGTCAGTGCCTTGCATGTCCACTCTCAATAAGGTATCGTGAAGGTGGTTATATGAAACTGCTCAACAGGCTCAGTCTTCCCATTCAGTTCATGTTTTCACTTGCCCTGTACTCCAATGCCATGTGTCATGCTGATTATATAGATGCTCTGGGATTGCTGTTCTGTTTTGTGTTTTCAATACTACACCCTTACATATAGGATAAAGAGGTCTTCCTTGAATCATGAGACCATCTCTCACTCTTACTCTAGACAAGCCGATTCTATCCTTCTTGGAGACTAACGATTATTTTGAGAAAGCTATAGATCCTTTGACCTGAAAAATTAGCATCCGTAAAAATTGTGCATATGATTCTAAAAGTCCATCCATGGAGCCCAGGTTGAGAACACCAGCTTGAGAGCACACTGAGAGCTGTGATGTCCAGAAGTGGAAGGTTGGAAGATGGCGCCCTTCATGGGGGAGGCAAGGTGAGAGTCAGAGAGCGAGGATCTGAGGTCAGGGTGCCGGCCAGGGTGCGCCGGCTTTGGGAGTTAGAATGTCATTGAGGACCGTGAGTCCCGGGTTCATGTGACCTATTTTAGAAACAGAAGCCTTAACTTTCTAAGTTAGTGTTTTTATGCTTCTTTAATCCTCTAGAAGTTTTCATTCAGCAAGCATGCTATTCATTCTACCTGGAGTGTTACCCTTTTAGATTTTTATATGGCTGTTTCCTTTTTTTTCACTGAGGTCTCAGCTCAGATGTCACCTCCTCAGTAAATCTTACCTACCACGCAATCCAAAGTACATTCCATCCCTCCCACTCTTGTCTCAATCTAGAAGCAATTTACTTATATGTTTAGAGGTTAGTGCTTCCCCTACCTAGAATGTGAGTTCCACATACCCGGGATCCCATCTCTTCTGTGCACCCCTCTTTCCGTGAGGAGTGCCTGACACCATAGATCAACAATAAATGTTTATAAAAGGAGTGAATTAATTAATGGACTAATGGAAGACAATGGCATAATACTAGACCAGGGATATAAATGAATAAAACATGCCCCCAGCCTTCAGCTTTGTTCTAGGTAGAGGAAGCAGACATATAAGTAAATAAAGATAACCCTGTATTAAAGATGCAGTAATGGTAGTTAATTCAGAGTATAGTGAGGGCACAAAGAAGGGAATGATCAACTCTACAGGGGCGAGAAGAGATCAAGAAAGGCTGCAAAACAGAGATAAAACGTAACTTATGATTAGACTAATGAGTAGGGGGTTACACAGTAGAAAAGGAAGGAAAAGCACTTGGGGCAGACAGTGTGTTGCATGTGCAAAGGCTCAGAACCACAGAACCGGGGAGAACATCGTGTGGAGGAGGAGCTGTCCATGTGCAGTTATTGGCCTTTGTCTTTTTTCTTCAGGTCTGTAGTATTTAGGAATCTCAAGGAGAAGGCATTTGTGTCTATATTTAAAGTGAGGATGGCAGTGGGAAATGAAATAAAACCCTCAGGTACAGGTGGAGCTAGGTGGGGAGTAGGGCACAGTATTAGAGCTTGGTCAACTTGATCTCCCACGCAGAGTATCTTTGTCCATTATTAAACCGTGGACATTTTAGATTTCGCATAAACAATTAAAATGCGTTCTAATCACTCAATTTTAAAAC
The DNA here is from genome assembly GCF_003676395.1 of Aethalodelphis obliquidens. Lineage (NCBI taxonomy): Eukaryota > Metazoa > Chordata > Mammalia > Artiodactyla > Delphinidae > Aethalodelphis > Aethalodelphis obliquidens. Next base: position 5,630,548 of record NW_020837950.1, on the reverse strand, counting down.
AAACTTAACATTCAGTATATATAGTAAGGCTACCCAAAAGCTTTGGCAGACACTATGAGATGGCAGAGAAGTCTTGGCCAACATTTGCTTGTTTAATTTGGATTTATATAGGGTGAAAAAAGAAAGAAAGAAAGGAGAGGGGGGAAGGGAGGGAGAGAGGAAGAAAGAAAGGGGAATGTGAAATTTGCAAGCTGGTAGGAAAGCATAATGTGAATCATGGGGGTAAATCTAAAATTTCAAGTAGCCAGATGTTATCTAAAATGAGGACAAGATGTTGGACTCCCACCATGAAATAGATAAGGCTCAGTTCAGTTATGGGAAGCTGTCCACATTGTGTTCTGTATTCCCTAATTAGGAGTACACGTTTTCTCTGCATTAAAAAAAAGTCTATTTGAGGTCAAGTGGGAGGGGTTTATGTATTTGCTTTCCAAGGAGTAACATCTTTTCAATCTGTTTCTCCACCCCCTTCTTTATGGAATATAAAACCAGCAAGTGTCTGATAGTAACGTACAGCAATAACAATCCATGTACCAGTTACTGAGTTGGGGATCCAAAAATCTACAAGAAATGTTCAGTCATAAAAAAGAATGAAATAATGCCATTTGCAGCAATGTGGATGGACGTAGAGATTATCAGAATAAGTGAAGTAAGTCAGAGAAAGACAAATATCACATGATATCACTTATATGTGGAATCTAAAAAAATGATACAAATGAATTTATTTATGAAACAAAAATAGACTCACAGAAAACAAACTTACGGTTATGGAAGAAGAAAGGGGAGAAGGTTAAATTAGGAGTATGGGATTAACAGATACAAACTACTATACATAAAATATATAAGCAACAAGGATTTACTGTATAGCACAGGGAACTATATTCAGTATCTTATAACCTATAATGGAAAAGAATTTGAAAAAGAATAGATATAGATACAACTGAATCGCTTTGCTGTACATCTGAAACATTGTAAATAAACTATTCTTCAATTTAAAAAAATATACAAAAATCTATAAGATATGGTCCTTCCTTTAGAGGAACTTACACACCCTGTGGGGAGAGTACATATGCATGGAATCATTTAAAGCTGGATGGTTTGGGCCTGGTTCTTGGAGTAATCAGAGTTCAGAGAAGGTAGGATCTGTCCATTATAGAAAAAAAAAGAGCAAAAGTCAATTTTGTAATAGAAGGTCTCCATGAGGAAAATTTGGATCTTAGGTAAAAACACCTGTGATATGATCTTACAGATAAGAATTGCATGTGATAACACTATTCTTTCTCCTCAATTCAGCAACTGAATATCTTAGTCACTAGGGATTAACTTATTTTAGAGACAGCAACTAAAGTGGAAGAACATTCTGTTCCTGCAGTTTCATTTTGACATGTATCTTTCCTTAAATCTTCTTCTGGGCTCTTCTTTATATTATTTTATGATGCTTCTAGGGTCTTGTATGGTTCGGAGTTTCTTACATTTATTTTGACAGTACTTTTTATAAACACAGTTTTGCTGACCAGAGCCCCAGCTTTGGTCAGCTCCAGGATCTCTTTTATTCTCATGATCACAGCACAGGTTCTTCAATTCCTCAAATGACTTATTAGATTGACTTATGTCTTTGTCACAAAGACGGAAGTTACAAATCTTCATTAGCCTTAGAGTTAACTTCAAAATGCAGTAGAGTCCTTATGTTCTGAAGCCAGTTATTAGTCAATGCGGAGATCGTTGGCACAATGAAATCACTATTTGCTTCTAAGGTCCCTAACTCAATCCTAGTCATGTTCCAAAGAGCAAACGTCCCTAAAAAATAAAATTAGGGAGACCTGCACATACTAGCCTCTTGGAGATTCCTGGTACCCATTAAACACTCTGAGAAGTGCTACAATAAAGCACTGTTTAAACATTTCTTAAATTTATTTCAGTATGGAACTCCTTGGGGTTTTGCTTAATTCGCATAAACATTCTGAGAAGGATGCCTCTGGAAATATTGCTCCAACCCATGGCGTCTGTCACACTCACTAGATGACAGTATCATCATAGACCTTCATTAATCCTATGCAACAAGGTTCCTGAGTATCGAGTGAGAAAGAAGTCTCAGATGTTGCCACTCTCTTCTGCTGACTTTGGCAAGGGGGTCCTCAAGGAAAGGATGGTTCTGTGAGTCACTGAGGGCCCAGCACAGGCACTGGCTCAGGGTTACTATGTGTGAGACGCGGGAGGAAATGTGGCCAACTCGTTAATGAACGGGCATCAGATTACAAGTGCTTACGAACTCCATCAAACTGCAACAGGGTTCAAATTTTGCTAAGTCAAATATCACGGAGCAAGAGATGCTGTTTTTAGATAGAAATTTAAGAATGCCTTGTGACAGCAGAAAACTGGGACCTTTGAAACCCATTGTTAGCCTGGTAACCTGCCTGAAGGTGAGTGTATCGTTCGAGAAGGAGAAGGAACATTAAATTATTTGGGTTTCTGTTGTGCTGGTCTCATGTCTCTCATTCTCTCATTTACTTTATACAGCCACCCTGTGAGGTAGGTGTACTTTTTACCATTATTCAGAAGAGGGAAAATGAAGCTCAGAGGGTTAAGTAAGCAGCCTTAGGCCCCTAGAGGGTATGCAGTGGGTCTAGGACCTGAACCCAAACCCATGTGATTCCCAGCCTGTGCTCTTTTCTTATTGAGGCTGTGCTACATCTCACCAAACTCCTAAGCATAAGATGCGAGCCACGGTCACTCTGAATCTAATATCACACATCTCCGTATTTTACTCTGTTCTCTCCATCACCTCTCCTGGCTTTTCTGCAGTCAGGACTCCTCTAGAATACAGTGGCACTTTTGTGAAAACTTGATTCAGAGGAGATGGCCCCTTTTTTGACTCATCTGAAAAATTTGTAAAGCAGTTGACTGCATACTACAGATTTCTAGTACAACATTCTTTCATTAAAACTAGTACTTCTAAATAAGAATGAGAAGTACCGTGTTTAACAAAATGAAGTATTTTTCCCCAGTAAGCAAACTTCTTAAAGCCAGTTTGTAAATGGAATTGTACAAAAGAGAGGGGCATAGGGCACAGTTGCCAAAAATATTTGATGATCAGAAATCTCTTAGAGGGACCCTTGGATATTAGTGTCTTGTAGCATATTACCAGGAAATACGGATGAACTCTGTTAGTGTGCTTATAGTAATTTTATTTCGGAGGGTTGGTTTTTAACAATAGTAGTGATTTGAGCTGTAAAATATTTTGTTAAAATAACATAGTATGAATAATGCCCTCACTTTTAAAAGAATTGATATTCATCAATTGCTGTGGGATGAATATATGCCCAAAGCAGAATCCTAGACACAAAAAAATATAGCTCTGCCCTGTGTATTTCAAAATAAGAAAACTCACTCAGCTAGTTTTTGGTGAAAGGCATTGCTCCTCTCTTGCTTACTTTGAGTTAATAGTCAAGGTAGTCTCCATTCATATTATGCATTCTGAATTTTCTATTTAATTTTTTTCTCTTTTATTTCCCTATTCTCACATCCCATGACACCATGTCCATTAAATCTTTTTTAGAAGAATAAAGTTTACTGTCTCATGCTTCACAGATTCTGGTTAGAAAAGCTCACGTAGATTTAAAACTCGTATTTTTAGGTACTTATTGTAACAACACGTTCTCTTTTTGGATCTTCAGGAAACAGATGTGGTACCAGACACCAGGCTTTTGGACAAGTTTAGTCAGATTACACCTCAGCTTTTTACCCCACTGGATGAGACTATCCCAGATCCACCACTGGAGACTCTGTACATCATCGACTTCTTTATTGCTTTGGCAATTTGCAACACAGTAGTGGTTTCTGCTCCTAACCAACCACGGCAAAAGGTGAGTCTCTAATGCAAACAAGGGTCACCTTCCAGAAGAGAATTTTGGGTTTAAATGTACTTGTTATGTCGTCTTATTATGTGGATCGTAATTAACAATAGTAGCAGATAATATTTATACATTACTTAATCTGTACTCTGAACTTACGATGTTCTAAGTGATTTACTGGTACTAATATGTTTAATCCTCCCAACAGCCCCATGAGTTAGGTGCTGTTACTCTACTGTTCCCCATTTTACAGGTGAGCTTAAGTAACTTGCCCAGAGTCACAGGACCAGTTTGTGGGAGAGATAGGATTGAACCCAGGAAGTGTGGCTCAGAGCTACTATACTATTTTGCCTCTAGGAGGATAGCTGATGAGAACAGTTCTTGGAAAATATGACTCTGTTCATTTTGCTTTAGTTTGCTTACCAAATTTGAAGCTTTCTGTGAAACTTCTAAAACCTCCAACATATGCACTACATCAAGCAAAATATAAAGTATTAAATTCATTATCATGTTTAATGATAATGTCCCTTTTCATGTACCAGTTGGGTAATGTAAACTCAATCGCTCTAAAATGCAATACATCTATAATATACCAAGGTTCTGCAGTTCCCACACAAGCTGGATTTTTAAAGTCTCTTTGTAGCTTAGAATCCATGGAAAATTCATTTTCAATTAAAAAGAAAAACTTGTTTTAGAGACTGGTGATTTACCGCTTGCTGTGCTATCTTCCTTGAATATAACTATCTCCCCTTTTGCATACATCTATTTAAAATTCAATTTGCAGCACAACCCAGTTAAATTTTAATTTTCTGTTAGATCATTTTCTCTTGGCAACTTCAGAGGTGGTCAGTTTTAACATAAAAATGTTTTACTTCCCATTAAGCTTTCATTTGATCAGAAACTGTATTTTTATAAGATTTCAACTAGAAATTTGCTCTTTGAAAACTTACATAGTTAGAGGATAACTCACTGGATGTTCTGTTTTTCTCCCCATGTAACACTTTTTCATATACATCTGTTTCCAATATAGACATCTTTTGGCGTTTTCTGTTTAAGAAATATAGTTGCCTTATCCCCAAAGAATATAATATTCTGTAGCCTGAAAGAAAATCTCTGTAGACATATAGAAGCCTAAGCCTCATGATATTTTAAGGTAGTGACAGAAAGGCAATGAATAAAGAGTTAATCAGAATTCATGTGGAGTACAGAGACGTCATCTGTGGTTGAGTTTCACTTTTCATTTTGGAGTTGCCAGTAAGTTTGAAAATTGACCAGCATGAGTCCCTCAAACTATCATAAAATTAATACTTATTAGGAGAAAATTCTTTAATGCCTTGGGCATTTCTAAATGAGAAAATTTTAACATTCAATTAATTGGTCATCCCAATTAGTTATTAAATTCTAAATTTAATCACTGATAAGAGTTAAGATCTAGAAGAAATCAGGCTATGAACAAGAAAAAGTTCTATAAAAATAGAAATTTGAATTCCTATTATGCTGATAATTCTTCTGTGAGCTACTTTGTTTATTGGCCTACTTTGCTTAAAAGGTCATATTAACAACCTTTTTTAGAACCTGGAAAATAAAAGAAAAAAAATACATTTTGTTAATCTTTCGATTTACTTTCTTCCAGTGTTTTAAATGTGTATTATGATACATTTGTTTTTATACTGTTTTTTAATACTATTTTTTTTAGCTTTTTCAATAGTGCCCTGTAATCTTTATAAACTTGACCTTTAAATGTTATGTAACATTTTAAGATGTTTCTAATTTGCTATTATTAAATACTCGCTTGTAATTTTTAAATTGTTATTGCTAGGATGCATATAATAAAGATTATTAATTTTTTATAGTTTATTTCATTAGGGAAATTTGCTATACGTATGCCCACTGCTAGCAATGTAGCATTTTATGTCTTTTGCTATCAGTTTTCTTCCTAAGTGGTTTTGAAATTCACAGTGCCATCAACATTAGTGCATCTTTTTCATCATGGCTGTTTTTATTTTTATTAATGTTTCCTGCGGCATTTGTAAGTATGAAGCAGGCTGCCATGTGAGGGAGTGGTAACTCTTCATATCTCCTTTTTTCCCCCCGTTTGACCTCACAGTTGTTACCAACTGCCTTTGACTGTATTATTGAGACCTTCCCATATTATTTTTCCTAGATTGGACTCTCTTCTCTGCATGCAATGCCCATTAAGTCTTTGGAAGAGATTAAAAGCCTCTTCCAGAGACTGTCTGTCCGAAGATCAAGTTCACCATCTCTTGCCAGTGGGAAAGAGCCATCCTCTGGGGTCCCAAATGCCTTTGTGAGCAGACTCTCTCTCTTTAGTCGAATGAAACCAGCTTCACCTGTGGAGGAAGAGATCTCCCAGAGCAGCAAGAGTCCCCAGGGCTCTGGTAACTCAGCTTGTCGCATAGAAACTGAGAAGCAAGACAGCAATGTGGATGTCACAAACGGCAAGGTGGAATCCCTCCCTGGACAGCCCTTGGCCTGCAGCCTGTGTTATGAGGCTGAGAGCCCGGATGAAGCGGCCTTAGTATATGCCGCCCGGGCTTACCAGTGCACTCTGCAGTCCCGGACCCCAGAGCAGGTCATGGTGGACTTTGCTGCTTTGGGACCATTAACATTTCAACTCCTACACATCCTGCCCTTCGACTCAGTAAGAAAAAGAATGTCCGTTGTGGTCCGGCACCCCATTTCCAACCAAGTCGTGGTGTATACAAAGGGCGCTGATTCTGTGATCATGGAGTTGCTCTCAGTGGCTTCCCCAGGTGGGTTCATACAGGACTGAGAGGGAAGTGATAGGAAGGGCTTGGAGATCGAAGGGCCACTCTCAAGGGATTTATAAAGGCAAACAAGCAGATCTGTAGGGATCCGTCACCCTTGGTGAAGTGTAGGGGAAGCTGCCTAGGATCTGGTGAGAAAGCACCTAAGTTTTGGGGTTACATAGACAGGGTTCAAATCTGGATTCTGACAGTAGCTATGTCTTGATAAAGTTACCTAACTGTCCTTTGCCTTCAATAGGTGGGGATTATGGTACCTCCTTTATAGGTTCCTGAGAGGTTTAATGATACACTATATGCAATATATGCCGCGCCTCTGACCAGAGCCCAGAAAATGGTAAATGCTCAATAAATGACAGCCAGCATCCTTATAATCATTGTGACAGTCATTATCGATGGTGTGGGAATGGTGTTTGTATTAAGTTCTTGGTACTTTTCTCTCCCCAGGGAAAAAGAGACAAGGGAATGATTTATTCTGAGGGGTCCCTTTTATAAACGCACATTTGGGATTCAGAACTACAAGACCTTTTGTTTGTTGTGGGTTAAGTTACCATTGTTTTAAAAAATATGTCATTGGGCAAACTGGTGGGAACACGTGTGTTAATTATTTTAGATGGACCAGGTCTGGAAAAACAACAGATGATGTTAAGGGAGAAAACCCAGCAGCACCTGGATGCCTACACCAAGCGAGGCCTGCGCACTCTGTGTGTAGCAAAGAGGGTAAGGCTGCTCCGTGTGCCTGTCGGCTGGCTTCCTTCCTTCCTAGCTCCACTATCATTTAACGAAAACGAGCGCGTATCAAACCCTGATCCAAGCATCGGGAAAAGTTTTTGGGCCACTGGGCTCTATTTTCATATCGCTTCTTTATTCCTTATATATTGGTTGGTTGTAGTTTGTTCTCAAAGTATTTTGCCAGAAAGATGCCTGAAGTTATATTGTCTGAGTTCTCCCATGTTTCAAGATATCCGAGTGCTTTTGTGTGGAAACTGCAGTATGACTGGGAATAAACATCCCTGGATCCTACTCTCTTTCTCTGAGTACCTTGCAAATATCATTCCTCTATCTTACAGCATTAAATGTGCCTTGAAAAGAATGAGGCTGGAGACTGGCCTTAATTTTCCACTTATAAGTTCTTGATATTTTTTCCTGGTGGGCTCATAAGTCTTTATCTGTAAATCCAGGTAAATTTCCTAAATATTATCTCAGTTTTTATCATTCTCTATTGAGAATAATCCTGGGACATAGTGTATCCTTTCTAGATAAAAATTTAAGTAATAAGAAAGAAGACAGAGCTCCAAGAAGTGATTTGAGGGGTGTTACTACCAGAACCACCCCTGGGGGCATGGGAGAAACAAAGATACGAAGCCTTTTAAGAGTGAATTGGTCAAGTTTTTTGTGCCACTTGGCCAGTGGGGTATGGCCTAGGTATTGACCAAGTCAAGCTGCTCAGCTGTAATGAAGCTATATGCAAGGCCTTACACCCTTATATTACCCTCCCTCATTGATAAGCCAAGACGTCCCCAGCCCCATCCCTACAGCCATAGCCACAACTGCATCCCCAGCTGCACACCTAGATAGGGTTTCTTCCTTCAGTACAACCTCAGGTAACTCATTGTTTCAGAGTAGAGCAGTGGCAGGAGAAGGTGCGGAAGTCTACTTAGGGTGGAGAAGGAGAGTCTAGTAAGGGCTAGTGCAAGAGAAGGATGTGCTTATGGGGGAGGGAAGGGAGTCTGTTGTCAAGATATAACAGAGCTATGATGAACATTGAAGGAAAAGAAACAGAACAATCAGATCAGCCCACATAGGGGAAATATTGGAGAAGAACCAGGGAGGCTACTCTTGCCAACTCTCTCCCTCTTCTCCATAACTACCTCCTACCCATTCTGTTGTCTTTTCCCTCCCTGGCTCTGAGCTCTACAGTTAATTTTTGCTGTGTTAAAAGCCAAAGTATCAATTTTCTCTCCTTCATTCTGGGCTCTGGCTGGTAGAGAAGACTGAGAGATACACGTAGATCAAAGTATCAATGCTTTAATGGCTGTCCGGTAGCACCCAAACAATAGAGCTCCTGGGAGAACTGAATTGGAGACTAGCTAGGACCTGAGGCCAATGTAGGCATCTCTCATTTCTTCTCCAAATTCTAGTTCTTGGGAACTGCCTTAGGGAAAGTGGGATCTGGTGTAGACTCTGAGGCACTTAGTCAACCAGCTGCATGGAGAATCAAAAGCCTGCCTCATACACAGTTGTAAGAAGAATGAAGAATTCAAGATCGAAACAGACTTTCTGCCTTTTCAGTGGAATGGTCCTGCCCTGATAAAAATGTAGCCCAATAGATGCCAGATTCTCCCAAATCAGATTACCTTGTGGGCAAGAATGAGTAGATAGAGAAATTGCCTCACCCCCTCTACTGCATGCTGCTTTATAAGAACTGAAAGGAGATTTCTCCCATTACAGTAACCTGAAGACAAAGGAAAATGTATCATTGGTTCCTTCTCCAGGAATTCCACTTAATTTTTTGTTTGGAAGAGAACTTCCTTGCTTCACCCATTTGGCCTCCTTTTTCTTTTAACCTTTACAGATAACTCACCCTATAAACCAACCATCAAAAGAAATCAAAGGTGCTGCTAGCTATATAATACCTGACATTGGGTACGGGACACCACTTTTTCAACTGCACCATTAGAATAACCCTGAATTTAACTTTCAAGTGGCTCCTTTCTCCCAACTGCATACTCCCTGGTTTAATTGATTAACCTACTTTCATCTTATATGGTGCCTAGAATTTCCCAGAGATTCTGAGCTACAGGGTCTATCCATCCTCTGTGTTAAACTAGTCTGATCACAGAGCTCGGGAAGTTTGTGACTGGGTAGTGTGAGGATTTGGACCTGGCCTGAGTGAACCCAGAGAGGGAAATACCATAGGCTCATCACATGGCCTGCCTCATAGCTTTTTTTCCCCCTCATAGGTCATGAGTGACACTGAATATGCAGAGTGGCTGAGAAATCATTTTTTAGCTGAAACCAGCATTGACAACAGGGAAGAATTACTACTTGAATCTGCCATGAGGTTGGAGAACAAACTAACTTTACTTGGTAGGTATTGTCCGAAGGGGGAATTTTCAAAAACACTTGATGTCTGTAAATTAGTTATTCACCAGTGGCTTTTTTTCCACTTTGATCTAATAGATACATGTGGTTCTGCCCACCCTGTCCAGTTTGACTTCTACCCTGCTTCCAATCCTTTCCAGTCCATTTTCCACTGCAGTGAACTTAGACTTCATTTGTGGCAGGCTGGTCATCCTTAAGATCATTTAAAAATTCAATGCTTTAATGTAGAATACAAAGCCAATTAAATACCCTGGTTCAAGAGAGGAAAGCTCAAGTTTCTTGCCAGCCATTGGATAAGGTATTTAATATGTGTTGTCTTTTTCAATCTGCACAACAAATCTCTATTTTATTTTGAAGAAACTTGGAGCACAGAGCAGTTTAATGACTCGTTCAAAGTCACGTGCTAGTGGCTGGCAGAGCTGGGGAGAAGCTCAGATCTACCTTACTCCAGGGCCCATATTCTTTATTCTGTGCCTGCAACCGGGCTAATGAAATTTGTCTCTCTTCTCTTACTTCCTGGTTTCAACTAAAAGTTGCACACCTGACACCTCTTGTCTCAGATAGAGCTGCATCTTAAAATCACCTGGAGCACTTTAAAAAATACCGATGCCTGCCCAGGGATTCTGTTTCAATTGGTCTGATGTGTGGTGTGGCCATTTGAATTTTTCAAAGCTCCCCAAGTAGTTCTAAGAGGCAGCCAAGGTTGAGGAACACAGCCTTAGAGTACTAACACACCAAAACACCGGTCTCTGAGCTCTGTGCCTCTGCTTCAGAGGAAAAACAATGATCTAACTTGGTCTCTAGCCAGTAAAGTAATGATCTTCCTCCTGTCATTTCTCCGTGACAGTGTGAGTGGTACAGATTCACATTTCCTCATCTGCAGTTCCAAACTCAAAACTGCTTTGTGAGTTTAGTGCCAAAACTCATTTAGCAGCAAAATCAGGCCTGATTCGATAAGACAATTTAAAGTCTTTAGTATCCTAATTAGTGTGAATGTTGTAATTTGTAAGTTTTGCTAAAAAATACTAATGTGCGTGATTACCAGATATTATAAAATATGATACATATATCCTCTTACCTTTTAAAAATCTGTAAAACTTCTGAATTCTAAAACATAGCCTCAGTTGTTACAGAAAAGGGAATTATGGACTTATAATATGAAAGAGCATTACAAATAGATAATACGTGTTACTGACCAGAACAGTCTTTAAAAGCCTACCCTTACCCTCGGGAGTATCATTGAATTATAAAATTGAAGAGTAAGGATATATAAGTTATTGAATGAAACCCCCTCAATTTACAGAGAAGCACGCTAGCCAAAAGGAGAGCAAGTAAATTTGATAAACTCATTGATTGCAAAGGCTTTCTTCCCAAAATATTACTTTGTATATGATTTTGGTCTGAGTCTTCACGCTTCATTTGGACCCCTTGAAGCTACTGGAACCTTTTGTGTAGTTCAGGATTGGGTCGGCTAACAGATAGGGTTCAATTATAGTTTAGATGAGCTTCAGCTGGCTTTTGTGTTTCTTACAAGCCCTGTTGCATTTTGGTTATTTTTTAGGTGCTACTGGCATTGAAGACCGTCTGCAGGAGGGGGTCCCCGAGTCTATAGAAGCCCTTCACAAAGCCGGAATCAAGATCTGGATGCTGACAGGAGACAAACAGGAGACAGCTGTCAATATTGCTTATGCGTGCAAACTACTGGAGCCAGACGACAAGCTTTTCATCCTCAATACTGAAAGTAAGGTATGTTTACTGAGATCAAGCCAGTCTTTTTGTGTTTTCAAAGCCAACGGAATACTTGTGATGTGATGGCTATAAGGAGAAAGAAAAACCAATAACCATTAGCTCCTTGATAACTAGTGCTTCTATCCAGCAACCTAGCTTGCTTAGTTCTTCTAAAGGCTTGGAAAATATCATGATTCAAAGGAATCATTGCTGAATAAAGACCCTGAAAGAAAATTTCCTTTTTATTTGCCTTTCCCGCCCCCCCCCCACTCCATGTTGAATTATCACTGATTTGACAAGATTTAGACCATGATGACAAAATATGTCAAGCTCTGGGACAGAAATCTACCCCCCTTTCAAGCTGAGGAGAAGTAATGATTTTGATTGGAGTCAGGTGAATAAGTATTTTCCTGGTAATTCTAAAATTAGGCTCAGAGGATAATCCTGCCCTCTAGTGGTTAATCTTAGCTAGTGCACCTGAGAATATCAAAAGTTGGAAGAACTGTTTAAGGGCAGGGAAAAAAGGGATTTTGGATTTTTTTTTCTCCTTTTTTTTGAGGAGAAGGAATTTAAGAAATTTGGATTCAGCCTATTTTTCTAATACCCCTTCTTCCCTCCACCCCTGCCACTAATCTCTAATACAGATGTTCTAATCAATTAAACAGGCATTTTATTTTTTTCAGAAGATTCCTAGTATAGTGATACTGAGATTTGTGCATACTGTTTAATTTGCTTGGAAAACCTTCCTCCTTCCTTCCTCAGTTGTCATACCTTTATCAGTCGCATCCATTCTGTCATAGCAACCTGCCTCAGAAATCCTCTGGAGCTTCTCACCTGGATCACATCTTGGGTCTTGGTCACAGGCTGCCGCGTTTGGTTAGCCATGTTTTTATGGTCAGGCCTCAGTCAATACCCAACTAGATGGTACATTTTGAGGAAAGAGAATTTTCCTTATTCAACACAGAGTGAGTTCTCCTTGGCAGTTGACAGTGGCCCAGGGACCCACAAGCATAGCCACCAGGCAGATCCCAGTTTCAGCTGGGGAGCGAGCACAAGAAAATGCTTGGTCATTTTAGTCACTAAAATGGACGTGCCCTAAGTCTGGTAAGACCTGGATTCAAATGCTTAGCCTGCCAGTGACCAGGTATGTGACCTTGGCGAGTTCCCCTCCTGAGTCATTTTCTTACCTGTAATGTGAGAGTAATGTCTATTTCACAGGGATGTTGTGGGCATGAAATGGGAAAATATAAACTGTTTAATGTGGTGCCTGGCAGATGAAAGGGGTTCAATGAACTTTTAAAAGTAAAAGTAATAAATCATTTGTGTTCAGTTTTGACTATGCCATTTTTGTGAGCAGTAAAATCATTAGTATTATGAAATTTATTTATAAATATACAATTTATGGTTAAAGGTATTTAAAACTACCAACTCAAGTCTTTATAGAGTATCCACTGTGGACTGCTCTAAATACAAAAGATTTTTTTGCTATCAGTAGGTATTTCACCTCAATTTTTCAGATAACTAAACGGAACACAGTGAGTGAACATAATTTAATTGAGTTCTATAATGACTCAAGTCGATGCATATAAAATCCCAAGCACATAGTAGGGGCTCAGTCACTGTATTATTTTCTCTTTTTCCCACTCTCCACCCCTCATATGCTAAGAGTTAAAAATGGAATTGAAGGTCATGAGCCCAATTTGTTGTTTAGCGAAGGACATTGCTCCTGTGACATTTTAAGTGGGCCACCTGGCAACCGATGGATTGTCCAATCATATCTATAGTGTAGTACCTCAACTTTACAGGTTTCCATCAACTTTGGTTCCTAAATTTGCAAATTAGGTTATGGTAAATGTAGCCACTTACAAACCTTACATAATTTCTGTTCTCATAAATTTCGATTCTTTTTTTAATAGACTCATATCCTGGATTATTTACTCCCTTTCAGGATTCATCATTTAATTTTTTCAGTTTTATTTTCATTTCATTTAAAATTTTCTTCCGAGATAGTAACTCTTTATATTCATGTTTCTTAGAATCTGTGAAAGCCTTTTTCATACATGATCTCATTTGACCATTATAACTAGTAGAGCAGATAAAATTATCCCCATCTTATAGCCTGAGACTCCAAAAGGTTGTGAATTGCCTAAGCACTGACAGCTGATTACTTGTCAAGCATGCTTTTGGTATTATGATACATATTATATAACCTATATCTATTTATCTGTATAAATACATTATTCATGGAGTTAAGTTCTATGAAGTTGCTGAAATACTGAAGTAGTAAAAACTGAACCATTGCCCCTATGGGAAATGAAGGATTAGGTTCCCGTGAGCCTCTGGTCAGAACACTTTCATCAACCAATCAATACATAACTTTGTTTCATGTATGTTTCTTTTTAAAGACACCTTATTTTTTATATATATATATATATATATATATAAAATCATATATATTATGTATATAATCATATATATTACATATATAATTTTGTATATATATTATATGTAATCATATATATAATTTTATACATATTATATATGTGTGATTTTATACATATATAGTTGATTCATTAACATTGAACCCATGACCAACAGCGTATAACTCAGGCTTGAACGAAGTTTGTCTCCAACAGCATATAACTCAGGCTTGAACGGAGTTTGTCTAACACACGTTTACTACATAAGGCACATCACAGCGTTCCCGTACATAGGAACACTAGACAGCATTGAAGGGCTACAGTTAGGGCCATTATAAACAGTGAAATCACCATCAGAAAGCACAAAACTGCAAAAAATGTGTCACCAGACGGAGAGTGAAAAGGGCACTTGTTTACAGCGTGGGAGCTGACCTAAGTCATCACCTCGCTCAGCTTCAGCTGGAAAGGTGTGTGTTGCATGACTCAGATCTTCCGTCACTCTGCGCGTGTCCACACGTGACCAAGAAAGCACCTTTATCGTAGGATTACAGGTAAATTTTAGCAAGTAGGTGAATTTGCAAATATGGAATCTGCAAATAATGAAGATTGACTATATGTGTGTATGTATATTTTTTCTATAAAGAAAATATAGTTAATTTATACAACTAAACACTTTTGTACTCAAATAAGAGAATAAAAATATCTAGAATCAATCTACAGTCGTAAAACCAGGTAATTGACATGCATATCTTGAAGGGCATCCAGTCAGACTGCACCCTGCAGTATGAGCATATGAATGCTATACAGACTGTATGTATACGGTTGTATAGTATTATGGCTATATTTTTTCACTTAACAAATATCTTAACCATCATGTCATGTTAGTAGAGGTCTTGATTTTCAGTGACTGCAGGGTATGTCACCTTCTAAATATACCATTTTAATGTAACCAAAGTTTGGAAGGTTTTTAAAAATATATTTTTACTATTCTATGCTGAGCATCTTTGATTCATCTTTGTATACTTTTCCATGGGGGCTTTTGAGGTATATGGGATCAGATTTATTCTCGTGGTAAAGGTTGCCAGGTAGCTCCAGTTTGAAGTTGAATCTCTTGTTTATAGTTTATGTGGTTGTTAAGTATTTGTTGTGTCTGTGTGCCTACGTATTCATACCTACTTCCCATCTTATTTTGCTTTGGGTTGAGAAATGCTTGATAAAATAGCATTTGAAATAAGAGTAAATGGCCTCTGAGTGTGAGGGGCTCTTTCGTGAATAAACTATTTCAGCCTTAGTGTATAAACTTAAATGCACCGTTCCAGGATTTTGTTTGCCTCTGTCCTTAGTGGTCACTTGACACAATAATTTCTGTATAAGTTTATTGTTCATGTTCTCGAGTAGAATTCATCTAATGAATATCTATTGGGTGCTTAACGTGGCCCTCTTTTAGGCATTAGGAAGGTTTTGAAAGTAAATTAAAAGTGCTGTCTGTCTTCAAAGAGCTTCCTAACAAGCGTGGGGTGAGGAGAGTGGAGGGATGTATGCACACCAAATGGGATAAGGCCACTAAGAACATCGATCAGAATGTTAACTCGGTGAGGGTGGGGATTTCTGGCTCATTGATATATCTCCAGCACCTAGAATTTTTTTCAAGTACACAGTAGCTTCTCAGTAAATAGTAAGTGAGTGAATATGTTGAATCAAAGAAGAGAAAAATAGGGCTTCCCTGGTGGCGCAGTGGTTGAGAGTCCGCCTGCCAGTGCAGGGGACACGGGTTCATGCCCCGGTCTGGGAAGATCCCACATGCCGCGGAGCGGCTGGGCCCGTGAGCCATGGCCGCTGAGCCTGCGCGTCCGGAGCCTGTGCTCCGCAACGGGAGAGGCCACAACAGTGAGAGGCCCGCGTACCGCAAAAAAAAACAACAAAGATAAAAAAAGAAGAGAAAAATAATTATTACTGTTTTAAATTCTGCTGTGTCATGCTTTACACTAGGAGCCGTGCATGTATTGGGTTGGCTCAAAAGTTTGTTTGGGCTTTTCCAAGACATCGTACGGAAAACCCGAACGAACTTTTTGGCTAACCCAATATTGTTTCACTTATTCCTCACAATGAATTACGATGTAGACGTTTGAATTTTTCTCATGAGAAAGTTGAGGCTCAGAGGTTATATTAATTTGCTTAAAGTCAAGCAGGTAGTAAATGAGAGAATGAGACCGAAGGGCTCTTGAGATTCATGGTTTGAGAAGGTAAATTGCACAAATAAAGAAAGAAATTCTAAAACTATTTTTGCGTTGTACAGTTGGAAGTCAGATGCACCCCATCCTTTTATCCTGTCCCCATATACACACAGAAGTCTCTGTGGAAGCGCTGTGAGGTCTTGGAAAGTAACCGATTATTCACTCCCTGGGGTTGACTTGATGAAGCAAATGTTAAAGAATAGCAATGATAAATATAGCTGGATGTGGCCAGCAGGGGAGCCCCAAGGCTAACTGTCTTTGCCTCTCGTTTCAAGAATGCCTGTGAGATGCTGATGGACACGATCTTGAAAGAACTTCAGAAGAAAAATCCAGCTTCTCCAGAGCAAGCATCAAGTGAGGCTTTCCACCAGCCTCCCGCGCCCCCGGACTCAGGGCTGCGAGCTGGACTCGTTATCAACGGGAGGACCCTGGAGTTTGCCCTGCAGGAGAGTCTGCAGAGGCGGTTCCTGGAGCTGGCTGCTCGCTGCCATGCTGTGGTCTGCTGCCGAGCCACGCCCCTGCAGAAGAGTGAAGTGGTCAGACTGGTTCGAAGCCATCTCCGGGTGATGACTTTGGCCATCGGTGAGTGGAAGTGGAACCCAGCCCTGCACTTCTCACTTTCGTGTCACACCAGAGGCTGATCCTTCTGTCTGTCCTTTCTTCTGTACACGTTTGCCCTTCTCTCGGTCTGTCCTTTTCCTCCCCCGCTTTCCCTCCCCTTTCCTCCCTTCTTTCTCCTCCGTCCCCTCACTCCCTCCCCTTTCCCCTCCATCACCTATTTGGCCTCCTCTTATGAACCAGGTGGTAGAGATGTGACATGGAAAACGATATAATAGGACTCTGTGGTACATGTCAGATCCCCAAATCATCTGGGTTAAGGAGGGTAATGTACTGAATCGGAAACCTGAAAAATTCATGAGTTCTGCCTTCGAGAAAGTTAAATTCAAGAATATGAACAGTTCATTTATTTATTCATTCAACCGCTATTTATTGAGTGCCTTCTATGTACCAGGCATTTTTCTAGGCAACGGAGATACAAGAGTGTACAAAACTGACAAAGTACCTTTCCTTAAGGAACTTACGTATAGGAGGAGGGTGATGCAGTAAAAAGTGGGGGGATAAAAAAGGTATAAAAATATAAGAGCAGATAGTGACCAATGCTATTGAAAAAAATAAAGCAAAGTCAGGTGATGCAGAGCATTGGGGGAGGCGGAAGCGACTTCTATTTTAAATAGATTTTTTCAGAGACAGTCTTACTGATAAAATTGTGTGTAAGCAGAGACTTGAAGGAAATGATAAGGGAGCCATAGGAGATCCGGGGGTGTGGGGGGGAACATTCCTGGCAGAGAAGACAATGGACCATGCTTGGTGTGTTCAAACCCAAAGTAGGTTGAGCAAAGGGAGGAGTTTTCTGCAGGTTAGTGAAGGACAGAGAGGTGGCAGGCGACCAGGTCCTGTAGCGTCTTGGAGGCCATTAGGAATTTTGGCTTTTATCTGAAGAGACAGAGAGCCACAGGAGGAATTTGAGCAGAGGAGGGACGTGAGCTGCCGTAAGTTGAAAAGGATCACGTTGGCTGCTGTGTTGAGAGGAGCCACCGGGTTGTAAGGACATAAGGAAGGAGACCAGTTGAGCGGCTATTGAAATAATTCAGGGAAAAGATGATTGTGGCTCGAGCGCGGGTAGGAGCAGAGGAGGTGGTGGGATGTGGTAAGATAATGGACGTGGTTTGAAGAAAGAGCTGCTGATATCTGCTGACGGATTGGATATGTTATATAATAGAAGGGGTCAAGGGGGACGTCAAGGTTTTGTCTCGAGAACAGAGGGACGGAGCTGCCATTTACTGAGATGGAGTCGGGTAAGCAGGAGTTGGGTTTTATACATGTTAAGTTTGAGAAATCCATTAGATGTCTAAAACAGTGAGTCAAGTAGGCAGCTGGAGATAAAGTCTGGAATTTAGCAATGAGGAATTGGCTAGAGACATAAATTTGGGAATTGTAAGTCTAATGGTGATATTTAAAGCCCCGATAGTATTATCAGTGAGATTACCAAAAAAATGAGTGTAAGTGGAGAAGAGAAACAGGGTGAGATTAAGCTCTGAGACACTCCAAAGTTCAGACATTAGCAAGATGAACTCAGCCATCTCTTATAGTCTCTGTTTCCACCTGGATTATTTTCAGTCTCAGGTAGCATCTCCCCTCAGGGTGTTGGTACAGCTACTGAAAATTCCCACCTTTGTATTTTATCCTGTTAGCAACCTGAGAGAAAAGATAGCACCTCTTCTCAAGTTGCTGGAATAAAGTGTCAGGATTAGGGTGAAATTTTGTTTAACTATCTTATTGAATGAGCATATAAATGAGTGAATTGTTCAAGCCGCTGGATCCATCTGTTCCTGAGGCTAGAGCCCTGGACATGTCAATTCTATCAATTCAGCTGAATCACGTGCCCATCTCTGAACCAACCACTGAGGCCAGGGAACAGGCAGTGGTAATTGTCCAGGCCTGAGTCAGTTGCCCATCCCAAATCTGGTGGTTTGGGCTCAGAGACTCATGGACTCAGAGTTCCCAAGGAAAATCAGGATACTATTACCAGAAAACAAGTTAAGGTTGCTGGGCAGTTGGGAACAACAGATGTTCGTTACCAGCAGGAATGTCATACCTCCTCTAAAGAAGCTTCCAATGTGTTGGGAAGACAAAGAAATCTATAGCAAGCTTAATACCATGCTAGATATGATAGAGATTCGTAGGGTGGTGCTTGGGGCCTAAGGAAGGGGCATTGAATCTAAAAGGAACATGAGAAGGACTTCCCAGAGGAAGTGATTATCTAAGCTGAGCGCAAGAGCCCTTGACATCCAGCAAGGTGGGGCAGGGGTGATGAGGACGGTGTTATAAGAATAGAGAAACAGCATGTGCAGGGCTGGAAGGAGTAGGGTGTATCTGGAAAATTGAAAGTAGAATGAGTGACAGAGAGAAAGGGGAGGTCAGTCCAGGTAGGGGCTGTAGCGTGAAGGACTTTAAGGTAGTGTTGAGTATGGAATTCTTCCTGATGGCAGTGGGATGCCACATTGCATTTGTGCTTAGCTAGCTTCCAGGCAACTTGGAGACATGGGATAAGCTTTGAAGGATTTGTTTGTTTGAATGGCCACTGTCGATTGGCACAGTGGGCAGTTTTTCTTTGCTCCTCATATGTTTCTCACCTTTTCTTCCGTTTCACAAAGGTGACGGTGCCAATGATGTTAGCATGATACAAGTGGCAGACGTTGGGATTGGGATCTCAGGTCAAGAAGGCATGCAGGTGAGAGGATGTTGTGCACCCAAACACCACGAACTTGACCTGCCCATCCAAAGGCAGCATTCTCCATGGTCAAATCTCTGTGGTAGAGTGAGGCTGTCTGCGGCTAGCTCAGGAGTGGGTGGCAGGACGTTTAGCCATTCGTTCACTGATTACTTACTGGGTGAGTATTATGGTAATTTCCCTGGGTAATTTTAGCTCTGTGGCCCACTTGTTCAGTTTAAAAATATATAACTTGTCTAAGTCATAAGGATATATATTTTTAGCGCTGCAATAGCTGTATGACTTTTGACACTGATGAGAGCTACTAAGGATTTGAATGAAATATCTAAAAATCCTAAAGAGAGAGGGAGAGGGGGAAAGATAGGAGAGAATGAGGGAAGTGGGATTGTCCTACTTTCGTGTGCGCACACGTGTGTTGAATAGTGTTTTAGGCACAAAATTCAGATAGAGGCTTGTCCAGAAGACTGCTTGTCACGTATGGAGCTAGTACTGTCAAAGGCAAGTGGGACGTGAGGCTTAGGGTTTCCCGAGAACGATAAATTACAACATCTCTCTAAACGATGAGAAATTCAAATACCTCCTTTGCCTGCTACATTATACAGAGTCACATGAAGTCACGACTATATACTTTTAACATTCTCCTCATGGAGGAGAAGCAAATGCACACTGTAATGCGCAGAGTTCTGGGTAAGGGAGCTGCTCTCTAGGGAAAGTACACTTGCTGAAATTACATCATGAATGGTGACCGGAGAGAAGTTTTGTTTCATTGGACCACATTGGAAAACTGAGTGGTAACTCCAGGTAACCCGTTAAGGCTCTGTATTCATGGGTTTTTGTTTGTTTGAAGGTTTTTTTTTTTTTTTTTTTTTTTTTTTTTCCGGTCTTAGGTTTAAACCACATATTTGACCAGTCTGAGCCTGCTGGCGGTTAGGCTGCCATGTTGCGTCTGTTCTAACATGTTCCATTGCTCAGGGTGACGTTCTCTCCCCGTTGCCTCTGCAGGCTGTGATGGCCAGTGACTTTGCCATTTCCCAGTTTAAACATCTCAGCAAGCTACTCCTTGTCCACGGGCACTGGTGTTATACCCGACTTTCCAACATGATTCTCTATTTTTTCTACAAGAACGTGGTATGTAGCTCCAGAAAATTCGCCCCCCTCCCTTCTCTCTTCCACTCCAGCTTGTGTAAGGGGTGAAGAGGAAGGGCCCGATGCTGAGCTCACTTTGCTTGTTGATGTTTGGGAAGCAGCCAGGAGCACTTCTGCTGTCTTACCAGGAATAATCTGGGAATGTGCTGTGTTTCAGCTGCTGAGAGCAGATTGCTAGGCTTGTCCATCTGCTAGCATTTTCTATTCCCTATGCATTTAAATTCAATTAAGCCCTGTCTGATTCGTTTAGAATCCAGTTTTTGACCTTCCATAAAAAGGTTGTGACAAGCAGAATTATGAAATGTTTAATGCTTTCTGTCAGTGGAGAATGAAAAGGTTTTCTTCAATTTTACAGGAGATATAAAAACTATATATATATATATGTTGTCCCCAGACGGATGTCCCATGTGGTATATTGAAGACACAGATACAGATGAAAACCCAGTATAGTGCCTTAGGCTGTAGCTGGCTAGCACTCCCAGAGGAAGAATTCTTTGGCAAGCCTGTAAAATGTGTTTGTGCTTGGTAACTATTGGATGGTCAAGGAACTTAATTTTGACTATGTAATTCATAGAAGGGCAGAGTTTGAGTAGTAGGATTCCTGGCTTCGAATCTTCAGCAAACCATTTAAATTTCAGTTTTCTCTTTCATAAACCCATGTGGACCTCAGATTGCTTCCCCTAAATCCCTTCTAGGTGGGGTGATTATGTAAATATGTCATGATTTTCAGACCACATTTATTCTTGGTCTTTAAAGTGCCTATGTAGCAAGTTAGTAGTAAACAGAAATTTACATCACTCTGTTGAAATGCCATCTTTAGGAAAAAGATGACTTTAATGGGTCATTTTTAGGATATCCCAAATATGTAATTTAGATCGGTGCGTGCATGTGTGTCTGTCTGTCTGTCGGTCAGTCAGCAGGAGCATTTTTTTCCCTATAGCAAGATGAACTTTTCAGGAAGCTTTCAGTACTTTCCTAATTGGAATTAGCACACTCAGTCAAAGTTTAAGAAAGCCTTGATACTGTATGAAAATATTTGAAATGTATAATATCTCTGTCCGTGTGATTCTGGGGAAAGCTGTGATTTGTAACTTAAAATTCTAGGACTTAGTGGTCAATGACTTTTAGAGGGGAGCCCATCTCCCAGGTTTTTAAAATACCTTTGCATTTTTCTACCTTCTCTTCTATTATGATGCAGTCCACTGCATCCTCTCCCCCTTCCTTTTAACTCCATATTTCTAACTAATATTAGAAAGAGACTAGGACATTATGATAAAACAAATGTCCAACTGTTGTTAAGTATTTAAAATTTTGTCTCATGGAAAAAAAAAAGATGCCACACGCAGTTGGAGAGAGGGGGTGTTTATTAGTAGAGAGAACATCACCAGGGAGCAAGGACCCTGGGGCCGTTCTGCTCCGTAAACCCTGATGGCCATTCACACTGAAATCCTCCTGACTTGTTTCTGCCTCTTTCTTGCCTAGCCAAACAACAAATGGTTTATAAACTATGGAGAACGGGGCCAGTATCAGAAGCCATTCGAATAGCTTAGCTTTCTGAGACTACGGTTCTTGCATCTTGGGCAGTTTTTGAGATAGTGATAAGGACTATGGATTCATTCCCCAGAATAGTGCCCCAAACCGCATATACCTAAAACCTGTACATTTTCAGGAGTGAGGCATAATGCATATCCATGGACCCTAGACTAAGAAACTCTATTCTAAGGATTGTGGTCCCCATCCTGAGGTGTTTCAGTGTATCTATGGTGCCAACAATAATATCTTAATCAATTAATTAAAATCGATCAAAAGGCATTTTTCAGGTCATGAGCAGTTGCTAACTGGATCTTGATACTAAGACCTGATGTCGTATAATTCCCCTTTTCCAGACATAGAAACCAAAATTCATAGAGGTTATTAAAATGACCTAAAGTCATATAGTCAATAGGAAGTTTCCCTAGGACTTGAAACAAGACCCCCTAATTCTAAGCCCAGTGACCTTTCCTGTGGCCTGCCTTGCTTCAGGGCACAGAGCTTTTGCTATCATGGACTTACTCTGTGTGAGACAAAATAAGAAACTATGTATGTGCCTGGCCTCTAGCATGACCACCTGTCCTGGTTTTCCTGGGACTGTCCTAGTTTTTATAGTAAGAGTACCATGTCCTGGGAAATTCCTCAGTCCCAAGCAAACTGGGATGGTTGGCCACTCAACCGACACCATCCCATTTCACCAGGAAAAAATAATTGTGAACCCAGAAAGCAAGAGAATGAACACTTGTTGTATGGCTGCCACATACCAGGCACAGGGCTAGATTCTCTTCATCTGGAGCTAGAACATCTGCATTTGAATACTGACTCTGCCACGTGTTAGCCAGGTAACTTTGGGCAAGTTCCTTAGCCTCTCCGTGCCTTACTTTCCTCATCTGTAAAATGGGAACAACAGTAATTCCCAAGTTGTTACTAAAATTAAATGTATTCTCTTTAAAGCTCTTAGAACAGTGCCAGCACCACATAGTAAATGGTCTGTGTGTGTGTGTTTTAGTTTACCAAAAAAAGCTGCAAGGTAAGTTGTGGTCTTCCATTCTGTGAGTGAGGAAGGGAGGGGCTGAGATCACACGGCTCAGGACAGCAGCGTGTGGCGTGTGCGGTCCTAGCACGCATTGCTGACTCTAAGACGCACATGTTCCTCTTTGTGTCCCTAGGCCTATGTGAACCTCCTTTTCTGGTACCAGTTCTTTTGTGGGTTTTCAGGAACATCCATGACTGACTACTGGGTCTTGATCTTCTTCAACCTCCTTTTCACATCCGCCCCTCCCGTCATTTACGGTGTCCTGGAGAAAGATGTGTCTGCAGAGACCCTCATGCGACTGCCTGAGCTTTATAGGAACGGCCAGAAGACAGAGGTGGGTGTATGGCAGAAACGCACAGAGACCGATACGTAGCTGCTCTCAAAGCCGCTCAGCTCCAGTGTTGTCGGGTATTGAAAACTATTGGACTCATCTGTTTGTTTCCAAAGATCTGTACTAACACGGCAGCTATGAAGTCAGTCGCTTCTGAGATGAACACAAATAAAACTGTGAAAGATCTTAGGTATTTACAAGCAGAAATCCAGTCCTCAGACCTTACAACTAATAATATCTAATATTTACTAGACCCCACGGTGCTGCCTTTTGTGCACACTACTAAATGTCCCCTGTCCCGTTTATCTTCACAAAGCGCTTTGAGAGAGGACTTGGTATTGTTCCCATTCTAAGAGAAAGAATCTGAACTTCAGGGGGGCTGAATAATTTTTCCAAAAACCTCACAGCTAAAACATGGCAGAGCTAGGATGGGAACCCTTATTAGTCTGGTTCTAAAGCCAAACTTAACTTCTTCAGGTTCTGCTGTCACGCAGAATAGTGCTGTGAACTTAACGGTTCCCTCTCCCTAAACGCATGTCACACCTCCCCTTAACTCAGTCCTGTCCGTCCACCTCCGATATGTCCCTTATGTCTCATTTCCTCTTATCTATAGTATTGTAGTTGCCGATTAATTGGGCTAGCTGTCTTAAAAGCTTTTTTTTTCTAATTTGTCTTTTACACAATTAATAACCAGCATTGAGATGGTCTTATGAACATTTATGTAATGCCAGGCACTGTTATAAGTCCTTAACTTACATAAATCGACTTCTCAAAATGATCCTGCAGGGTAGATGCTATCGTTATCGACACTAGATGAGGAAAGTCAGGCACAGGGAGGTACTTTAAGTAATCTGCCTGGGTCACCGAGCTCATGGGTGGTACAGGGAAACCCCGGTTCCCGATCCCCTGCTGTGCTGCAGAAAGAACACTGATGCTATCTTTGGTCCTTGGGTGCACCCCCCCACCCCACCCCTTCGCTGTTTAATGGCCAGAAATCCAAAGTGCTCTCCTGAGGACATTGCCAGGATCACAGAGACTGAGGTGGACCAGCAACCTGTAGACACGTATAAGCGGACAAAGCTGAGGGGCCAGTCTGGTCAGATATTCTAGCCTTGAGAAAAGGACTCTGTTAGTCAGGACTCTTTCCGTTGCAAGTGACAGAAAACCAGCTCAAATTGGCTTAATGAAAAATGGAAATATATTGGCTCTCATAGCTGCAAAATCCAGGAGTAATGGTAGACAAACAGCATTAGTCTTAAAGCAACTGTCAATGTGCTGGTTACAACTCCTCGGCCCAGCTTGAGTCCCATGCCTTTGGCTGTGCTTATCATTGTGGCTAGAAAGATCATTTTCTCATTGACTAGGCCTGGGCCATAGATCATTCCTGAGGACAGAGCTGAACCCTATGGACAGGATTGGGAAGGAGGGTTTCCTGTAAAAGGACTGGAGAGACGAAAATGAGACCCATCGTGAGAAATCCATGGGTCGGACTTGACTGGCCTCACTGTTCTAAAGACGCTGACCCAGAGCAGCACATGTTAGAAATGATGGGTGATGTTTAGCCTGAGTTTAAATTCTGCTTCAGTGGTATGTGACCTTGGTAAGGTATTTAACTTGCCTGTACTCGGTTTCTTTACTTTATGGAGATGGTGTGAGGATTAAGTAAGATTGCGCTCTCAATATTGTTATTTTTACCCCACCCCCAACTCCGGACTTAACCAAAAATTCGAGGAAATCCTGAATTTAAAATGATGCATTGGGCTTCCCTGGTGGCGCAGTGGTGGAGAGTCCGCCTGCTGATGCAGGGGACGTGGGTTTGTGCCCCGGTCCGGGAAGATCCCACGTGCCGCGGGGCGGCTGGGCCCGTGAGCCATGGCCGCTGAGCCTGCGCGTCCGGAACCTGTGCTTCACGACTGGAGAGGCCACAACAGTGAGATGCCCGCGTACCGCAAAAAAAAAAAAAAAAAAAAAAGATGCATTTATTTTCATCAATCCAATTTTATTATGGGTTGAACTGCCTTTTGAGACTGGAGGGTAATTTAATGTCCTTAGGCTCATGGAGCAGCATGGAGGAGAGAAGTCAACTTCCAGGGAGGAAGAAATCCTTACAATCCTTTAATATCATCCAACCCATTCAGATCAAAGAACCACATGAGGTTTTCCTAAAAAAGTCCAATCTGACTTAAAGCTCAAGGCCAGGGTGCAGGAATATGTGGTTGATATTAATGACGATTGTCCTGTACCCTAGGTCTAAGTTAAATTCCAAGTCCATTGGGGAAAGAGGGGTAGAAGCAGACCTTTAACGTTTTCATAGCTTGGTGTTTTAAAAGCCCATTTGTTCAGCCTGAAGACTGTAATTGGTCTTGACCCTTGGAAGAGTTGAGGTCATTGTTTCCTGTTGTTGAACGCTGCTGTCAAGCCTTTGCACACGTTGTTCTGTTAAGCTGGCCAGTTGTATAATACGTGGTAAAGCAGGCAGAGTCCCAGCATGTGGCTATTGATAAAAGGTAATTAATTTCATTGACGTTACCTTCCGGAAGAGTTGTCCTTCCTTTGAACTTGGCCTCCAAACAAACTCTATTTTATGCTTGGGCCATTTCCTGTCTTTGGTGTCATGAAATATACTTCCCAGGGTTATAGCATCTCTCTCCTTGAAAGGAGATGAGTCTGGAAGGCTGCAGCCAGGAGCGTCCCTTCCAAGAAGCAATCGTCTATTACCCATCTCTCATCACCCACACAGCCTTCTTTCCTGGCTTTGACTTCATGTCCAGATTTTCCCTCTCAGTTTCCAGGAGATCCCTTCAGCCCTTCATTTATCCATGACCCTTCTCTACCCCTAATTCCCCCTGCTCACATTACTGTGGAGAAAGTGTGCTTGTTAACCTTTTGGCTCTAGGTTTTTTGAGCAACCTCTGTTCCCCCAGAAGCACGAAGCTATATTTTAACTTATCCTGAAAGTGTTCTCTCTTGTCCAGTGACATTTTGGTTGCCCCTTTGACTCTGCCACATTTTCTTCCACCATTTGATTGTGCTTCTGCTTAGAGTTTATGGACACTTGGATGAAGAAAGGCAGGTAGAAGAGTCCCTCATTTCCCATGACAAAATTGTAAAAGAGGCTACAGGGAAAAGTAGACTGGAAATGATGAATCTTCATTGCTTTGATTTTACAGAGGACAAAGAGATAAAAAAGAAAAAAAAAAGATGTAGAACTTCTAAGTGTAATCTCTTGAAGGACAGAAGAATTTATATGGAGATGTTGTATATTTATAAAGCTTTAGGAGACAATTACACATTTTCAAGAAAATTTCAGTTTCTTTTTGCATTTGAAAGGAAATAAGACTATAAACACGTTAAGAGAAGGGAAGACTAGCTCAGGGATATGATACATATGTTGTCATTTTTGTTCATGGCAGACATCACTAATACACTGTGGCACTCCATCCTTCTTACTGGGTCTGAATGGAGCCTCAGAATCCTTTTGCACACACATTACTATTTGATCAGAATTATCTTTTATTTGAAAACCTGTTTTCAGTCACTTGACTGGTATCTCTACTTGATCTTTCTCTGTTTCTACAAGCTTTTGGTAGGAAGCAGTTTAGCACATGAGAAGTTATATAAGAATAGTTTATTAATCCAACAAATATTTGAGTACCTGCTATGTACCGGGCACTGTTTTAATCCCTTGAATAAGAGAGCCCGGGTCCCACTTTATGAAGCTTGCATTCTGTTGAGAGAAACATAAAATCATTAGGTAAACAAATAAGATTATTTCCGATGGTGATGAGAGACTTCTAAGGATGCCATGGTAGTAAATGATTAAGTGGGCATGACTTTTAGACTGGTCTGGGGTCTGTGCCTCTATGAGGAAGTGATATTTGAGCTGGGATATGAATGTGAGGAACTGGTCATGTGGGAGGTCCAGGAAGAATTTCTGGCAGAGATGACAGCGCAGGTGAAGCCCTGAGGAAAGAAGGGATTGGCATATTTGAGAAATAGGGTGAAGTCTGTGTGTAGGGAGGACGGTGAATGACAGAACAGGTGGGTGGCCCTGGAGAGCAGGGGCTTCCATGGGCAGACCATGCAGGACCTCCTAGACCATGGTAAGGAACTTAGATTGTATGGGAAATGCAGTGGAAGTCATTGGAGGAATAGGAGGGGGGTCAGTTTGATTAATTAGGGAGATGGCATGACCTGATTTACATTTTTTAAAACCATCTGGCTGCTGTGGGAAGATTGGATTAGGGCTGAGAGAGGAAGCAAAGAGGCCAGTTAGATGGCTCTCCCATCATTCATAGAGAGTTGATGGTGAATTGGAATGAAGGGAGTAATGGAAATAAAGGTGGATGGATTGGAGAAGTATTGAAACAGTGTTTTCTGATCAATGGGAAATGGAAAATTAGTACTACTATCCTTATTTGAGGTAGATTTAAGATTGATCCAAGGATAAAAGCAATACGAGTTGAAGAAGAGTTCCTTCAGGGTTCTTTTTCCCCCGTGAACTCATCTCATTCAATTATCACCCCCTCATTCTTCCACTACTACTTACAAATCCCACCTGTTTTGTGAATGAGAGAATGAAGGAATAGAGTTTTCTCTCAGAGAAGCAAAAACAAGTACTGGCTTGTGTTGTTCCTTGATCTTGCTTGACTGTTACTAATCTTACTCCCTCTCCAATGTCTGTTTCATTTTCAGGCACACTTACCACTCACCTTCTGGATCACCTTGTTGGATGCCTTTTATCAAAGCCTGGTCTGCTTCTTTGTGCCTTACTATGTAAGTCCTTGTTCACTCAAAGGATTTGTTGTTAATCAATGGTACTTCTTTGTACTCTGTCACCAGTATCAGCATATAGAATGGGTATATTAGGGTAGTTTGCTCATATAATCAAGTTGATTATTTACTGACTAAATTATAACACTCCTCCCAAATATGTTAGGTAATGGGTTAAATTTGGAGAGAAGTGCTTAGCTGAGTCCTCTTGGGTCTCTTTTTTAGCCCTGTACTGCTTGATAGTTTTCATCAATGACTTTAAAGTTGAAAGCCTGGCTTATAATTAAATGAGTCAGAATCAGAGAGGCAAAGTCAGATATGAAAGCTGTTATTAGTGAGTGCTGGGCTAATTCTACCAGGATGACATTCAGAGTATTAAATTTAAGTAGGCTCCCCAAAACTAAAAGAAAAAAAAAATTGTTATACAGGTAAAGAATGGAAGAAATGTGACTAAGCAGAGAATGTGTAAGTGAATTTAAAAATTTAGGCCAACACAAAGCAGCATGATGTAGTTGCCCATTCACACACACCCCTCCCTGGAAGAAGACACTAATATGATCATGGATGGTTAACAAAAGTTCAGTAATAAAAAGGGAAAAGGTAATAGTCTCTAAGTTAACCATTTTCATTCTTTATTCAAATAAAATTACTTGAATTTACCCAGCTAGCATATTCTAGGTATACTGCATTTCAAGAGGTATATAGATAAGGCAATCTGAAGTGTATTTAGAAGAGAATGACTAGAATTGTAAACCATCAGAAAATTGTGTCATTTGCGGAATCCTTTAAGGACTTTGAAGACATATGCGTATGAGAGGGGTGGATGTTTACTTAACCGAGGTATAAACTCAGGTTAGCCATAGTACCTGCTTCAAAGATTTTCAGCTCTGTGAAGTGGAACATATCTGATCTTTCTCTATACCTCAAAGAGTTGGAAGTATAAGTAAAAGGATCAGGGAAAATGAATTATGATTCAGAATAAAAAGGAATTCCAACCAAAAAGTTCAAAATTTAGATGGCCTGTCTGGGAGAGAGTCTCTTTTTCTAAAAACGTTCAAGTTTCTCCTAAATGATCAGTTATCAGGAACGCTGAAGAAAGGGACTCAGTCCTCACTTGGGCCGTGGAATAGAGTGATGAAACTGATGATACTGTGCCACTGAGGGTACGCAACTCTCCAGGATCACCAACTTTTATTCTCTCTTTGTAGACCTACCAGGGCTCAGACATTGACATCTTTACATTTGGAAACCCCCTGAACACAGCTGCTCTGTTCATCATTCTCCTCCATCTGGTCATTGAAAGCAAGAGTTTGGTGAGTCGTTTTCCTGCCTCTGAAGTAGCCTGAAACTCATTGGGGGAATTGTCTTCATGCCTACAAGACAAGTGGTCATAAGAAGAGTAATGACTCCAAGGAGTAAGGGTGATCCACGACCCCTCTCGTGGATCGTTGAGTGCCGTTATGCTGAGGTTAATGTGCAGCCCGGGAGAGTGGAGAACACCTGCCTGGTCCCCTTGGTGGTCTCCACGGTGTGGATGGTTAGTGGAGGTGAGTCAGGCTGGAGAAACAATTACACTTCTACGGACAGCATCCTTCAAGACCAAGCTGTTGCCTTTCAACTAAAAGGAAAACAGGTGTAATGTCGTAATCCTGGTATACTGACTTTTGTAAGTGATGATTGGATGCTTTTCTCATAATACAAAGAGAAAACTTTTCTCCCTCTAGAATTTTTACCATTCATTTCATTTACAACTAGGTCTTTTTGAACTTAGTCGCCAGCTTAATGATAAAGTTAAGTCTTTTCATGAAAATGATTGCACGGGGGCTTCCCTGGTGGCACAGCGGTTGGGAGTCCGCCTGCCGATGCAGGGGACACGGGTTCGTGCCCCAGTCCGGGAAGATCCCACATGCCGCGGAGCGGCTGGGCCCGTGAGCCGTGGCTGCTGAGCCTGCGTGTCCGGAGCCTGTGCTCCGCAACGGGAGAGGCCACAGCAGTGAGAGGCCCGCGTACCGCAAAAAAAAAAAAAAAAAAAAAAAAAGATTGCAGGGTATCTCTACAGCAAAGCCAAAATGAAGGATTCAGATAAAGAGAGCTTTACTTTAAACCTTTTTCTGCAAGTGAAGAACATCCCACCCATGTCTGGCAAGTAAACTGCCTTAGCACAGACCATATCTTCTGATGGGAGCATTCCTAGTCCACTTTCAGATCCCTGTACTCTACCCAGCTCAAATGTTATTTTAGGTTTCAGCAAAAAGTGCTGCTTCTCCCAAGAGCCCTTCCCTAACCATCCATTTTTTCACACCATCCTCTTGTTTTTATTCATAGTCCTAATAATAACTTATAATTCTTCATTTAATTATGTGATTACTATTTGTGTTTCTCTTCTACATTAGACTATAATCTCTTTGAGGACAGGGTTCATGTTTATTTTGTTCACCACTGTATACCAGTATCTAGGACAAGACTGGCACACAGTTTGTGCTCAAAAAATATTTGAATGAATGAATGAGTGATTAAATGACTAACCAGTGTTTGGGGTATATGTAACATGTTGGTGGTGATGCATTGAAAACAGGAAATAGCTGAATGAGGTTATAGGTTTTTTCTGTTTTTTTTTTTTTGCGGTACACGGGCCTCTCACCATTGCGGCCTCTCCCGTTGCGGAGCACAGGTTCCGGACGCACAGGCTCAGCGGCCATGGCTCACGGGCCCAGCCGCTCCGCGGCATGTGGGATCTTCCTGGACTGGGGCACGAACCCGTGTCCCCTGCATCGGCAGGCAGACTCTCAACCACTGCGCTACCAGGGAAGCCCTGAATGAGGTTATAGTTTTAAATGTTATACAAAGTTATATATTGAGATTATTTATAATTTCTTAAATAGGGCTGAATATTTTTGACATCACCTGCTTTGCTTATAACCTGCTATAACCAAACCTTACAAGCCTAAAGTGTTGTAAAAGGTTAATATCTGCAAATACTAGATGGGAAGAGTAAAGAGAATTCTAGAACTAAAATATTTGGGGTTGTTTAAATATCTATTGAATTTCATTTTTAAGCAATTATGTAGGTACTTTTGCTACTGCCTAAGGAAGTGTCTGAAGTTCTGACACTGATTAGTGTTCCAGAGGCCCTAACATGTCAAGCGTCCGTTTGGGTTCAGTGGTTATGAGCAACAGCAATCTATTTTGACTAACCTGAGCAAATGGAAAAGTTATTCAAAATATATTGAAAATCACGGTCAAACAAACAAACAAAAAAACATCCCGAGGATCCAGAGTGGCTCCAGAGATCAGGGAACAGAAACCAATGGACAGCCTTACCAGGCTGGTACTCTGGTCTGAATTGGCCCCAGTCATTTTCTCTCTGCTCTTGCCTCATTCATTGTGCTCCAGGTTCAGTCCCTGGTGATAGCATTGTTTCCTTAGCTCCAGCCATAGGCTTTGGCGAGAGGAGGAATAGTTTACCAAGACTGTGCATAGCACTGGGTGTCTTCACTAAGAGAAGGGGAGTGAAAGCTAGGTGCCGAGAACAGTGACTACTCTATAAAGGATGCATCATTAAAGAATTGTTTCTCACACCAGGGAAGGCTAAAGCTCATGGCCTCTGAAGGTCTGTTGTCAGTAAGAGTCAGTCATTCTGAGAATATGAATTGGGTTCCTTCACACTGTTGCGCACCATCCCTTTGCTACCTCTCCCACCTCCCTGTCAGTGTTTACCCAGCGTCCCTTGACTTTCACTGCATCCATTTATTTAAACGAGTCAACTCCATCAAGTCACATCTCACTTGCCAAAAGTGCTTCTTAAAGGAAAAAAAATTCAGGGCTCAGTGGGAAGCAAGAGCATTTGAGAAAAAAAAAAAATGGGGCCAACATTTTTTGAGCATTTTGTGTGTCTTTATAAAACATGAGCAGCCTTTGTGACTCCTGTGAAGCTATCTACCCTGGAGAAATACTTCGCAAGATTAAGAGGAAAATGGAGAATATTGGGTCTTGTTTGAGAATTATAGCCCTAGAGAATGAAAATGATGAACAAAAGCAGTCTTCCCCCAAAAGAGTAATACATACCACCATGGTATACACAGTGATTTTAGGTGGGACTGTACACTGCACTAAGTAACACTGACTACTGCACAACATGAAGGTGATTCTCTCATACTTCAGATTATGTCAGAGAAGAATTCTGTTTGGAGCTGTTACTTTTTCTCGCGATAACTGTTGCTAATTTCCCTTTGTAACAAAGACAGATCAGACCCCAGACTCATCACTGTTATGACAGGTAATGCAGATATTACATTTAAGGTAGTGATCTGCTTTTCTTTGTAAATAAATTTACTTAATTAGATAGCCAGTTTACAGAAAAATTTAAAAAAATAATAATGCAAGCTCTATGTAGATATGAAGGTGGATAGGTTATAGTGTGATATACAGAGATTTATTTCTTGCTCATGTAAAGTTACTAAGGTTCCAGACAGCTCTAGAGAAATTATCCTCTGAGAGGTGGCTCAGTGACCCAAGCTGTGTCTCGTAGCTGTACCACCTGGAATTATCCCCAAGAAGAACTTCTTGGTCAAACGTGGAAGGAAAGGAGACAGTATGGAGAATTGCACACCAGCTCTTCCATGCTTCTAACCAGAAAGTTTTGCACATCCCTTCCATTCATGTTTCATCAGTCAAAGCAAGACATGTGGCCATGCTTAATTTCAAGGGTGTGCGGAAATGCAATCCTCCCAAGTGCTTATTAGAGGAGAGAATGAGAATATTGGTGAGCAACAGTAATGTCTACCACCTACTTAAATGGATAAAGTTTGAGGTTCACTGGATTAAGCTATTATCTTAAAGAAGAAGTAGACCAGTAAGTGACTATATGGAAAAATAAGGAGAAAATCCTAACACCTCATGGTGCATGGACAATACAAAGTAAACTAGGCACCAGAGTTACTTTTTGGTATTTGACGTAGTTTTATAGAACTTAAACACTGATATGAGCGATTCACAAAAGGTGCTCTTGCCTCCTCGCTTCAATATTTTGTGTTGTGTTCACTAAGGTTTGTTACACCATTCACCCACTGCTTGGAGTGTGATGTCTCTTCAACAGAGCAGATTTTGCCAGGCTGCAAAGTTATCAGAGCGTGTTCATCTCCTCTGCTTTTCTTATCTTGCAGACTTGGATCCACATGCTGGTCATCGTTGGGAGCATCTTGTCTTATTTTTTCTTTGCCTTGGTTTTTGGAGCCATGTGTGTAACTTGCAACCCACCATCCAACCCCTATTGGATTATGCAGGAGCACATGCTGGATCCAGTGTTCTACTTAGTTTGTGTTCTCACAACCTGTGTTGCTCTTCTGCCCAGGTATGGTGTTTATTTTATCATCAAGAGAGTAAGTGAAGTCATAGGCTTAGAATTCATCAAGCGACTGCTGAGAATAGACAGTAGACCATCCTGTTTAGTAGTGGAAAAGTCAGTCTGTACTAGTTAAAGTATTGGTTTTAACTCTTTTGCCAGGGAACAGAAGTGGCTTAAGCAAATGAAAAAATTTATTTCTCTCTCAAGGAAAATCCTAGTCTGGTTGATAGTCCACAGGGATAGGGCAGCTTTGCTTCCACAAAGGTATTCGAGGACCTAGATCCTTTCCTTTCCTCTTTTTCTTCTGCCGTCTCCCAAGGGCGTTGCCCTCATCTGCGTGACTAAAGATGACTCACCACCAGCACATCCAGGTCCTGGGTCCCTGCATCCCTGCATCTCCGCCTGCAGGAGGGAGAAAGAGAAGATGGAAGGCATGCAGCTTTCCATCTTTCTTCTTTTTTATTCTTTTTTGTATTGTCATGACCCAGATGTGGTACACATCATTGGTCATATCCCATTAACTAGAACCTGGGTGTGTAGACTCTGAATGGCTAAAATCTGGGGGCTTCCAAAAGGAAGAATGGATACTGAGGGACACGTATCTCTGCTACGATCTATAAACACTGAAAACTTACCTCCCTTCTCTGACTTCAGTTTCTTTCCCATTTTAGTTTAACTTGATTTCTCATATCGTATGGGATGGAAATGGCTAAGAAGTATACATGGGTTTCTAATCTATAGATCTCTTGAACTGTTTAGAGCTCTTCCCTTTTATAGTTTTATAAAATCTATCTGTTTAGCTGAAAACACTATAGCAAATAGCTGTTCTACCTTTTTAAACATGATAGGAACATCAAATGGTGATTCAATATTATTCTCTAACAGGGTTGACAAATTGGCTCACAGGCCAAATCTGACCCACTGCCTGTTTTTGTAAAGTTTTATTGGATCATAGACATACTCACTAATTTAAATATTGTCTATGGCTGTTTTTGCACTACAACAGCAGAGTTGAACAGTTCCAACAGAGACTATTTGGCTCACAAAACCTGAGATATTACTGTCTGGTCCATTGGACAAAAGTTTGCCAACCCCAGTCTGTAACACAATCATAAGGCACAATGGGCACAAACCCTTTGTTGCTGAAAGACATCCGTTCTAGAAATGCATAAGAAAAACCCACCTGAGTCATTCTGTGGTGGTTACAGTTGTATACTTAATATCACTGGTAAACTGAGATGGTACTGTAGTGTTCACTGTTATTACCAGCTTTCAGATTAAAAACTGACAAGATGAACTTTTAGAATTTACGAAGAAACAATTAACTTTTAAGTTATAGCCTGAAATTTTTCTTCAAGAGCATTAATGGTACAATTTTATCTAATATTGTTGTGGTGAGCTGAAAAAACTGACCCCTAAAATACATCTGTGTCCTAATCCCTGGAACCTGGTGAATGTTTTATTTATTTAGTGAAAAAAGGAATTTGCAGATGTGATTAAGGATCTTGAGATGGGGAGATTATCTGGCTGGGCCCAAAATGCCCTCACAAGTGTCTTTATCAGAGAGAGGCAGGGTGAGATTTGACACTGACAGAAAAGGAGAAAGCGCTTTGACCATGGTAGCAGAGATCTCTGGGTCACAAGCCAAGGAATGCCTGCAGCCACCAGAAGCCAGAAGGAGCAAGGAATGAGTTCTCCCCTAGAGCCTCCAGAGGGAGCATGGCCTTTCCAACACTTTGATTTTGTTTCAGTGAAACTGATTTCAGAATTCTTGGCCTTCAGAACTGTGAGAGAATAAGGTTTTGTTATTCTAAGCCAGCACATTTACGGTAATTTGTTACAGCAGCTGTAGGAAACTAATACAGACTTTGGTATCAGAAAGGTGGGTGCTGCTGTAACAAATACCTAGAAGTGTGAAATAGACTTTGAAATTAGATAACGGGCAGAGCCTGGAAGAATTTTGAGGCACATAATAGAAACATACTAGACTCCCTTAAACAGACTGTCAATAGAAGTATGGACATTACAGTGTCTGCTGGTGCAAATTCAGAAGCAAGGAGGAAGCATGGGCAGAGAGTGCCATATCATCTTGGAAAACACGTAAATGATCATAAATAGAATGTTGCTAGAAATATGAGCATTAAAGGCACTGCTGGTGAGGTCTCAGAAGGAAAGGAGAAACATGTTATTGGAAATTGGAGGAAAGGGGATCTTTGCAATATAGTGGCAAAAAACTTAGCTGAATTGTGTTCTACTGTTATGTGAAAAACAGAATTTGTAAGTGATGAACTTGGATGTTTAGCTGAGGAGTTTTCTAAGCAAATGTTTGAAGGTTTGGTCTGGTTTCTTCTTGCTGCTTACAGAAAAATGTGAGAGAAAAGAGACTGAGGGAAGTACTATTAAGCCCAAAGGAACTAGATTTAGAAAATTCTCAGCCTATCCAGATTTCAAATTTGCTAAAATTAGGAGATTGGCTGTTGGGAGTATGCTCTGGAGAGAAGGCCCAGAGTGTAGCTGGGCAACCTTTGCTAGTGCTGAAGAGATTAGGTGTGTGACTCATGGATCCTCTTAGCCATCTCAGCAGTCACCAAGGAAGGAGATGGGATATACAGGAAAGATCTGTGGAGGACCCTCTTATCTAATGCTGTAAATACCCATGACATACATTGGAGACTCACAAGGTTTTTGTGAATGCTATAGCAGCATAAATACTGTCAGCTTGGACTGAAAGGGACACGTTTGTGATAATTTGCTGCAATAGCCATAGGAAACTAATAGCTAGCATTTAAAAAAATACTCACTTACTGTGTGCCAACGCTTGGCCTGCTTTATATGTATTATCTCATTTAACTTAACATTAAGGCTGTAGCACTATTGGTATCTCTACTTTTACAGTTTTTATTTTTTATTTATTTGACAATCAGGAACTCACTATTTTCTCAGTGTTTCACAAATACTAATTTAATATTGTTATATTTTCCATTTTATAATTCACTTATTCTCCCCCTTTACCTCAAGAAGGGTCACCAGACACTTCTACTTTTTCTAATTGGTGAGTACTTTTTGTGTCCCATAATGCATTTGAGGGGAATGTAATTCTGTGATGCTTTTTGTAACCTAGGTTTATATACAGAGTTCTTCAGGGATCCCTGTTCCCATCTCCAATTCTGAGGGCGAAACACTTTGACAGACTGCCTGCAGAGGACAGGACTGAAGCTCTCAAGAAGTGGAAAGGGGCTGGAAAGATGGATCAGTTGACAGATATCTAAGTATTCTGACCACTCCACTGTTAGGTCAGAGAGAATACCCATTTCTGACCCTTCTGCTGTCTTTGCAGTGATGTCGGCAACTTCTTGTGCTGTTGAACAAGGAAATTTATCTGTATGTGAAACTGCTTTAGACTCAGACTACTCTGAAAATAAGGCCTCAGGGATGGCTGGACCCTCAAAGGATTAAAAGAGCAGAATACCCTCCTTGGAGTTGCAAGTAGGCCTTCAAGTTTGGAAGAGGGCCTTTGAAGAGGTTCCTCTACCAAACCAGCATGACTTGGATTTTTCCTTAAGGGACAAGAACATTTTACTGGGCTTGGAAAAGCCAATGTGATGACCTTTACTGTATGTTTGTAGACATTTGTAAAGGAGGTTAGAGTTTGACCTGAACAGAGTTTAGAGAAGTGAAATATTTAATTCAGAATCAAATGCTTTTAGGAAACTTTTTGGATTTTGTAAAAGCATTTTAATTGTTCTAGACATGCAAATATTTTCAAGGGAATTCATTTGAGACATATATTTATTTCACTATCTGCTCATTTCAGTGTTCTCCTGAGGTGGAAGGCTTCACTGGTAAGGGGCAGCAGGGATGCCAGAGTTCCATGGAGATGTGTTCTTCTCTCTGCTTCCTGTCAACAGAAGACTTTTTATGAGTTATACCTCTGTGCAGATGTTTTCAATTGGGAAACAGAGGCCATAGGTAAGGAATACAAAGTCAGCTGAGTCTAGGGGCCCTTTGTCAATTTCCCATATTCTAAAACTGACAATAGCCTAATCAAAATGAGACAATCAATTTCAGAACAGTCTTAGGGAGATCATTTGAGGGTTTATAGTCTTTACAATACCCTACAACTTTTCTGCTTTTGCAACCTCTAAAAATGAGATATTATGGAACTGACAGTAATACAGGTGGTTCTCAGGAGGATTCCATGAGGTTCTTAGATTTGTTTTTTAATACATTTTAGGACAAGAATGTCTATATAAAGTTAATTGCTGTTGCAAATCATGTATGCTGGTGTTAGTTGGAACAAAGAAACTCGTTTCTACCAAAACTGTTAGGTATTATTTTAAGATTATATATTCTTGTTGAGTTCTTTTAAAAGTCTATATCTGTCCATCTGAAAATTGTCGGCCACCCAGAATTTCCTTCATGAAATTTCCATGCTAATGTTCCATGTCTATATGAAGCTCTTCTTAATGACTATTCAAGTATTATGCTCAGGGCTTAATCTTCTACCTGCTACCTACTGTCCTGGTCTGACATTTTTTGTAGCCTTCTGATGTTATTGCAAGTGGTCTTTTATACAGACTGATTTCTAGAATATTCAGAATCCCATATGGCTAATGGAGGTAGCTTTCTTCTTTCTTAAGATTTTTTAAAAATAAACTGTTTAATAAATAACATATACAAAAAGCTGTCATTGCTCCTATAGATACTCACCAAATCCAACAGTAATTGGTACCAGAACTTAGAAGGAAAATCCCAAAGCACACCTTTTACCAGAATACTGTTTTGACCTTTTCTTACATGGAAAAGTCAGTGATCCTCATAGCAGCTTGCATTCATTCCTTGAGATCATCATCTTCCAATAAATAAAAATTTAGAGATATATTCACTTGCAAATAAAAGATTAGAATCTAAGGATAAAAAGACTGAGTCCAAAAGACTAAGAGAAAAGGTCAATCCCCAGGATGTAAAACATCTGTACACATGAGTAGAGGAAAGTCTTGAGTCTTCATGCTATGGGTCTACAATCTCTTATCCACAATTCCACAGTCTCAAGAACTCTGAAAACTGAAAAAGTTTTCATAAATTAGGCACAAATTCAATGTGTTAAACAGATGTAAGGCTATTTATTTATTTAATGTAATTATTCATATATTTTGCTACGAAAACATTAGTAGATTTTATACTGGGTGCTAAACGTTGTAATATTATGCTTTTAAAATTTTTTAAAATTCTGGATTCTGAAACATTTCTAGCCCTCAGGCAAAAGAGATTTGGGATCTGTATGAAGCCTTTAAAGGGTCTTATCTACAATAACTCTTTTACACAAAGTTACCCAAGCTGATGTGGTCTGTTGCATTTCGGTATTCAGTGTATTTCACCAAATTTGGGGGAGCCCAAATCTGTTCCTAGTAGCCAAAAAAAAAAAAAAAAATTAACAGTATACATGTGTGATACAATTTTACCCATAAAGATTTATAAAAGAATTGGATCAGATTCCCAAAATGTGCTCTAGACATGAAAGATCCTTGCCTTCTTATCAGGGCTGAAGTTTTCCTTGGACCCTCAATGGGTTATTGGAGACTGCTAGCAACCTCTCATTTCAGACTAATCAAAGAGCCATCTTCCATCTAAAATAAAAGAGTATGTTCCTGGGGGAGTGAGATATAAGGCAAGAAAATTTTGATTGGTGGGAAACTGGATGCCAACTATAATAGTGGGAGGCACCGTTTTCTGGGGCTTGCTCCATGTTTTATATCCATAAAAAGAAAAGATTATACCATTTTATTTGTATTAAGGGTTACTTAAAGTAAGTACAATATGTATATTTCACTGAACATAAGTTGAGCATATGTTGTTACATTATGTACCTATAAGTATAACAAAACTGACATATGTTCTTAAACTTTCATACAGTTGGGACCACAATTCGGTTGCCGGATTTTACATTCTCAATAGGTTTATATAAACTACAGAACAAGAGATGAATAATGTGGAAAGTGTCAAGACAACTTTTCGAATGTCACCTACGCACACATATAGAAAAGAGTACAAAAAAGACACGTATAAAATTGCAGGTAGTCTCTGGGGAATGCTGAGGCAGCCCAGGTTGCTGGTGGAGGGAATCCTACTTGTTCAAAAGGCATTTGGATGTTGCAAAATGGATGCCTGACTAATTGAAGTAGGTGCATGTGAAGATTTGTGTTTTGAAGCTTTTTTGCGGGGAAAAAATACCGTAACCACTAATTACTTCAAAATTGATGTGTGTAAAGTGGCCTAGTGCTTAAAAGCATCTTTAGATTTTTGTTTTAGTTATCAATGGGAAGAAATGGCAACACCAGATATTAAACGTCTTTCAAGGACAATTACAAAATGTTTTTCTCCGTGCAAAGTTTTACTGTGCTTTCAGATACATTTCTGTGACTTTATTGGTATGGATAAACACAAGAAAACTGGAAAATACTTAATGAGGGGTGGGGTGCAATTTTCTTTTGAAAAGATTGCATCTCTCTACTCTAAAGCAAATCCTCCTATAGCAAAGTTTAATCTCAACTTCATTGTCACATAGGCAGAATGAAATATTTCCCACAGGTATTTTCCTAGTTGTCAAAATCTCAATTGGCTAAGTGATACACAGTGAACAAACCCCAGCTCTAGGAAGGTTCTTTGGAGACTTTCTGTAAAATTACAATCTTGATTTAAATTCAGAATGGGCAGTCCAAGCATGTCAGGTGCTAATATGGATGTCAAAAGA
Organism: Aethalodelphis obliquidens; assembly: GCF_003676395.1. Lineage (NCBI taxonomy): Eukaryota > Metazoa > Chordata > Mammalia > Artiodactyla > Delphinidae > Aethalodelphis > Aethalodelphis obliquidens. The sequence goes on along the minus strand of NW_020837950.1, from coordinate 5,590,224 downwards.
GCTTTGTGCTCAATGTGATTTGCTATTTCAGCTACCTAAACGGATGCTCTGTCTTTCATAAGTTCTCAGCATTATGCAAACTTTAGAAGAGTAATAGTAAATAACTTAAGCATGTAAATTATCTTGGCTTTTAATAAATCAAAAGCAAGTCTCTGATGTTAATATTGTAATTTGCTATTATGCTCTTGTGCTTGAGAAACAAAAGCTGGCAAAGATTAGTCAGCCTGGATCTCAATGTCCTTTTTGTGACTGGACAAAAGGGAACTTTCTCTAACCTGTTACACTCTTCTCTTTCCAGAGTGGATCATTTCATGTTATAGTTAAGGTTAGGCCTGCCTGGCAAAAGAACAAACTCTGTTTTGCTTTGGGTTTTAAAAGATTTTCATTCACCTTGATGCAAGAGAAAAATAGAATTAAAAAACAAAAAGCTGCATAAAATTAGACCAAGACAAACATGAACATTTGCAGTGCACTGTGGAGCATTACTGTCCATGAAAGTGCTTCCACACAGCTCTCTGCAGGAAGTCCTCCACCATCGAGAAGGCTATTTGCTCTGAGTGTCGCTGGTAAAAGTCTCTGATCATCTTTGGAATTAGTTTAGGAAAAAGGCGTGGATGTATATTTGTCTTTCAATCCATTTGACAAAGTACGTCACGTTGCTATAAACTCCAGGTCCCAGGACTTTGGAAAAGCAGACAGAGCCCCATGAAGTTAAGCCAAATAATGTCCACTGTCCTCCAGGCCGCTCACAGACCAGAGGCCCACCACTGTCACCCTGTAATGAAGAGCAGTGGACGTTAGTCACTGGTATGTCAGAGACCTCACGGTGTCCATGCTATCCTGAGGGTAAAATAAAGCCAAACCCAGTTTAACCAATATCCTGAAAAATTTCAGCAGAGCTCTCATTGTCAACCTGAGAGCTTTCCACTACATAAACAGAACTTTCAAATGAACATTTTAAATCTTGATCTTTAAAAGAATAGAAATGACTTGGGAAAGGACTATATTCTTTTTTTCCAGGAAATCAGAGGACTTTTTGTCATTTCCTGCACTTAATGAAGATATCAAACTTTTTAATTTAGCGTATCAGAACTGAGTCTCTCATAATTGATTTCATTCTTTAATTTTGATCCATTTTATAAATGTAGAACATACCCAAAATGGAACATTCAAGGATAGTTTTCCCACAAAAAGTGCTAGAAAAATACTCTGAAGTAATTCATTACTTTCAAGATTCTTGCTATGTGAATGAATGCATTAAATAAGACCATTTACTGTATTTAATAGAAAAAAATTAGCATGCTTAAACAGAAAATACCACATAAGAATTAATTATAGTAAAACATTATAACCTACATTTTATTTCATATGCATAGTAGTGGTTTTCATTCTTGATATTTAGGTGTTGCAGGCGAGTTTTACTCAGTTTTTTGATCCACATATAATTAACAGAAAAACACTGTGGCTTTTAAAATGCTAATGTTTGCTACATCTGAAAAGATGAGAATGAGAGATGTATTCTGCATGGCCTCAAAAGAGAAGGACCGATACCCTAGAAAATAAGTAAGTATGTGGACTCATGGCAGAAATTTACAAATACTCCTTGCCCTGCAAGAATTTCAAACTTGTAAGTACATCTATGGTCCTCCTACTTTGTAATGTCGGGGAATAGTAGAAATCATGTTTACTGATGCTCTTCTAAACACTTTCCCTGTATTAGTTCATTTAATCCTCATGAAATCCCTACAGGTTAATAATAATTATTATTATTATTTACATGTTATTACTTATATAATTATTTAAATATATAATAATTATAACTGTTATATCTACTTTGGAGATGATAAAACTGAAGCACAGTTTTATAACTTGTTCATTAGCAGAGCTAGGAGTTAAACCCAGGCAGTCTGGCACATGACTCCAACTTTATAACTACTAGGTTATCTTGTTTCTTAGAAATGCTACTGAATACAACTGCTATTAAAACAAAATTGACTTTATGATTGTGCTGTATGCTTTTGTAGAAGTGGTGATCTGTTTTTTTTTTTTAATTGAAGTTTAGATGACTTAGAATATTGTGTTAGTTTCAGGTGTACAGCAAAGTGATTCAGTTACATATTTCTTCAGATTATTTTCCATTATAGGTTAATACAAGATATTGAATATAGTTCCCTGCACTATACAGTAAATCCTTGTTGCTTATCTACTTTATGTATAGTAGTTTGTTAGTGCCATACTCCTAATTTATCCCTTCCCCCCTCCTTTTCCCCTTTGGTAACTATAAGTTTGTTTACTATGTCTGTGAGTCTGTTTCTATTTTATATGTAGATCCATTTGTATTATTTTTTAGATTTCACATGTAAGTGATATCATATAATATTTGTTTTTCTTGGACTTCACTAAGTATACTATTCTATAGGTCCATCCATGTTGCTGCAAATGGAATTCTTTCTTTCTTTTTTTGGCTGAGTAATATTCCATCGTACCACATCTTCTTAAGCCAGTCAGGTGTTGGTGGGCACTTGGGTTGTTTCTATGTCTTAGTTATTGTAAATAGTGCTATGAACAATGGGGTGCATATATCTTTTCAAATTAGAGTTTTCATCTTTTCCAGATAATATGCCCAGGAGAGGGATTGCTGGATCATATGGTAACTCTATTTTTAGTTTCTTAAGGAAGCTCTGTATTCTTTTCTTTACTGGCTACACCAATTTACATTCCCACCAACAGTGTAGAAGGGTTCCCTTTTCTCCACACCCTCTCCAGCATTTATTATTTGCAGACTTTTTGATGATAGCTAGTCTGATCAGTGTGAGGTGATACATCATTATGGTTTTGATTTGTATTTCCCTAATAATTAGTGGTGTTAAGCACCTTCTCATGTGCCTGCTGACCACCTGTATGTCGTTTTTGGAGAAATGTCTATTTAGGTTTTCTGCCCATTGGGTTGTTTTTTCAATATTGAATTGTATGAGCTGTTTGTATATTTTGGATATGAACCCCTTGTCAGTCACATCATTTACAAATATTTCCTCCCATTCTGTATGTTGTCTTTTTGTTTTGTTCATGGTTTCCTTTGATGTGCAAAAGCTTTAGGTTTGATTAGGTCCCATTTGTTTATTTTTGCTTTTATTTCTTTTGCCTTGGGAGACTGATCTAAGAAAATCTTGCTACAATTTATGGCAGAGAATGTTTTGCCTATGTAATCTTCTACAAGTTTTATGGTATGTCTTACATTTAGTTCTTTAAACCACTTTGAATTTATTTTTCTATAAGGTATGATTTACATGTAGCTGTCCAGCTTTCCCAACACCACGTTTTAAAGAGATTGTCTTTTCTGCATTGTATTCTTGCCTCCTTTGTCATAGATTAATTGACCATAAGTGTTTGGGTTTATTTCTGGCCTCTCTGTCCTGTTCCATTGATCCATATGTCTGTCTTTGTGCCAATATCAAGCTATTTTGATTACTGTAACTTTGTAGTATAGTCTGAAGTCTGGAAGGGTTATGCCTCCAAGCTTTGTTCTTTTTCCTCAGGATTGCTTTGGCAATTCTGGGTCTTTTGTGGTTCCACATAAATTTTAGGTTTACTTGTTCTAGTTATGTAAAAAAAATGTCATGGTATTTTGACAGGGATTGCATTAAATCTGTAGATTGCTTTGGGTAGTATGGCCAGTTTAATAATACTAATTCTTCCAATCCAAGAGCATGGGATATCTTTCCATTTCCTTGAATCATCTTCAGTTGCCTTTACAATGTTTTATAGTTTTTAGTATAAAGGTCTTTTACTTCATTGGTTAAATTTATTCCTGGGTATTTTTTATGTGATTTTAAAAATGATTTTTAAATTTTCTTTGATATTTCATAGTGTAAAGAAATGCAACAGATTTCTGTATATTAATATTGTATTCTGCTACCTTGCTGAATTCATTTATTAGCTCTAATAGTTTTTGTGTGGAGACTTTAGGATTCTCTATATAGAGTATCATGTCATCTGTAAATAGTGACAGTTTTCTCTCTTTCCCTCCAACTTGGATACTTTTTATTTCTTTTTCCTGTATGATTGCTGTGGCTAGGACTACCAATACTGTTTTGAATAGAAGTGGTGAAAGTGGGCACCCTTGTCTTGTTCCTGAGTTTAGCAGGAAGGTTTTCAGCTTTTCAGCATTATTATGTTGGCTGTAGGTTTGTCACAAATGGCTTTTATTATGTTGAGGTATGTTCCCTCTGTACCCACTTTGGTGAGAATTTTTATCATGAATAGATGTTGAATTTTTTCAAATGTTTTCTCTGCATCTATCGAGATGATCATGTGCTTTGTCTTTCCTTTTGTTAATCTGGCACATTACATTGATACATTTTTCATCTATATTCATCAAATATATTGACCTGTAATTTTCTTTTTTTGTAGTGTCTTTGTCTGATTTTGGTATCAGGGTCATGGTGGCTTCATGGAGTGACTCTGGGAGTTTTCCCTCCTTTTCAATTTTTTGGCATAATTTGAGAAGGATAGGTATAAGTTTTTCTTTGTATGTTTGGTAGAATTCCCCAGTGAAGCCATCAGGTCCTGGACTTCTGTTTGCAGGGAGTTTTGTTTTGTTTTCTTTTACAGATTCTATTTCACTTACAGTGCTCAATCTGTTTAAATTATCTGTTTCTTCTTGATTCTGTTTTGGTGGGCTATATGTGTCTAGAAACTTGTCCATCTCTTTTAGATTGTCCAATTAGTTGGCATATAACTTTTCATAGTATTTTTTTTTGTATTTCTGTGGTATTAGTTGTTATTTCTCCTCTTTCATTTCTTATTTTGTTTATTTGGATCCTCTGTTTTCTTCTTGGTGGGCCTGGCTAGAAGTTTGTTGAGTTTATCTTTTCAAAAAACCTGGTCTTGATTTTATTGATCTTTTCTATTGTTTTTTTAATCTCTATTTTATTTCTTCTGTAATCTTTATTATTTCCTTCCTTCTGCTGTGAGTTTGTTTTTGTTCTTATTCTAATTTATTTAGCTAGTAGGTTAGGTTGTTTGAGATTTTTCTTATCTCTTGAGGAAGGCCTTATTGCTATGAACTTCCCTATTAGAGCTGCTTTTGCTGCATCCCATAGATTTTGTAAGGTTTTGTTCTCATTTTCCGATTTCTTATTTGATTTCATCATTGATCCATTGGTTTTCTTAGTGGCATGTTGTTTAGTCTCCACGTATTCACTCTTTTCCTGTTTTTCTTTCTCTGGTAGTTTCATACCATTGTGGTCAGGAAAAATGCTTGAAATGATTTCTAAATTTGTTGAGGCTTGTTTTGTGACCTAGTATGTTGTCTGTCCTGGAGAATGTTCCATGTGTGCTTGAAAACAAGTACAACTGGTCTGTTGTGTCATTTAGGACCTCTGTTTCCTTACTGGTTTTCTGTCCGGATGATCTGTCCATTGATGTCACTGGGGTGTTAAAATCTCCTACTATTATTGTATTCCAATCAGTTTCTCCCTTTATGTCTATTAGTATTTCTTTTACATATTTATATGCACCCAATACAGGAGCACCTATGTTAATCAGTATAATAGCCTCTTCTAGTATTGATCCCTTTATCATATGATACACTTCTTTGTCTTTCTTTATGGCCTTTGTTTTAAAGTCTATTTTGTCTGATATAAGTATTTCTACCCCGGCTTTCTTATTATTTCCATTTTCATTAAATATTTTTTCCATCCCCTCACTTTCAGTCTGTTTGTCTTTCACCCTAAAGTGAGACATTTTTAGGCAGCATATTGTAGGTTCATGTTTTTTATTCAATGTATCATTCTGTATTTTGATTGGATCATTTACTCCATTGACATTTAAGGTAATAATTGACATGGGAGGAGACAAGATGGTGGAGTAGAAGAAATTGAGCTCACCTCCTCTCACAAAAACACCAAAATCACAACCACTGAACAACCATCAATAGAAAAGACTGGAACCTAGCAAACAAGATATTCTACATCCAAAGACAAAGAAGAAGCCACAACAAGATGGTAGGAGGGGCACATTTGCAGTAAAATCAAATCCCATATGCACTGGGTGGGTGACCCAAAAACTGGAAAATAATTATTATATCACAGAGGTTCTCCCACAGGAGTGAGAGTTCTGAGCCCCACATCAGGCTCCCCAGCCTGGGGATCTGGCATCAGGAGGAGGAGAGCCCAGAGCATTTGGCTTTGAAGGCCAACAGCACATGAGAAGGCCTTCAAAGCGCAGGAGCTCCACAGCACTGGGGAAAAAAGAGACTCCACTCTTGAAGGGCACACACAAGGTTTCACGTGCACTGGGATCCAGGGCAAAGAAGTGACTCAATAAGAGCCTGGGCCAGACCTACCTGTGTATCTTGGAGGGTCTCCTGGGGAGGTGGGGGTCAGCTTTGGCTCACTGGGGGCAAGGACACTGGTGGCAGAGGCCCCAGGGAGTACTCATTGGCATGAGCTCTCCTGGAGGTCAACATTTTGGCACTGAAACCTGCCCCCCTCAACAGCCTGCAAGGTCCAGTGTTGGGATGCCTCAGGACAGACAGCCAACACAGCCCCACTTACAGGCTGCCTAAAGTCATCCTGAATGCACAGCTGCCTCTAAACACACCTCTTGAAACAGCCCTGCCCACCAGAGGGACAAGAACCAGCTCCATCCACCAGTGTGCAGGCACCAGGCCCTCCCACCAGGAAGCCTGCACAAGCCCCTGGACCAACCTCACCCACCAGGGGGTAGACACCAGAAGCAAGAGGAACTACAAACCTGCAACATGAGAAATGAAGGCCACAAACACAGACAGACAAGATGGCAGAGAAATATGTTCCAGACGAAGGAACAAGATAAAACCCCAGAAGAACAAGTAAGTGAAGTGGAGATAGATAGGCAATCTGCCTGAAAAAGTATTCAGAGAAATGATAGTAAAGGTGATCCAAGATCTTGGAAAAATAATGGAGGCACAGCCTGGGAAGATACAAGAAATAATTAACAGAGATTTAAAGAACAAACAGATGAACAATACAAAAATTGAAATGAAAAATACACTAGAAGGAATCAATAGAAGAATAAATGAGGCAGAAGAACAAGTAAGTGAGCTGGAAGACAGATTGGTGGAAATCATTGCTGCAGAACAGAAGAAAGAAAAAAACTGAAATAAGGACCGTCTAAGAGACCTCTGAGACAACATTAAATGCACCAACTTTTGCATCATAGGGGTCCCAGAAGAGAGAGAAACGGCCTGAGAAAATATTTGAAGAAGTAGCCAAAAACTTCCCTAACATGGGAAGGGAAACATGGACTGAAGTCCAGGAAGCACAGAGAGGCCCACACAGGATAAACCCAAGGAGGAACATGCCAAGACACATATCAACAAAGAGAAAATATTAAAAGCAACAAGGGAAAAGCAACAAGTAACATACATATCAACAAAGAGAAAATATTAAAAGCAACAAGGGAAAAGCAACAAGTAACATACAAGGAAATCTTCATATAGTTATCAGCTGATTTTTCAGCAGAAACTGCAGGCCAGAAGGGCTTGGCATAATATATTTCAAGTGATGACAGGGAAAAACAGACAACCAAGAACACTACCCAGCAAGGCTCCTGTTCAGATTCAATGGAGTAATCAAAACCTTTACGGACAAGCAAAAGCTAAGAGAATTCACCACCAAACCAGCTTTACAACAAAATGCCAACAAACTGCTAGAGGAACTTCTCTAGGCAGAAAAGAAAAGGCCATCATTAGAAACAAGAAAATTATGAATGGGAAAGCTCACCGGTAAAGGCAAACATACAGTAAAGGTAGGAAATCATCTCCCTGCAGGTATGATATCAAAACCAGTAATCATGAGAAGAGGATATTGGAAATGCATATGAAATTAAGAAACCAGCAACTTAAATCAATCTTTTATACATATAGACTGCTATATCAAAATCTCATGGTTGATTCAAAAGGATACATTCAGCATAATGTTCATTGCAGCAATGTTTACAATAGTCAAAACATGGAGCAACCTACATGTCCATCAACAGATGAATGCATAAAGTAGATGTGGTATATCTATACAATAGAATATTACTCAGCCATTAAAAAGAACGAAATAATGCCATTGGCAGCAAGATGGATGGACCCTGAGATTATCATACTAAGTGAAGTAAGTCAGAGAAAGACAAATATCATATGACATCACTTATATGCAGAATCGTAGAAGAATGATATAAATGAACTTATTTACAAGACAGAAATAGACTCACAAACTAAGAAAAGAAACTTGGTTACTAAAGGGGAAATGTTGCAGGGGAGGGATAAATTAGAAGTTTGGGATTAACATACACACTATTTAAAATAGATAACTAATGAGAACCTACTGTATAGCACAAGGAACTCTACTCAATATTCTGTAATGACCTAAATGGGAAAAGAATTTGAAAAAGATTGTATGACTGAATCACTTTGCCCCACACTTGAAACTAACAACATTGTAAATCAACTATACTCCAATATAAAATAAAAAAAATTTTTAAAAGCCTCATGGTAACCACAAACCAAAAATCTACAATACATACACAAACAAAAAAGAAAAAGCAATCCAAATACAACTCTAAAGATAGTCATCAAATCACAAGAGAAGAGAACAAAAGAGGAAGGGAAGAAAAAATGACCTACAGAAACAAATCATAAACAATTAAGAAAATGGCAATAAGAATACACATATCAATAATTACCTTAAATGTAAATGGATTAAATGCTCCAACCAAAAGACACAGACTGGCTGAATGTATACAAAAATAAGACCTGAATATATGCTGTTGACAAGAGACCCACTTCAGATCTAGGGATAGATACAGAATGAAAGTGAGGGGATGGAAAAAGCTATTCCATGCAAATGGAAATCAAAAGAAAGCTGGAGTAGCAATACTCATATCAGACAAAATAGACTTTAAAGACTGTTACAAGAGACAGAAAAGGACACTACAGAATGATCAAGGGATCAATCCAAGAAGAAGATATAACAATTATATATGCACCCAACATAGGAGCACCTCAATACATAAGGCAACTGCTAACAGCTGTAAAAGGAGAAATCAACAGTAACACAATAATAGTGGGGACTTTAACACCCCACTTACATCAATGGACAGATCATCCAGACAGAAAATTCGTAAGGAAACACAGGCCTTAAATGACACATTAGACCAGGTGGACTTAACTGATATTTAGAGAGCATTCCATCTGAAAGCAGTTGAATACACTTTCTTCTCAAGTGCACTTGGAACATTCTCCAGGATAGATCATGTGCTGGGCCACAAAGCAAACCTAGGTAAATTTTAGAAAATTGAAATTATATCAAGCATCTTTTTTGACCACACCACTATGAGATTAGATATTAACTACAAGAAAAAAAACTGTAAAAAACACAAACACGTGGAAGCTAAACAATATGTTACTAAACAACCAATGGACCACCAAAGGAATCAAAGAGGAAATCAAAAAATACCTAGAGACAAATGAAAATGAAAACACAATGATCCAAAACCTTTGGGAAACAGCAAAAGCAGTTCTAAGAGGGAAGTTTATAGCAATACAATCTTACCTCAGGAAACAAGAAAAATTTCAAATAAGCAACCTAACCTTACACCTAAAGCAATTAGAGAAAGAGAAAACAAACACAGCCCAAAGTTAGTAAAAGGAAAGAAATCATAAAGATTAGAACAGAAATAAATGAAATAGAGATGAAGAAAACAACAGAAAAGATCAATGAAACTAAAAGCTGGTTCTTTGAAAAAATAAAATTGATAAATATTTAGCTAGACTCATCAAGAAAAAAAAGGTATGGGGCTTAAATCAAAATTAGAAATGAAAAAGAAGTTACAACAGACACCACAGAAATACAAAGCATCCTAAGAGACTACTACAAGCAACTACGCCAATAAAATGGACAGCCTAGAAGAAATGGACAAATTCTTAGAAAGGTACAATCCTCCACGACTGAACCAGGAAGAAATAGAAAATATGAGTAGACCAATCACAAGTACTGATACTGAAACTGTGATGAAAAAACTCCCAACAAACAAAAGCCCAGGACCAGATGGCTTCACAGGCAAATTCTATCAAACGTTTAGAGAAGAGCTAACACCTATCCTTCTGAAACTATTCCAAAAAACTGCCGAGGAAAGAACACTCCCAGATTCATTCTATGAGGCCACCATCACCCTGACATCAAAACCAGATAAAGATACCACAAAAAAAAAAAAAAAAAGGAAATTACAGGCCAATATCACTGAACATAGACCCCAAAATACTCAACCAGAATACTAGCAGACCAAATCCAACAATACATTAAAAGGATCATACACTAATCCCAGGAATGCAAGGATTTCTCAATATCCACAAATCAATCCGTGTGATACACCACAATAACAAATTGAAGAATAAAAACCATATGATCATCTCAATATGTGCAGAAAAATCTTTTGACAAAATTCAATGCCCATTTATGATAAAAAAAAAAAAAAAGCTCTCCAGAAAATGGGCAGAGAGGGACCATAACTCAACATAATAAAGGCCATATATGACAAGCCCACAGCTAACATCATACTCATCAGTGAGATGCTGAAAGTATGTCCTCTAAGATCAGGAACAAGACTAGGATGTCTACTCTTGCCATGTTTACTCAACATAGTTTTGGAAGTCCTAGCAATGGCAATCAGAGAAGAAAGAGAAATAAAAGGAATCCAAATAGGAAAAGAAAAAGTAAAACCATCACTGTTTGCAGATGCCATAATAACTATACATAGAAAATTCTAAAGATGCTACCAGAAAACCACTAGAGCTCATCAATGAATTCAGTAAAGTTTCAGGATACAAAATTAACACACAGAAATCTGTTGAACTTCTATGCATTATCAACAAAAGATCAGAAAGAGAAATTATGAAAAATTCCCATTTCCCATTGCATCAAAAAGAATAAAATACCTAAGAATAAACTTACCTAAGGAGACCAAAGACCTCTATTCAGAAAATGATGAACGAAATCGAAGATGACACAAACAGATGGAAAGATACACCATGTTCTTGGCCTGGAAGAATCAATGCTGTCAAAATGACTAGACTACCCAAGGCAATCTATAGATTCAGTGCAATCCCTATCAAATTACCAATGGCATTTTTCACAGAATTAGAACAAAAAATCTTAAAATTTGTATGGAAACATAAAAGGCCCCATATAGCCAAAGCAATCTTGAGAAAGAAAAACAGAGCTGGAGGAATTAGGCTCCCTCACTTCAGAATATACTATAAAGCTACAGTAATTAAAACAGTACGGTACTGGCACGACGACAGGGTTATAGATCAATGGAACAGTATAGAAAGCACAGAAATCCACACACCTATGGTCAATTAATATATGACAAAGGAAGCAAGAGTATACAATGGAGAAAACACAGCCTCTTCAATAATTGGTGCTGGGAAGACTGGACTGCTACATGTAAAAGAATGAAATTAGAATATTCTCTGACACCACACACAAAAACAAACTCAAAATGGATTAAAGATCTAAATGTAAGACCAGATACTATAAAACTCTTAGAGGAAAACATAGGCAGCACACTCTCTGACATAAATCGCAGCAATATGTTTTTGGATCGACCTCCTAGAGTAATGAATATAAAAACAAAAATAAACAAATGAGACCTAATTAAACTTAAAAGCTTTTGCACAGCAAAGGAAACCATCAACAAAACAAAAAGACAACCTACAGAATGGGTAAAAATATTTGCAAATGGTGCGACCAACAAGGATTAATCTCCAAAATATACAAACAGCTCATATGGCTCAATATCAAAAAAACAAACACCCCAATCAAAAAATGGGCAGAAATCTAAATAGACATTTCTCCAAAGAATACATACAGATGGCCAAAAGCCACATGAAAAGATGCTCATTATTACTAATTATTAGAGAAATGCCAATCAAAACTACAATGAGGTATCACTACACACTGGCCAGAATGGCTATCATCAAAAAGTCTGTAAACAATAAATGCTGGAAAGGGTGTGGAGGAAAGGGAACCCTCTTACACTGTTGGTGGGAAGATAAATTGGTACAACCACTATGGAGAACAGTATGGACGTTCCTTGAAAAACTGAAAATAGAGCTACCATATGATCCAGCAATCCCATTTCTGGGCAAATGTCCAGAGAAAACCATAATTTGAAAAGATACATGCACCCCAATGTTCCTTGCTGCACTATTTACAATAGCCAAGACATGGAAGCAACCTAAATGCCCATCAGCAGAGGAATGGATAAAGAAGATGTGCTACATATATATAGTGGAATATTACTCAGCCATTAAAAAGAATGAAATAATGTCATTTGCAGCAACATGGATGGACCAGGAGATTATCATACTAAGTGAAGTAAGTCAGAGAAAGATAAATATCATATGATATCACCTATATTTGGAATCTAAAAAGATGATACAAATGAACTTATTTACAAAACAGAAATAGACCCATAGAATTAGAAAACAAACTTATGGTTACCAAAGAGGAAAGGTCGGGGGGGGTGGTGGATAAATTAGGAGGTTGGGATTAACAGATACACACTACTATATATAAAACAGATCAACAAGGACCTACTGTATAGCACAGGGAACTTGACTCAATATTCTGTAATAACCTATATGGGAAAAGAATCTGAAAAAGAATGGATATATGAATATGTATAACTGAACCACTTTGCTGTATACCTGAAACTAACACAACATGGTAAATCAACTATACACCAATATAAAATAAAAATTAAAACAAATAATTATTGATAGGTATGTACTTATTGCCATTTTAAACCTTGTTTTCCAGTTGTTTTTGTAGTTCTTCCTTGTTCATTTCTTCTTTTTGTTTTTCCTTTTGTGGTTTGATTATTTTCTTTTGTAGTATGCTTGAGTTCCTTTCTTTCTGGTTTTTGTGAACCTATTGTGTGTTTTGATTTGTGATTACTATGGATTTCAAGTATGTTGACCCATTATTATATCTTTAAACTGCTAGTCATACAAATTCAAACACATTCTAAAAGATCTACATTTTTATACTCCACTCTCCCACATTTTATGATTTTTGATGTTCTATTTTACATCTTCATACTTACTCTTTTGCTGTTAATTGTAGTTATAATTGCTTTTACAAAAAAATTTTTTTTGCTTTTGAATCTATGTAGTGGCTTATTTAAGTGATCTTCAATCCTTTTACATATTTGCTTCTCCTATTATGATTTTTTGTTTCCAATAGATTCTTCCTTCTTTTCTAGAGAAAGAAGAAGACCCTTCTTCAATATTTAGAGAAGACCCTTCAATATTTCTTTTAGGGTAGGTTTAGCGTTGCTCTATTCTTTTAGTTTTTTCTTGTCTGAGAAATTCTTTATCTCTCATTCTATTCTAAATGATAATCTTGCTGGATAGAGTATCCTAGGTTGAAGGTTTTTCCCTTTCAGGACTTTGAATATATCACGCTCCTTCCTAGAAGTGGTGAACATTGCATTCATAACTTACCAATGCTGTAAACCTAACTAATAAGCATAGATTTTGCAAGAGGCTAAGCTGTTCTGTCTGAAAGCCTAATTGATTTTTTAAGCAAAATTTACTGGAAACAATTTTATTAGACATATTCCACAATTTTTTCATTTCCTCTTATATAAAAGAAATACTAAGATACTGACTTATTTAGGTTGAGCTACTTATTATGCCAGAGAGTGATTAAAATGGGATATTTACAGGTCAGCATCTCTACACTTCCAGATCAGAAACTTAGCCACATAATTATTTAGCATCTAATTTTTGCAAGATTCTGTGCTACAGTCTACACAAGTAAAGAGCTACTTTTGTCCCCAGGGGGCCAAAACTCCACTTGGGTAATGAGAAAAACTTTACATGAAAGCAAAATCTAAGGGCTATAAATAAAGGAGTCTTCAAAGGAATAAGTGATTACTTCCAGCCGGAGGGGAACACAGGGTCCCCATAAGAGTGGGTTTTGAGCTAGGCTTAATGAGGCAGGTGGACATTTGTTAGCTGGAAAACAAAAGGTGAAGAAGCATCAATTCAAAACAAAAGGGGGATACAGCTAAAGGTACAATTTGTCTGGTTTTTGGTCCTCTTTTCTTCTTCATAATATTGGGCTTTAGGCCAAAGTTTATGTTTGGTTTCAATACTGAGTTCCATGATTTCTAGACCTTAACAAAGGACCCATGGCTTCCAATGTGACCTGCTGATGCAATTAAGGAAGGTAATGAGAGGTTCTGGTGCATAATCTTGCTCCAGACTTGGTAAAAAGTAGCTTTTGTTTGTTCTGTGTTTTGTTTTCTACCTGGGGTTGTGATAGAGAGCATCTGGTATGCATTTAAGATATCCACAGTGTGGAATTCCCACCACTAAAGAAGTTGGCAGGACCTGTTTCCTATTAGACATTATGATATGAACATGCCTATGCCTGTGGCCGTGTTGGACCTTCATTTCTCTTTCAAAGAATCACCTTCTGTCCCCTGCCTTTAGCAGTTACCAAGAGATGAACAGGAACTAGTTTTTGGTAGACGTCCAGATCATGTTGGCAACAGGGAGAAATGTATTCACATTAATCATTGCTTCTAGGATAATGTAGGGACCAAGCACTTGAATTCTGAAGCCAGGCTGCCTACATTCATATCTTCATTCTACCACCTTAATGCTGGGTGATATGGGGTAAATTCCTTAACCTCTCTGGTCCCTTGTTTTCTTGATCTGTAAAATAGGAAAAACACAGATACTGCCACAAGAGATGACTGTAAGAATTAAGTGAGTTATTAGAAAGTATTTAGAAGAGATCCTGGAACACAGTAAGCACTAACTGGTAGATGTTAACATTCACATTGTTGATATTCATTGAGGGCATATGCCAGACGTCATATACAGATATTGTAAAATATTGGGACATTAACCCAGTTAATGCTAAAGATATGCTGCAAATCAGACAGAATCAGCCCCATCTTACTTGGGAGAAAATATTCTACAGAGGTTAAATAACTTCTTCAGGTCACATTGTTCTCACTGCCAGAGATGGGAGCCAACCCAGACCTTTCAGGTTGCAAATCATGTGTCCTAGCCCTGACACCATGCTGCCTCCTAGTCACTTTTGTTTTGGCTTTGGTCTATCAAACCTAGGCCTCTTGCACGGAAGGCAGGGGTTCCTCTATCACTGCCCACCTCAGCTGGATGACTTGGGGCCAGAGGACAGAAGGGAAGGTGACTCACTGAAACTTCAAGGGAGCCTGCCTCCCTCTTTCCCATGACAACTGTCTAAATCACCACCAGGCTATTTCTATTCCGAAATGGACAATCAAAAATGTCATCTTATTATGTTGGGTCAGGGGCAATAGTATTGTTGCATCTCTTCTTCAATTCTAAAACTTGGGGGCAATTTGATCTACTCCAAAGCAGTGAAATAACAAAGATGCTTCATAGCACTGTCGTGCGATAACTGCCTTCCCCACTCTGTTACAAGCTTCTTTAAGTGCTCGCCCTTTTCCATCCTCCCCTGGGAGCCAGTCCAGTATAATATGCAATGAGTGTTTGTTTATTAAGTAAAAATGCTTCCCTGGTGGGGGTGGGGGTGGGAGTGGTGGTGGGATGAATTGGGAGATTGGAATTGACATGTATACACTGATGTGTATAAAATGGATGACTAATAAGAACCTGCTGTATAAAAAAGATAAATAAAATAAAATTCAAAAAAAGCTTCCCTGCATTGCTCAGTCAGCATACTCTATGAATTGTTGTGACCAGAAATCCTGAGTCTAAAGGTTGTGTTCAGTGATAGATATTTGAAGACATGCTGGCAATCACGTGCAGCCCCAGACAATGCCAGTGTGATCAACTCCTGAGACGGAGGTGGGTCTGTCACACACCCTGGAGATTGGAGTGTTGTATGTGCTTCAGTGCCATCACCCCGATGGTTGAATATGCCCTTGGTGTCTGTCCCCTGCTTCCTGAGGCAACCTGGTTGGAGCTCTGGTTACCACTAGCTGCTCTCAGAAACTTGCTTGTCCTGGCCACTAAAATAGTCCAAGGAGATGGACCAGAACAATTGATTCTCCTCCTGTTGCTGGCCCAGGGTGCTGACCCCATGCAGGAGGTGAGAAAGCAGAAGGCAACCTGAGTGGGGGGCATGGAGGTTACTCAGGGCGTTGCTTGGGTCCTGAATAAAGGAAGACACCCTGTGAATAATTAAACGTTTGGTAATAAATTATTTTCAGAAGATGTTCCCAAAGGGCCACACATGAATACTAATGGGCTTATATGGACCCACTGAACCTACTGCTGAACTGAATCTCCTTGGTAACCAGAAAGCAACTTACCATGCACGAGTCAACCGTGCCAGACTCATAGCCGGCACAGATCATCCGGGTGGTGATGGTCTTAGTGTCAAAGTAGGACTGACACTGCTCCAGAGAAATGATGCGGACTTCTCCCTCTTGCAGCTTAAAAGGCACTGGATTTTTTAAAAAGAAGAAGAAATAAAATATATGAGGGTAAAATGACTCAAAAATGAGGCTAGCCAAATATGAAATGATAACATTTTTATATCAAGAAAACCATGCTCTTAAAATGTCATTTCAAAGATGAAGCTCATTTGAAATCAGAATTTTCCCATTATAAGTGCTGACAGCAATCATTTAATCAAACCCCTTCATTTTGTTAATGAGAAAATTGAGGCACAGACTGGTTAAGTAACCTGGCTCATGCTTTCCCTCTCTTATGATGTGTAGCAACGTAAACAATAGCTACTACAATGAAAAGGAAAATAATCAAGCCAGAGCTCTGCTCCAGGTGGGAGGCTGCCAGCTCTGTGACAGCTCAACATGAGAGCCGTGCTCTGCTAAAAGTTCAGACTGCCTTTTCAGACTAACAGAGGAAGGGTTGCCCTACCCTTGGTTTGAACAGTGTGTCTCATCCTGTGCTACAGTAGCCATCATTTGAGGTCGGAACCTTTAATCCTAGAGGATG
Source organism: Aethalodelphis obliquidens (assembly GCF_003676395.1). NCBI lineage: Eukaryota > Metazoa > Chordata > Mammalia > Artiodactyla > Delphinidae > Aethalodelphis > Aethalodelphis obliquidens. Next base: position 5,573,201 of record NW_020837950.1, on the reverse strand, counting down.
CATCAGAGAGATGTCAAAGGGAAAAGCCATCCCTTAGTGTCAGCAGAGAGAACATGTGAATTTCATCTTGCTCCAAAGTTCTCACAGAATAACAATGTATTTCTCAAAGCCAGCAGCAAGAATCTCTCATTGTTCGGCCATTCTACAAAACATACACACTGTTCTCCTTTTAGATAGTGACGGTGAAGCAGTGTACATGTACAGGGTACCTTAATGGAAGAAAGAATACGTTTTCCAATACGTTTGGAAAAATCAATGCAGTGCAGACAGTGGAAGTTCCCCAAGTTGTCGAAAGAATGGTAAAAAGAACCATCGCTAAGGTTTACTGGGTACCCACAGTGGGCCAGGCTCCTGCACTCAGCATTCTCTGGGCCTATTTTCTTTAATCTTTACAATAATCCTGTGAGTTAGACAGTTGCTATTATTTTTTCCATTTTATAGTAAGCTAGAAAGTGGTGTGGTCAGTGTCAATCAGATCTTTTCAAAGAACTCACACCCTTGCTCTTCCTACATTATATACGTGGTGTGTGCCACATGTCACACGATTACTCTGAGTTTAATGTGGATATTGGGAACAATACAAGTAGAGGCAATATAGATTCTGCTCTCACATATCACAAAACTAATTATAGCTTTTAAAAACCAAGATTAGCAGGCATGGTGACATCATATGTCTGACATTGCCTTCATATTTCTTACATGTTAGCTTTTGAGAAGTCATTGACTTACTCCTGTCTATTTACTTTTTTCTTTTTATTCTCAGTTGATCATATAGAAAAGAAACTCAACTTAGCTCAAAACGACTAAATTTCAAGAAAAACAATCATCCTTCAAATTGGCAGTTGCTAAGACAGATAACAGGACACAGATATATATCATCATCCCTGAGAGCTGCAGTACTACACCTGATATAGTTGGCATGGTCAGTGCCTACCATTAAAGAAAATATCTCATCGATTAAATTCTTATTCTAAACTTTTAATAAGTCAAGCAAAATGAGAGAGTCCTTTATGGGTGGCTGAGAGTCAGCAGTACTAATTTTTAAATTTCTATATGTTTTATTAATCATCTAAGAACCCAAACTATTTAAACTAATTTGAATAGGTAAATAGCTAACCAGTTTTCCTTCTAGAAAGACTTACAGGTTGTGTTACCCATGTTGATAGGACTAAATCATAACAAAGAGTTGGAAATGGGACCGTCCAGCTTGACTGCAGAAGGGGAACTACCTAACTGCTAGACAGAGGCTCCGAGTGACTTTGCCTGAAGTGAGTGCAAATCATCAATAGAAACAATGCAAGGGAGGATGACGGATAGGTCTCGTCTTGCGTGCCAGCTCTAAAACATCAAGAGCGGCTCCCTGGAGAAAGACTGAGATGTGGAGAAGGATTTCTGAGGTTGTATCTGGGCTTGGCAGGTTTAAGTGCGTTGACATCTATGATTTGCATGGAAGGGAGAGTGACACATGATGCTAAGTATTTGTGGCTCTACTTTTATAAGTGAAAATGGGAAATGATTGCCAAAGGCCAGGAAGTACCCCATTGTTTTCCAGTTACAAGCTGAAAGGCAAGTGCTCCTGAGGATCCTGACTTACTTTTGTTGCCCATGTGTCCCCAGCCTGTGATATAGCAGTAAGTATCAGGTTCTAATGACTGCTCCGGGCTGGGTAAGCAGACGGGCCGGACGTAGCTCGTTTCATTGATGTCCTCGCTTAGCTCCACTATGCTGATGTCATAGTCTACCACTGCTCGACTGTAGCGAGGATGCAGGATGATGGTTTTCACGAGGCGCATCTGCATGAACGTTGATGGGTGGTCTAGATTATTGACGCCAAACACCACTTTCCAAACGGCAGCATTCTCTCTCCTAAAATAATAATTCAAGAGCTACTGGCATCTTAAACTCAGATTTATCTTTTAAAATTTACATTTTATTTTTAAAATATTTACTTATGTAAATAATGGCTCTTTCCATGCCCATCTCCCACGTATTCATATAAGAAGCATTTATATAACCCCTGAGCAATTTGCAAATATCACACTGTTGTGGAAAGCAAAGCCCATGCTTCCTGAATGGGGCTATTCTGGAAAATAACACTTGTTCGCTTTGAAAGGCAGGCAGCGTAGTTAATACTTGCTTCATTGAGTGGGAAAGATGACGAAAAGATGTGAAGAGAAAAGAGACAAGAGAAAAAAATGAAAGAGAATGAAAAGCTGAGGCTAAGAGATCCCTCCAAGAAGGAGCCAGGGCTTCAGAAATGTCAAGTTTTCAGGGAAGGCTTCTGAAAATTTCAAGCTAGGGGCTTAAAAAGGCCACCCACAACTTCTAATGGGCAGTCTTAGACTTCACTGTTTTTGAAAACTTGTCAGCAATAGTCTAGTCAATTCCACCTTAAAACACTTTTCCACTCGCCTTCCAGCACTCTCCAAGTTCCAGAATTTCCTCCCATCTCTGTCTTCTCTGCTAGATGCTCCTCCTCTGCTCTCAGTGTCTATATTGAAGTGCTCCAGGCCGCTGCCTTCAGTCTTCTCATTCTACACTCACCCCCTTGAAGATTTCACCTAGTCCAATGGCTTTAAATGCCACCCATAGCCTTGTACCTCCCAAACATATATCTCCAGCTCCATCCTCTCCCTTGAGCTGCAGACTTGTACATCCAATTATCCACTCACATATTTGCTTGGATGTTTGATACTGGCTAAGATTTATGAGTGCTAACTGTGTGTGTGGCAATGTTGTTAGCATTCAGAATTCATTGTACAGTTATTTAATATTTATAGCCACCAGTTATGCAGTTGAATCATCTCTCTTATACGCAACAATGATTGCATTAGCAAGTCTTCACTACTCTGCTTTCAAATATATCCTGAATCTTGTTGTTTCTCCCTCTGCCACCACTACAATCCTAATCTCCCAAACATGATGAGCTACTCTCATCTCCCAAATGGTGGCCCTTCTTCTACTCTTCGCCCCTGTAACCCATTCTCCTCACTGTCACAGAGTGATCTTTTTAAAAATAAAATTAGATCAAATTCATTTTCTGCTCATAATTCTCCAAGGACTTTGAATCACACTCAAGACAAACTGTAGACTCCTATCCATGGCCTTCGAGGCCCCACATAGCCTGCTCCATTCGAACCCCAGGGACTTTCTATTTTGGGACATGCCAAGGACATCCACAACTCAGGACTCTTCCCTTTCTGTTCTCTCAGCTCTCACGTGGCTCCCACACTGATTCCTTCTCTTTACCCAGGTCCCAGCTCTAACATCACCACCTCAAAGCTGTCCTCCGTGACTGCCCAGTCTAGGCTTTACCCCGTCACTCTCTACTCTTGACCCAGCTTTAATTTTTGTCTCACAGCGCTCATTGATACCAATGATGATATACTTCTTTGTCTGTTCTGTGTCTGGTCCCCAGACTGTAAGTTCTGTGAAGGCAGGGACTTGGCTGGTATTCCCAGGACCTAGTACCTAGCATACATTGGGTTCTTAACATGTACTTGTTTAATGATAGTTCAACAGATGATGTTTCAAAACATGTATTAGGGCTTCCCTGGTGGTGCAGTGGTTGAGAATCTGCCTGCTAAAGCAGGGGACACGGGTTCGAGCCCTGGTCTGGGAAGATCCCACATGCCGTGGAGCAACTAGGCCCGTGAGCCACAACTACTGAGCCTACGCATCTGGAGCCTGTGTTCCGCAACAAGAGGGCCATGACAGTGAGAGGCCCGTGCACCGCGATGAAGAGTGGTCCCCGCTTGCCACAACTAGAGAAAGCCCTTGCACAGAAATGAAGACCCAACACAGCCAAAAAATAAAAATAAATTAAAAGAAGGCTCAACATTAAAAAAAAAAACAAAAAACATTTATTAGTGGCCAACTCCAACCACCTAAGCAAGGTCTATTCATCATCATGGCCTCCACCTCCTCCTACATTCTCAGTTTCTCTTCCTCCATAGTGGGCCAGGATCAAAGGTGTGGGCATTTAGTTGACCAGTGTTGGAATGTGGAGCTTTTATTGTAGATATTCCCTTACACTGTGGTGACATGTCAGCCATGCCATCACTGCCCTCATTTGCAAGCTTCCCAACTAAGCTGATTTGACCAGCTAGACCAGTTGTTTTTCAACCCAGGCTGAATACTGAATCATCTGAGGAGCTTTCAAATACTGATTTTCTGGGCATCATCCCATATCAACTGAAAGTTGGGCTGGGGTCTGGGAACTAGTATTTTTAAGAGCTCCCTAGGGAGTCCCTGACAAAAACCCACCCACCCTCTTTTTTTCCTTGGCACGTCGTTCTTCACCATTTTCTCATGCATAGAAAAAAATTCAAAACGCTGAGATTTTAGGAGGATTAGGAAGAAGTATGCAAGGCCAACATTCAACACATGTTTTTAGCATTGTTGGATTCCTAGACTAGATTCTACTAAAAGAGTCCTCTATATAGTCCACACATTCCATCCTTTTTCCATTGTAAAAAAAAATAATTTTAGTTCTATCAAAATTGATGTCATATGGAAGCAACCTAAGTGTCCATCAGCAGATGAATGGATAAAGAAGATGTGGTGTATATATATATATGACGGAATACTACTCAGCCATAAAAAAGAATGAGATGTTGTCACTTGCAGCCACATGGATGGACTTGGAGGATATTATGCTAAGTGAAATAAATCAGACAGAGAAAGACAGATACTATATGATATCATTTATGTGTGGAATATAAAAAATAAACTAGTGAATATAACAGAAAAGAAACAGGCTCACAGATACAGAAAACAAACTAGTGGTTACCAGAGGGGAGAGGGAAGGGGGGGAGGGGCAAGATAGGAGGGGGGTTAAGAGACAAACTGTATAAAATAAATAAGCTACAAGGATATATATATATATATATATATATATATATATATATATATCCCCGTACAACACAGGGATACAGTCAATATTTGTATTGAAGTATAGTTGATTTACAATGATTCAGGTGTACAGCAAAGTGATTCATATATATATTATATATATATTCTTTTTCATATTTCTTTTCCATTATAGGTTATTATAAGATAGTGAATATAATACCCTGTACTATACAGTAGGTTCTTGTTGTATAGTCAATATTTTATAATAACTATAAATGGAGTATAACCTTTAAAAATTGTGAATCACTATGTTGTACACTTGAAACTTATGTAATATTGTACATCAAATATACCTCAATAAAAAAAATTGATGTCACTATTTGAAAATATATATATATATATAACATCTATATAGAGAGAAATATATCTATATAGAAATATATAGATATAGATACAGATATAGATATAGAACTGGGGATTTCAATAATAATCAAGAAAGACATGATCCCTGCTTGTACAAACTTTAGAATTGAGTGAAGATGGACACTTAAACAAACATAATAAAATTCAGGAAGTGCTGTCTCATGAACATTACAGGATAAGGTTACAGAAGACTATTTTTCATTAAATAAAGCCATCACTCAAAGAACATGCCTTTCTTTCTCTTTCTTTCTTCCTTCCTTCCTTCCTTTCTTTCTGTCTTTCTTCCCTCCCTTCCTTCTTTCCCTCCCTCCCTTTCTTCCCCTCCCTCCCTTCCTCCCTTTTTTCCTTCCCTCCCTCCCTTCCTTCCTCCCTTCCTCGCTTCCTCCCTTCCTTCCTTCCTCCCTCCCTCCCTTCTTTCCCTCCATCCTTTCCTCCCTCTCTTCCTCCCTCCCTCCCTTCCTTCCTTCCTTCTTTCCCTCCCTCCTTCCCTCTCCCTGTTCCATTTTTCAGTCTAGAGGAGTAAGTGCATAACCATCTGAGAAATTCAATACTCACTTGAGATTCTATTGTTTAAGATATTTGAAATCAAACAATTATTGATTTCAAATGTGTCTACCTATTTAATAGCTTCTTGCCTCCAATCAGAGCTACTAAATTTTGGTTTCAAAAAAAATACTCATCTATCTGCTTAAATCACAAGCAGTATGACAAACAGTATGCAGTTGAACACTGCAAATTATTGGTAACAAAATGAAATAGTGTAAACTTTTCGGACTTAATTACTATACTGGGATTAATCTAATTCTAACAGTAAAACATAAGTATCAATAAAACTGCTAAATGTTATTAACTTGTATTCAGTAGCCTGTTGTGACACAAGCTACTGTCCTTAAGGCATTAATATCCACCAAAAGCAAAAAAAAATATATACAGGAAATTCACATGCTTTTTTATATTCAGTAAGGAAACTGTTTGTTCTATTTTCTTTTTTGTTAAGAGTATAAGGGGGAAAATAAAGTCTCATTAAATGTTTTTTCCCAAGTCTGGAAAAAAACAGGAAAAACAATAACCTGTTGTTCAAAAGGGGTACATGAAGTGAGGGAGATATGTATAAATGGTATGTTGGTATATTAAGCATGTTCTAGAAAGAATAAGTCACCCCCATCTGGGTGGAAGCAAAAAGAGGAAAGAAGACTTAGGGCTACATGAAGGCCACATGAATCTAGTTTCAGTAAAAAGTACCCAGTAGAGGAACACATAGGAACAAGCTATGTTCATGTGTCCATTTTAGTGAAGAGTAAATTGGACTACAAAGATAAAAAGCCATGTATAGCTGCTGAAAATTTTCAGCATCAAGGGGATTTTTTTCTCAGTGCTGTCAGACTTCAAAGCAACAGCAAGGAGGACTGGTGCATCCTTAAAGAAGACTGTGCCAAGATCCTCAGGCTCTGAGAGTGAGGAAGCAGGCAAGGTGAAGCCAGCTGAAAATCCACCAGTAACAATAAAAGTGGCTGAGGAAGATGTTAAGAGACCTTTTTCTCCTTTCATTCTTGCTCTACATAGTATTTCATTACCAGAAATTCTTATTTAATTTGCTTCATGTTTATGCTCCTGTTTTAATGATGAATATACATTATAGATAATGTTGAGATGATATGATTTCAACTTCTAATTCTTCAATTATCACTCTAGAGAGAAAACACAGCTACTTATACACCTCAGATGCATTATGACATCCAGGGAAGTTTATACAGAATTGAAGGCACAATGTCTCTGGACACAATAACCAGTTTCAGTTTGTAATTTGCCACACTCAGCTCTAGTTTAGACATAAATTTGCCACATTTTCACTTAATTCAGCTGGCCAGGTTTAGAGATTTTCTTCTATCTTTATCTTTTCTTAAGAGCACAAAAATTTCCCTTTTTTCACCCTTTCTGATTTTACTTCGAATAACTTATATTTACTATTGATCTTTTTTACAGAAAATAAAATTAATATTTATAATTAACCCCTGTGATAGAAATCACTATTTTATAAGACTTACTCCAGAAACGGCACAGCCATGTGGTGACTTGGAAGTAATTTGAAATTTACCATATTTGCACTAAGTAAAGAAATATCACACAAAAGCATCATTTCTGTTCTACAAATCTTAGGAACCTCTTACTTTTAATATTGCATCTGCCCTTGGTATGTTTAAAGAATTCTCTCTAATACATGCAGTGACTAGATTCTAGAATGGGATGACCACAACATAAATGCATAAAGGGGCCGAGTATAAGTCAGTAAGTAGTGGGTGTCAGACCAAAAGACTTGCCCATCTTGAGGGCCATCTGCCTCTAAGCTCCTGCTGATGGCTGTCGTATCGGAATATCCAGTGTGAACTGACCTTCTGATTGTTTCAGGGAAACCAAAATTCTGGATTTTATGTAAAGTATACACAGTTTGAACTGCTGGCTAAAGTTTTAAAATGTATCTAACAAGCAAAAGAGATCAGAGCTGGATTCTTCTTTTAGTATAAAATCTCTATAGTTTCCAAGTATTTCTACATATCAATTCAATCATCTTCTCACCAATTATGAGGTATAAATAGGAATGCTTATTCCATTTTAGAGAAGAGAAAGCAGTGACTCAGAGCAGATGAGTGACTCGTCTAAAATCACAGAGATACTAAGTGATGGTAGCAGGCCAGAAAGCTAGTCCTTTACACCCCTACACCACAATCTTTATACTAAACTTCTCTGAAACAAAGAGAAGGGTCCAGAGGTATCAACACAAGAATCAGGTACTGGCCACAGAGGGCAAAGCATGCAGGACGAGTGGAGACTGATTGGTGAGTGATAGGATGGCAGACAGAAGGAAGATACCTTCTCTTTCCTGAATGTATCCCCCAGATATGATAGGGAACTAGCCGCCAGTAATGAAATTACAGAAAGTGAGCAATTCCATTATCCCAGGGTCCAAAAAAGCTACAGAACGGATAGTCAGATACACATCCTAGAGCTTAGAGAATCAGATTTAAGAATGTTTTGGAAAAAAGATAGGACAATGTGTCCAGAAACTCTTAAAACAAGTACGGCTAAACAGAGATGGGAGAGTTTGAGTTCCAAATTCTGATTTATCATCACAAATGACTGCAGTAAGAAAATGAAGAATCATCCAAAAAGTAAATGTTACAACATAAGAATCTCAGAGCTTTCAAACTGTAAACTTTATCACAGAATAGTGGCAAGAAACTGTAGCAATTGTCAAAAAGTCTTAGTCATAGAACCCTCCTACACTGTTGGTGGGAATGTAAATTGGTACAGCCACTACAGAGAGCAATATGGAGGTTCCTTAAGAAACTAAAAATAGAGCTACCATATGATCCTGTAGTCTCACTCCTGGACATATATCCAGAGAAAACCATAATTTGAAAAGATACATGCACCCCAATGTTCACTGCAGCACTATTTACAATAGCCAACACATGGAAGCAACCTAAATGTCCATTGACAGATGAATGGATAAAGAAGATGTGGTGTGTGTATGTGTATGTATACACACACACACACACACACACACACACACACACAATGGAATATTACTCAGCCATAAAAAAGAAAAATAATGCCACTTGCAGCAACATGGATGGACCAAGAGATTATCATACTAAGTAAAGCCAGACAGAGAAAGACAAATATATGATATCACTTATATACGGAATCTTAAAAAAATGATACAAATGAACTTATATACAAAACAGAAATAGACTCACAGACATAGAAAACAAACTTACGGTTACAAAAGGGGAAAGGGGGGAAGGAATAAATTAGGAGTTTGGGATTAACATATACACACTACTATATATAAAAAGATAACCAACAAGGACCTACTGTATAGCACAGGGAACTAAACTCATTATTTTGTAATAACCTATAATGGAAAAGAATCTGAAAATCTATATCTATATATATAACCGAATCATTTTGCTGTATACCTGAAACTAACACAACCCTGTAAATCAACTGTACTTCAATAATTTTTTTGTGTGTGTGGCCATGCTGTGTGGCTTGCAGGATCTTAGTTCCCTGACCAGGGATCGAACCCGGACCCCCGGTAACAACTGGACCACCAGGGAATCCCTATACTTCAATCAATCAATCAGTCAATAGAAAAAAAGCAGGAAAAATAAAAATGGCTTCTCAGCAAAATTATGTGTGGGAAGAACAAGACGAGGATTTCTATCTGGGGCAAATAATTTAATATAGTAGTCAACTAAGACAAAGCTGAACTATTTGAACTTTCCTTTACTTCTAATATCTCCATTCAAGGAGAATGGTCTCCAGGCAACATCCAAAAGACTCATCTTCCATGTGATAAAACTTATAAGTGCTTAATACATTGAAATGTTGAGTTGATGTCTGGTCTAAGATATGGGAGGGGTCAGTAAAAGATCACTGACCTTCTGCAGAGGAGTTAACATTTCTAGTTCCAGAGAAATTATAGTTCTAACTACTAAAAGAACTACAGATGTCATCACTAACACCGAGAAGGGGCTGGTTAGTCGGTTAACAAATATTTGATTGGTTGCTATATTCCTTGCTGAAAGAATTGAAAATACAGAGGCGAGGAAGACAAGACAGGGTTCATGCCCTCATAGTGCTTTCATCCTACTGGGCTAGCCAAATATATATATAAACAAATAAGATTATCTCTGGTAATTAGGAGGGAAAAAAAATAGGATAATGTGATAAATGACCGATGGGGGGGGTCATTTTAGCTAGGATGGTTAGGGCAGGCCTTTGACAAAGTGACACTTAAACTGAGACTTGAATGAGGGGAAGGAGGCAATTTTGTGACTCCATAGGAGGGTTCCAAACTGCAGAAGCAGCAAGTAGAAAGGTCCTAAGGCGGGAATGAGATTGGGGGATTTCAGGGACAGAAAGGCTACATGTTGGGAGCCCAATGAATGATGAGAGAATAGGGGGAGATGCAAAGAGGTAGGACTAGATATTTAAAGGCTATGATGAGAAATCTTATTCTTGTTACAATGAGAAGCTGTTGTACAGTTTTAAAACAGGTGGTGACATGGTATGATTTACATTTTAGAAAGATCACTGTCTCACTGTGGGTAGAATAGACAATAAGTGAACAAGAGAGTAGTAAAAAAAAAACAGATAGGAAACTGTTTTAAAAGTTGTTATGGATTGATTGTGTCCCCCTGTAAAATTCACATATTGAAATCCTAATCCCCAATATATCAGAACAAGATCTTATTTGGAGATAAGGTCTTTACAGAGATAATCAACTTAAACTGAGGCCAGTATGGTGAGCCCTAATCCAATATGACTGGGTATCCTCATGAAAAGCGGAAACTTGGAGACAGCCATGCACACAAAGGGTGAAGATGAAGACAAAGATCAGAATTAGGCTTCTATAGGCCAAGAATGCCCAGGATTGCCAGCAAAACACCAGAATCCAAGCGAGAGGCATTCTCTCTCACAGCCGTCACAAGGAACCAACCATCCCAATACCTTGACCTTAGACTTCTAGCCTCCAGAACTGTAAGACAATAAACTTCTTGGCTTGTTGAAGCCACCCAATTTGTGGTACCTTGTTATGGCTGCCCTAGGAAGCTAATACAATAATCCAGACCTGATATGATGGTGGTCTGGATTAGGATTATAGCATAAAGATGATGACAGGCAGTTGGGTTCAAGCTATATAGATAGATAGATAGATAGATAGATAGATAGATAGATTTTTTTTTTTTTTTGCCGTACGCAGGCCTCTCACTGTTGTGGCCTCTCCCGTTGTGGGGCACAGGCTCCGGATGCGCAGGCTCAGCGGCCCAGCCACTCTGTGGCATGTGGGATCTTCCCGGACCGGGGCACGAACACGTGTCCCCTGCATCGGCAGGCGGACTCTCAACCACTGCGCCACCAGGGAAGCCCCAAGCTATATTTTGAAAGAAGATCCTACAGAACTTACTGCTAGAGTAAAAGTGGGAGGAATGAAGGATGACTCCCAGGTTTGCATTAGCAAACCAATGGATAAGGATGCCTCTTACTGAGATGGGGAAAGTTTGTGAAGCATACAATTATTTGCTCAGTGGGAGAGAAGAGGAATCAAGTTTTGTTCTGGCCATGTAAAGTAGAATGTTTATTACACATTCAAATGGACACTTCATCTAAGCATTTAAATATGTTTGAGGTTGGTGGGTTGGGAGAAAATCTGGGCTGTGCTAGAGATATAAATTTGGAAGTTATGAATAAATATTTGATATTCATATCAATATTTGATATTCATATTTGTTCAAATATAGACAAGCATTTGAAACCATGTGATTAGATGATTGTAGACAGATAAGAAAGCCAAGAATTAGGTCCTTATCTGATCATGGGCTGCTATAACAAACTATCATAGACTGAGTGGCTTAAACAACAGTTATTTCTCATAATTGTTGAGGCTCAAAGTCAAAGATTAGGGCACTAGCATGGTCAGGGTCTGGTGAAGATCCCCTTCCTCGTTTACAGATGGTGGTCTTATTGTTGTATTGTTACATGGCAGAGGGAGAGAGGGTAAGCATTCTTTCTCTTCTTATACGGACACTCATCCCAACATGGGTTTCACCCTCATGACCTCATGACCTCTCAAGGGCCCCACCTCCTAATAGCACCTTATTAGGGGTTAGATTTTCAACATGTGGAAATTAGGGGGACACAACTGTGCAGTCCACAACACACCTGGAGAACTAAAACATTTAGTGGCCTAAAAGAGGAGAAGCTGCAAAAAAAGAAAGAGAAGGGTAGGTCAGTGACATAAGAATTTTTTTTGTTATTTTAAAAGAAAAGTGAAGGAAGTATTTTAAGAAGGATGTAGTAATCAGATACTAGGGAGGGTTCCAGTGAGTTAGAAACTGAAAATCCACCATTGGATTTGGCAAGATGGAAGTCACTAAAGACTTTGGTAAGTGTCATTTCTGTAGTGGCCTTGATGACAACCCAACTGGAGTGACCTGAGGGGAATACAGGAAGTGTAAAAGTGGAGACAGTGACTGTAGGAAACTCTTTTAGGAGTTTTACTGTGAGTAAACTAGCCAAAATGGGCCAAGAATTGAAGAGGGATGTGAAGTCAAGAGAAGGGGGTTTAAGTTGGTGACACTAAGGCATGTTTGCTGAAGGGAATGATCCAGCAAAAAGAGAGAAATTGACGAAAAATAGAAATGATGATTTTAAAATAAAGTCTTTGACTGAATAAAGACACAGACCTACTAGAGAATGGACTTGAGGATATGGGGAGGGAGAAGGGTAAGCTGTGACAAAGTGAGAGAGTGGCATGGACATATATACGCTACCAAACGTAAAATAGATAGCTAGTGGGAAGCAGCCGCATAGCACAGGGAGATCAGCTTGGTGCTCTGTGACCACCTAGAGGGGTGGGATAGGGAGGGTGGGAGGGAGACCCAAGAGGGAGGATATATGGGAACACATGTATATGTATAACTGATTCACTTTGTTATAAAGCAGAAACTAACACACCATTGTAAAGCAATTATACTCCAATAAAGATGTTAAAAAAATGAATCTAAAATAAAGTCTTTGAAAGACGAATGGACGTGTGATTGTCCTTAAAAAGGAGCAAGGACACATCCTCCACCATAACTCAAGGGAAAGGAGGGAACGTGGCCACAGATACAGGTAACTTGTTGGAAATACAGGTAACTTGTTGGAAAAATGTCTATTTTCTTCATAAAGAATGAGGTGAGACCAGAGAAGGGTGAAGGAGATTTGGGGAGACAGGAGATGTCAAATAGTTGAGGATGGAAAAGTGTCTTTACTGTGAACATATACTGGATGGGTGCCATATTGTTAGATGCTCATTTGAGATTCATGATCATACATTTGACATGAGCTCAGTTAGCAGTCTGGGGTGTGATATTCGCCAGCGATGACCAGCCATTCAGGCATAGGTGCAGGGTACGTGGATAGTTGCAGGACAAGAAGAAACAAGTAAGTAACTACAAAGATTAGAAGGGGAAGAACTCCCAGTTTCTGTGAGCCCCCAAAACTATGGGAATTGGCCTAACGTTTAGGCCAACTGCTGGCTACATCCTAGACCCAGACATTTTTCCACTGGAGCAGTGAGGATGCAGAGAATGCCTCCCTAGGGGGCAGGGCAGTGGGGAGCATGGAGTCAGGTCAGGGTCACCACAACTGCTCACTCACCGGTGGTGCTGGAAAAAAGCACCCCAGGGGAGGTATGGATTCAAAATGGAGAATTCCTATTTTAGTGGACATTAGTACTTGATGGGAATGGATCAAATCTCTCAAGTCGACAGAACGGAAAGAAAACATTGCAAATGAATGGCATGGTTTATATGCACCTAGAAGATAAAGAAGTAACCATAAGAACACGACATGGGCTCAGTAATAAAACGTCAGACCAAACCTCTCACTTCTTTTCCTGACTGTATTAAAAGACTGTTAGATCAGTACAGGTGGGTAAGTCAATGGTTTTTTCCGTGGAGAATGAGAAAGGGAGCTGTCCAGAAATAGGTGAAAAAGTTATTGAGTAATATTAAGGGTCCAATGGATGCTGAAAGTCAGGCATGACACTAATCTGCATCCTTGGGTAATGTTCTCCTCAGTTCGGAAGAGCATGAAAATAGGATTGAAAACGTGCTCTTCACATTGACTCTTAGTTGGAGGTCTGCGTGGTGTGTATGGCAGAAAGATCTAGGGGCGAAGAAGTTGAAGGTCCTGGTGAGAGGACTGACGTGATGATCCCAGTGCACTAGGTTACCTGGGGAAAGAAACCAGATGAGGAGGAGACAGATGGGCTGAGACAATAGGAGATGTGCAGACAAGCAAACACAAGTCTTGTTGGAGTGAAGAGCTGGTGTGGTAGAAATCAAGACATGGGTGACCTGGCAGGGTTAAGGGTTGTGATCATATAGTAAAAGGATAGTTTTTCATGCAAATTTCCTGGAGAGGAATCAGACACTTCTTATAATCACTAGTTGTGTGCCAACCTAGGAAGTTCATCCTTAAGTCTCTTGGAGGTGAAAGAAGACAGGGAAATTGCTTGTTAAATTACCCCTGAAACTCAAGGTCTTTCTTCCTTAGAGCTGTGGAAGTTGAATTGTTACCATGGCATCTGGGACTTCATCTGATCAACTTAGTACCTCATGTCTTTAATTTTCCTTTGGGATTTTTAAATACCTCTCCATGCAGGAGCAAGGCATGTCCTTTTTTCCCACGAATATAATTAAAAGAGACAGGCTTGCAAAGAACCACAGATGGGTCACACTGGCCCTTGCCAAAGTATGGAATCAGGATATGAAGTAAATCCCATTAATTGCAGCAATTGATGGATCCTACAGAGAGTAAGGCTTACGATTAGAGGTTCTCAATAGCTTTCAGGGCCACTGGAAAGATTGTAAAATAGAACCAAAGTTATTAGCACATATTCAAGCAAAGACTTGTTTGAAGTTGGGCAATTTTTAACTTCTTATGGATAGGCCAGGCCCCACTTGACAGTTCTGTGAAGTCTAATGTTCCATGAAATTTTACCAGGGTCTTTGATAGAATATCCATTTCCTTAATTATAAACACATTTCTTCTCTATTGCAAGGTTTCTCCTTAACTTCACAGATCTGTCAGTGAAAGACAAAACTTGGATACCACATATGGAAATGACAAAAGTGCTGCATGAACTGGATGAATTAGCATATAAAGGGTGTTATTCCCTTACAGAGCTGTTGGATTCATTTAGGTAATCGTCTTTTGATAAATGTACTCTTGCTAGTACAATCTTCTGCTTATCATGGAGTTATAAATCAGAACTGGAAAAGACATCTGGAAACATCTGGCCCCTTCCAAAGCAATAACATTGCAATGTATTTCCTGACATACTACACAGACTCTTCCAATCATTTGGGGTCATTCTTACACATTAAAAGTTCTCAAGAGGAGGCTCTGGTTTGATTTTTTACATTATATTTCCCCCAAAAGAGCAATCAAATAGCTAGATATACATGTTTCCATTTTATAATCACTTCTCTTATTCTAATTACTTGTTTAAATGTCTGTCTCACTAGGTTAGCATTCCAAGAAAGTAAACATATATTCATTTCTTTAACTCCCATATGGAGATGAATATACGTTCTGGGACTCTATTCTGTAGAAACAAGAGTACCAATAGGTGAATAGCTTTGCATAAGAAGATGTATTGCAGTGTTGTTAAAGTGATAGCAAACTGGAACTAACGTGAATGTCCATCAACTGGGGAATAATAAAGTATGGTGAATCTCTATGATGGAATATCATTTAGCTTTGAAAAAGAATGAGCTAGAGCCACATCAATTGACTTGGAGGGGATGTCCATTATATACTGCTACATGAGAAAAGCAACTTACAAACAAAAGTATAGCGTGTGATTTCAAATTGTAAAAATAAATGACACCCTGTGAAAAATATGTGTTTATAGCTGTGGAGGAACAATCACTAGGGGTGACCTTGAGGATGATGAGAAAGTAAAGGAGAGAGAGTATGGAAGGAGATAAAAATTGAGCTAGCAAAATGAAAAAATATTCATGCCATAATGCTAAGGGAAAAGTCAGAATGCATGTTTTTTTTGTTGTTCTTTTATTTATTTTTGGCTGCGTTGGGCCTTCATTGCTGTGCGCAGGCTTTCTCTAGTTGCAGTGAGTGGGGGCTACTCTCCATTGTAGTGCGTGGGCTTCTCATTGCGGTGGCTTCTCTTGTTGTGGAGCACGGGCTCTAGGCACACGGGCTTCAGTAGCTGTGGCTCGCGGGCTCTAGAGCGCAGGCTCAGTAGTGGCGCATGGACTTAGTTGCTCCGCTGCATGTGGGATATTCCCGGACCAGGGCTCGAACCCGTGTCCCCTGCATTGGCAGGCGGATTCTTAACCACTGTGCCACCAGGGAAGTCCCTGAATGCATGTTTTTAGTAATGATATTTTAAAAAGAAAAATTTACCTTTATTGATGTCTTACTGATTGGTATCAGGCATGGTTCTTAAGGTTTTACATAGGCTATCTCACTTGATGCCTGCACCAACCCTGTGAGGTAGGGACTGTTATTTCCCTCATTTCATATATGAGGAAACTTGGCCCAGAGAAGTTCATAAATTGACACAGTAAGTGGCAAAGCTGAGAGAAAATAATAATAGACAAAGAGGCAAAAAAATGAAATTGCATTTTTTTCTACAAATTAACCTGGTAAAATGAAAATAATCAATTTAATGAGGTGATAGAACTGTGAGTTATTTGGGTTAAATTTTTGCTGTTATTTATTATTACTTTTAAATAAAGTAAAATTATTAAAAATAAAAAGAAGAAAATGGGAAGTATGGTGGTTTTTCAAACATGTCCTCGAATACTTTGCCACTCCTCTCGCTGAGGGAAGAGTTTCTATGTTTCTTCCCTTTGAATCTGGGTGGGACTGTGACAGCTCTGACCAACTCTGTAGTGTAAGTAATGTTGTGCGTCTCTGGAGGCTGGATCAAAAAAGGCTTCCTCCTGGCTCCCTTTTTGGGACTCTCACTTTGGGGGATGCTAGCTACCAAGCTGTGAGTCTCACTTGGAGAGAAACAAATGCCCCTGCCAACAGGCAGCATCTACTGCCAGCCTTCAGGTAGTGCCAGCCCCTAGAACCTTAGTACCTTCCAGCAGAGTCCCCAGACGTTGCTGAGCAGAGACAAACCACAAGCTACTTCCTGTCTAGATGTCTAATCTCCAGAATCTTCCATGGGCATAAAAAATGGTTGTTGTTTGTTGTTGTTATTTTGTTATTTTTTGGTTAGGAGTCTTTTTTTTTTTTTTTGCTCCTAAATTATACAACAACAGTCGAAATAGATGAGGACCTTCTGCAGTGATGTTTGTCAACTTGGGGTAGGTTTCCCCTTGGTCTTATTTTTCTGCTCCCTTTAGGTATTTTGCGATGATTAATTTTATGTGCCAAGTGGCTGGACCATGGTGCCCCAATATTTGGCCAAACATTTTTCTGGATGTTTCTGTGAAGGTGTTTTTTGGGAAGAGATTAGCATTCAAAATGGTAGACTATTAGTAAAGCAGGTTACCCTCCATAATGTGGGTGGGCCTTACCCAATCAGTTGTAGACTTTCATAGAGCAAAGACTGATCTCCCCAGAGCAAGAAGGAGTTCTGCCAGCATGCTGCCTTTGGACTTGAACTGCAGCTCTTCCCTGAGTCTCCAGCCTGCCTGCCACTCCATCAGACTTCAGACTCACCAAGCCTCCAGGAACGTTTGCCAATTCCTGGAAAACTCTTTCTCTCTCTCTCATTGGTCTGTTTCTCTGGACAGCCCTGACTAACACACATATTATACTTTTCACTCTACTTCCCAAACTCCTCACCAATTCCTCCAGCATCCTAACCTCACTGTAGTATCTATGTAACTCAGCTCTGTTTAACTTCATATGCATTTGATGTATTTAAGAGGGCTAGAAAAGAGACTAAAGCTGGCTAGAGAGTCAATCTTCTAAACTTCTTCCTCTTCCTCCCTCCTTAGGACATAAATCATAAGCAATATACATCTGTTGCCAATAAATGGGCAGCACCTATATAGGATGATAACACCAAGGGTAGAAAAATCTAAGCAGGTAAGGACCTGGGAAGGAGATCAACTGTGGATTTTGCACTGAGTTACAGAATGGCATATGGGCATATACGCTGAGAAAACCATAATTCAAAAAGAGTCATGTACCAAAATGTTCATTGCAGCTCTATTTACAATAGCCCGGAGATGGAAGCAACCTAAGTGTCCATCGACAGATGAATGGATAAAGAAGATGTGGCACATATATACAATGGAATATTACTCAGCCATAAAAAGAAACGAAATTGAGCTATTTGTAGTGAGGTGGATGGACCTAGAGTCTGTCATACAGAGTGAGGTAAGTCAGAAAGAGAAAAACAAATACTGTATGCCAACACATATATATGGAAACTAAGGAAAAAAAAAAGTTCATGAAGAACCTAGGGACAAGTCAGGAATAAAGACACAGACCTACTAGAGAATGGACCTGAGGATACGGGGAGGGCAAAGGGTAAGTTGTGACAAAGTGAGAGAGAGGCATGGACATATATACACTACCAAACGTAAGGTAGATAGCTAGTGGGAAGCAGCCGCATAGCACAGGGAGATCAGCTCGGTGCTTTGTGACCACCTAGAGGGGTGGGATAGGGAGGGTGGGAGGGAGGGAGACGCAAGAGGGAAGAGATATGGGAACATATGCATATGTATAACTGATTCACTTTGTTATAAAGCAGAAACTAACACACCATTGTAGAGCAATTATACTCCAATAAAGAGGTTAAAAAAGAAATACCCAAGTGACAAAATGATCAGGCAAAGTAAAAGAAAAGGCGCAGCTTACCCCTCGAAGCAGTGGGCGACTGTCAGAACCCACTTCTTGGCAATGAGGACACAGCCACAAATGTGACCACTGGGTTCACTCTGCAGGGAACACTGCCAGGGCCACCTTCCTGGGCGACTCGTCCGACCCCCAAGGATCCTCTTGTTCATTCGGGCAGCAGGGCGGCGCCCACAGTCTACCAAGGAGCAGGAAACAGTATGTGACTCACTACCAAAACCAGCTAGATGCTTGCGTCTTTGCTGTCACGTACAAGTGATCATTTTTTCCCTTGAGCCAATCCAGTTAAATTAAGTTCATATCCCATTGTTACACCGCTAATTCGCTCACCTTGTTTAGTACATAGAAGAGAAATCTTACTTCTGCTGTGACAGGACTGCCTAGATTTGGAAACATAAAATGGCATAATATTCAGTTACATATTTATCGTTCACTTCAAACACTTTACCAGTGAAAGGCAAGAAATAGCTTATACTTAAGTCAGGAATTCTCAAGGCAGGGCTGTGGTCAGATATCACCTTAGAGGTGGAGGTATATGAAGGATGTACTTTTTTTAAGTGTATTTAGTATCATCATTATACACTTTCACATTTGTGGGAAGAGAAACTATTGTTAGCAAAGGTTCCCACATCATCTTGGCTGGTGGCACCACCCATAATACTGACTCAATGATTTTCAAAGGAGGGAGAGGAAAAGGAAAGGCATTAGTCTGCTTCCCAGAATGTATGGTGAGGAGGGAGCATATCAGAGTTTTATGCTTATGGAGAGGACATGTATGGCCAAAAGAAGCTGAGAAATAGCTTGAGAGAAAAAAAATATTGCTTCAGAAAGTTAGAGAACAGAGAAAGGAATTGAATATTTAGACTAGAAAAGAATCTTGAGACTTGTTTTATTATCTTTTTTTTTAAGTTGAAATATAGTTGATTTACAATATTGTGTTAGTTTCAGGTATACACATAGTGATTCAGTTTTTTTCTGATTATATTCCATTATAGGTTATTATAAGATATTGAATATAATTTCCCATACTATACAGTAAATCTTTATTGCTTATCTGTTTTATGTATACTAGCCTGTATCTATTAATCCCATACTCCTAATTTGTCCCTCCCTCCATCCGTTTCCCCTTTGGTAACCATATATTTGTTTTCTATGTTACTGAGACTTTCAATGTTAAACTGTGTATCTATGATTAGCTGACAGGAGGAAGGGGATTAAATTCATCCCATGTAACTCTAGATGGCAGGATCAGAATCAGTAGGGAGAACTTATAGAAAGAGTGCATTCAGGAAAGGAAGAACTTTCTAAAAATTAGAGTTTAGCTTTGAAGGCAAGAACATGGTTTAAGCATCTATCAATGTGGCTGAACAAGAGAATTCAGCTGAGGGTACACTAAGTTTTAACCACAAAGTCTCTTCCAAGCATTTATTCACAATGCAAATTTAAAAGAAAAAAAACATGTTGGGACTGTCAAAAATACTATGAAATGCTTAGAATCCTAGATATGTCAGAAGAAAGAAAAACAACCCTATGTTATTTCCACATTCCTTTTTGAAGATCTACTGTATTTTCATTTCTTGCTAAATTTGCATGGGGATATGTGTATACAATAAATTATATAATACAGAAAAAGCACATTTGTGTTTTGCCTTCTCACAACCTGAAATCCTATCTCCTCCTCACTTTCTATTTCGTTATCCTTAGTTTGTTTGTAACACTTCCAAATATCTGAAATTCATTTTGTTTATTACTAGCTTAGAGTCTCTCTGTCCAGCTCTACAATGTATGTTTCCTGAGACCACTTCTACATCCACTTCTACATCCCCGCAGAGCTTAACAATGAACCCAGCATAGAAGAGATACAAATAATTAGTTGTTATTTGTTAGATCTTAAAGTCATAGCTTTTAGGAATAGGAAAAGACCAAAGACTATGTGTCTCAACTCTTATTTTAAAGGAAATTGTGGTTTATAGGATCACACATCTACTTAGCAAGCCAGGACTAGAACAGGTCCACCAACTCCCAACTTAGAATGAGTTTATCTATCTATCTATCTGACCTGAAAGGGATTTTCTGGCAGTCCCAGTTTGGGGAAACAAATCACTGTTGAAAGACTCAGGTCATTGGAGGAAGTGCTTCAGTTGACAACTATTCAGAAATTTGGTTGCAAGTTTGGTCTATGGGGAAAATGTCAAGACATTCTGAAGAGAAATGGCCCACCTTTAGTTTTACTCTTTAGAATTCTTATGTACTGATTTCTCTAACATTTGTTAAAAGCTTTGGAGTCAGATAAACTTGGTTTGAGTTCAGAGACTATCACTTATCATCTGTGAGCTGTGAATTTTGAGCAAGTTATTTAAATACTCTAGAGCTATGTCCCTATAATGTAACAAGCACTAAATGAGTGTTAATTCCCTCAATTTACCTTTCTCCTGCACCCCTACCCAAGATGAGGGAGGCAATGTTGCCATGATTTTTTAGGGGAAATTTTTCAGAAGTGTATTTTCAAGGTTACTTGATTATAATTTTATTTTGTGTCTGTTTTTTCCTCAGGCTCTCCAAGTTTTATCAGTTGCCATTATTTCAATTTCTTCTGTTAACTAGTCCCATGTAACATCTATAGAAAGTGTAGATATTAAGAATTTATTTTTAATAGGATGTGAAAAAAATGCCAAGATTAGAACCCAAGCTCCTCCTCCTTAACCACGATAGTTTCTGCAATCATCATTAAAGAAAAATGTAATTAGCCAAGAGAAAAAGATCTATGTCTACAAAGAAGAAAAAAAGCCAAATGATGTCGAAATATAAAGGCCCATAGCTATTCTATGGAAGCTCTTTTTTGATGTGACAAATGTGGATTATCTTAAATTAGAAACAGAAGAAGGGCCCTGATGATGGATGTTTGCTCCATAATCCACTCTACACAGCTCTAGTGATGGGTGTCTTACCCTTTTACCAGTAGTTCATGCAAAGTGGTCCCATTAAGGCTTTCCCAGTCGGAGTGCAATGTCAGCCACTGCTGGTCTCGCTCCTGTTCCTGTATCACCTTGGTCACAGATGGTTCTCTGATAGAAGGGCAAATACCAGATAAATATTCAAAGTACAATGACCTTTGACCAGGCGATATCATTATTTAGCACTTACTCTCTTATAAAAAGAAGCATTAAATTATCAGCCAATATTTCAAGAGGGGGATTAGTATTGGAAGAAGTTTGGCATGTAATGTAATCAGCAAGAGGGGAAGTTACTAAAAGTATCCTGAAGCAACAAACGTCCACACTGTTACAGCTATTTTAGTCATTCTCTCTGCTGACATGTATTTGAACTTTGTGAGGTGTCGGAATTCTAACATATACGATGTAGAAGTTCCAATACCTAAAAAACAAGAGCAACTTTAGGCAGGGATCAAAAGTAAAATAAAATTTATCTGCCTGGAGTATTTTTTCCTTCACTTTTTTTGCCCAATGTATTCCTGCAATAAAACGATACCTTAAAATAAATAATAAGTAAAGAGAATCAATGGCCATGTAGTGTCTGTTCAGACAGTATAAAACTGCAAGCAGAATTTTTTCAACATACTGCAGAATCTTTATGCACTAAAAATTAGGAAGGTCTCTAGAAAGTAGAGACAGGAGTTAGACAACATCATTTTGCTGTTTACCCATATTCTCACTCAAACTCTACCAGTACTTTCCTATCAATGTCTCATTCAATCATCAAATAAATATGCTTGTACCCAAGATGTACCCAAGATTTAAAACCTTAGGTTTCAAAAGTGTTTGCGTTTTTGTGTAAAATATCCTATTCCTCATGAAATAACTGGTTTACTTAGGCAATCCATATTTGAAGAAAATCTTTTGGATTTTTATCACCTGATGCTATTAAGGGTAGCAGAGGTAGAGGAATTCATTTTAGATAGGAGGAACGAGGGCTCCTTCTGAATCTGGAAGTAGGAGAGAAGGAAGCAGGTACTAAGTTGGATTTGGAGATGGGGAGAGAATTCATCAAGAGAATTCAAATCAGACAATCCGATAATCTTTTCTTTTCAAGTACGAGGGGGGCTCCTCGAATGAAGGTGGGGGGGTGGTGGCAGGGGTGCATGATGGTTAGGAAAGTGATGTATATATGAAATTGTTCCCTGGCGGAAGTATTTGGAGAAACACATCAAAGATAACTTCAAAAGAATGGCAAGCAGTGCTAAGGATTCAAATGAACCTGGAAATCTTGAAGTTGTAGTAGCATCAAGTCTGTGAGCTTAGTGACTTTCTTTTTTTGATAATGGAATGCCAATTTTTTGTAAAAAGCGGGGGGCACAGGAAGGGAAGAAAAGTTAGATTCAGTGGCATTGAAAGAAAAATTATCACTTCCCCTGGTCATCAATTATTTTAAAACTACTGTCATTACAGAATAGAAAATAAAAGAAACAAAAACCTCCCCAAATCCAGTTATTTTAAAAAGAATAAAACCCTCTAAAGAGAAGACTTGAGGATAGAATAAGAACCAAAGATTAAAAACAAAACAGAGTCCTTAATCATGGATGAATTCTAATCATTTGATTTAAAAACAAATGGCATAAACCCCGCCCATGCTTTAAGAAGCATCGCACAAGCTTTAATTTATTTAGATACTTGAATGAACTGTTTTATATTTGAAGATGTCACAAAAGCTACTGCAAAATGAGAATTCCTTCCTTCACCAAAATGAGGCTCTGGCTTTAATCCCAGAAGTGCTGTATGCAGAGGCACAGTGGGATGGAAAATACAAAAATCAGAGACCACACACACCACTCATGGTGTTTCTCTTGATACCTGCATCCTGAGAATTCCTTTCTGCAGTAGAACAATCTGTGGCCTCCTAAATCCAGGCATTTTACTCGCAAAAAGCCAAAGGAAGATCAGCTTCAGATTTGTTATTTAATGAAATCATTCTTTAGGCAGATATTTACAGGGCAACAGGGACTTGCATGGGGACAAGTCAGCACAGGATTTGCACTGATGCTAGATAGGAAAATCATTGCAAAGGACGCTTCAGTCTTTCAACTCCCGAGGTCCCGTCAGTCACCTCAAGGGATGTTTTTGCATTTCATCCATTAACCTCCAACAAGAAAGGCAATTTAGCCTGAATCTCTCAGTTACACCAAGTGGAAAATCTAAGAAATTCATCATCAACAAGAAGGGAGAATCATTACAAAAGTTAGTTTCCCATGAAATTCTTAAACCCTAGCATGCTTCTCATGCACAAAAATAAATCTTTCAGCCCTAGAAATGTCATCTTATGGCCCATTAAAAAAATATCAGCGAATCCATATGTCGGCTTCTGCCATTATACAGAATCTGAGCATCTGTGTGATTTCAACTTTTATTTTTTTCTTTAAATAATTTTTAAAATCATGAAAGTAATACTT
Organism: Aethalodelphis obliquidens; assembly: GCF_003676395.1. Taxonomy (NCBI): domain Eukaryota; kingdom Metazoa; phylum Chordata; class Mammalia; order Artiodactyla; family Delphinidae; genus Aethalodelphis; species Aethalodelphis obliquidens. The sequence goes on along the minus strand of NW_020837950.1, from coordinate 5,549,116 downwards.
ATACATGGAAAAAACCCAAACATTATAAATGAAAAAATGTCCTTCCCATCCAAGATGTATAAAAACCATCACTGTAAATAGCATTTGAGTATTCCTGCCAAGCTTTTTCTGTAGTCCTTGTACGTACACCCCTCTTTTTTTAGTCTATACACGTTGTTCTGGGTGGTGTTGATGATGCTTTCGTTTAATGATTTATCTTGGAAGTTTTTGCATAATAATAGATAATAACAATGATATTATTAACTAATAACTGTTTTCTGTAGGGCAAGCACTAAGAGATTAGTAATTTGTTTTATATTATTTAATCCTCTCAACAACTTTGTGAAGTATGCTTTATTATTATTCCCCATTTTGGAGATGAAAAAATTGAGGCAAAGCGAGAATAAGTAATTTTCCCGAGGTCACACAGCTCTGGTATTGAGTCCCTTTGGTCTGACATCAGAGCACCACTTCTAACACTGTGAACACTATGCAGCCCTCCTCAATTAAGGGCACACGCCGTGTTCTTTCCATAGCTGCAAAGTGTTCCATTATATGGATGTACATTTACTTTACCAATCCACTATTGAGGCTGTTTCCAATTTCTGGCTATAACAAAAAAGCAGCCGTTAATACTCTTGACCATTCACCTTTGCTTACATGCACACATGTGACTTGAGGATAAATTCCTAGAAATAAAATTATTGAATCAAAATGTAAATTTTTTATGAATTTCCCCTTCAAAGAGTAATGTCAATTTACAAACTTATCAAGAGTAGGTTTGTCTGTACTTTTTAATTTTTGTAACTACGTACATAACGTAAGTCATGCTATTAAAACATATCTGGAACTTAACTGCTCAAATTTTGTTTAACAGTTGGTGATGCATTTGACTTATCTTTTTCCATATTATATCAAGAGACCAATCCTGTTGGGTAGAGAGCAAAAGAGCAAAAAAGCATCTTGCTAGTGATGAAGTATCAAAGTCACTGTATCCTAAGGGAGTCTGAGCAGGGAATGCAGTCAGACCCAAAGGCTTCTAGAGCAGCTATGAAATCATATACAGAGAAGGCAATTTAAGCAACAATCTACTCCAGTGCCCTCTTCTGACAGTGCGAGAAAACTAAGACATAGACCCAATCCCAAACATTTGAGGAGCCCAGAGCGAGAGTATAAATGGAGGTCCATATACTATAGGTCTACATATTTAGATATTATAAATCAAGTTAACAAGCTGTTAAAGAAAACATATTCTATCTTCCCATCTTGATCAACATATCTTTTAGGTTCAAATATAGAATTCTTGGACTCCTTGGAACAGTGGTTTTCAAACTTTAGCATTCATTAGAATCAACTGGAGGACCAGTTACCACAAAGATTGTTGGCCCCATGCCCAGATTTCGAGGTTTGATAAGTCTGAGATGGGGCCCCCAGTTTGCCTATCTAACAAGATGCCAGGTGATACAGATGCTGTGGTCTGGGACCACACTTTGAAAACAGTTCACCGGGCTCCAGGTGGGCATACCTCTGGTGGGCAGACTCTTTGCCCCGTGAGGTGAGGCACAGCTAAGAAGAAAGACCAGAGTGGTCCCTCTAAGTCAGGGTTTCTCACCTTTGGCACTACTGACATTTTATGCCAGATAATTATTTGCTATGCGGGGCTGTCCTGGGCACTGTAGGATGTTCAGCATCACCCCTGGCTCCCACACACAAAATACTAGTATCACCACACCACTCCTGGACTGACAATCAAAAAGGTCTTCAGACATTTCCTAAAGTCCCCTCGGGGCAAAGTCACCGCTGGTTGAGTTCTGGGGTCCAGGGCAAGGCCCCTCTGCTCTGGGTCTAAAAGCAGTACTGCACAAAGAAGCAAGAGAATTTCGCTCCAATCTGCTTCCTGAAATGTGTGGCCGTAAGACACATATAAAAAATGTATAATTCCCCCATACCCACTGAAATGAGAGAACATATCTAGAATTCTGAAACATCCTGATATTTTGAAAGGAAGTCTATATTTTAAGGCTTAGGTGAACAATCAGATCTCTAGACAACTTGGCTTATTCTTATCTCACTCTCAGGTCACTTGGTGTTGAGTAACGAGGCATTCCATGCTTGTATTTTAATTACGTAGGGGCTGCTTACCTAAAAAATGAAAGGCAGCACAAATCCCACAAAGCAAAGGGCTTCTTTACTTTTGTCAGCAAGACAGTAGTGCAGGACTTACCTAGACATGCCACACATTCCAGTGGAAGGACCAGGTCTTATTCTATGACATCTATTGCTCGGGAAAGTCATGAGTCCTCAACCTCAGTATTGATGGTTAGTCTTGAAATACAAATGCCTTGTGTAGTGGATAAATTATTTGCAATTCTAAATATCCTCCTCAGAACCTGGAACCTTTCTGTTAAACATTTCGTATCTGATTTCAAAAATCTTATCTTAAACCCTGTCATGTTATTGTCTCTGTTTGGTTCCTATAGTTTAGACATGTTAATATTAAAAGCTAGTTAAATGATTTTGCCAGGTAGAAGGAAGACCTAGAAATATTGACAGAAAGGCATCATAGGTTGCAAACAAACACAAGTGAACGTGACCATAGAATCGTTCATCTGGTTAGATAGCTCAGCTTACACTTTATACAGCAAAACTCCCGTCAATAGAAATGTTTCAAAGAAAAGCATAAAGTCTGAGCTTATTTTTCCAGTAAAATAAGTATTTAAAAATATTTTTTATTGTAATCTTAACTGAAAATATATAATTTTATCCATTTATCTACCTCAAAGGTAGAGTATAATAACTGTATTAGGCCATGATTTACAGGTACAAGTGACAAAAACTATCTCAAAGAAAAGAGAAGCTATAGATTATAAAATTAAATTATAGACTATTCATATTTCATAAAAAAATCAATGACATAATCCATTTCTAACATACAATAAATTGAAGACTATAGCTATTAAATATATATTCTCATTCTCATATAAATTAGAAAATAAAACTAGTAAAGCACTATTTAAAATAAACATTTCATTAAAGATATAAAAAAATTAATCAATCATAAAATTAAAATGTCATTTGATCATTTACAAGATTTCAATCTTATATTGTAAAACAAACTCAATAAATGGTGTTAGGTTGTAAGTATATTTTTGAGCAGTAAGTATATACCTCTTTCAGAATCTACAGTAGTCCAAGTATTTCCTTCTGGCTATTTTATCTTCAAAAAAAGATCCCTTTTCTTTTTTGATAACTTGGAGGAAAACTTTGGGGACATGTTTTTTTTAATTTTTAAGAGACAGAGACAACATTGTCTTGAAAGAAACTTATTTAGTTGTTTAGAAAATGTTTCCTGTTTGTCTTTACCTTCTTTTAGTTCATCAGTGTAAAACTAAAGATTACCAGTTTCAATTACAATATGCCATTTTTTATTCCACTAGTTCAGAAAGTCTTGGAACCAAGGTAGCATTTAGTTTTCTTATAGAAGCTTTGCTTCGTCAATTGCTCTTTTCTTCCTCATCTTGATATTATAGTCATAGAGAAAGTGCACATTTATTCAATTCAAACTTTTAAGGCAGAATATGACTCTCTGGGTACATTACAAAATAAAATAATTCAAACTTCAGGGCTTTAAAAAATATTCAGTTAACAGTATTACACCACCAACAACAACAAAAATCAGCATTTTAGTACCTAAAATAGTGCCCGAATATCTGAATATCAAAAAGTAGAAATGTAATCAATCACTAAAGGGATGTGGATGGTCTTCAGGATGGCTGGTGCCTGGGGACCAAGCACCTTCACGACTCTCCATCTCTCATCTCCACTTCCTTCAGTGGGAGGGAGGAGGACGAGGTGGGAGGTGGCTTTAATGACCTCCAAGTGACTTTTCCACAAGCTAGAGGACAGGCTGTCTGCAGCTCTAAACTCAAATCCTTCATCTTTGTGACCAAAAAGGAAAGACGTCTTCTCTCCCCAGTCCACTTAAAACAAATCTTATTGAAAAACTTTAAGTATCACAAAACCAGTCACTGTAGCCCAGGAGTGAGGTCCTTTGATTAGTCCAGCTTGGGTGAGGTATTACCTACCCCTCTACCAATCACTGAGGCCAAGAAAAGTGGGTCATGTACAAAGATGGCATCCCCCTTTGGGATCCCAAGGATAGAATGGGAAGTGAAGCAAGTCCCAAAATGAAGGGATGCAGGTCCCAAAGGAAAAGGAGGGAGACAGAGAGGCAACACAATAAATGTCTGCTACAAGTGACTTTACTTGAAATTTTTTAGTTCAAAAGATTACTATGCCTCAGAGTCAAGATCTACATGTTCTTTTGTTACTTCTGGAAGATGTAGGAAGAGTACAAGATTGGGTAGATATTAGACTTATGTTCATGAATGACACAATGGGTTAATCAGTGAGTGTTCAGTGAACTCAGTTTACTCATTGCCAAAGGAATATCACCTTGGCAGAATTTAAACAAATGACACAGTCAGATGGGCAAGGGTTAAAACTGATGATTAATAAGGTTAATAAGCTGGAATGGAAATGGAGACAACACACTGGTGTTATATCAGATGGAGTCCCTCCCTAAAGGAGTTTCAGTGAGAGGAACAAATTCCAAACATGTGAAAAAATAATTTCTGATACCAATAAATGCTTTGAAGAAGACAGAGTAAGCAAATAGAGAGTACCTTGGTGAGTGCGGAAGCTGCTCCAACTAGGGTTGTCAAGGAAGACCTTTGTAAATAGTTGACATACAAGCTTACAGACACGAATGATGAGATGGAGGTGATCCTGTTAAGGTCTAGAGATCAGCCTTCCAAACAAGAGGAACTGTGAAGCCAAAGCTCCCGAGATGCGAATGAGTTTGCAGCACTGGAATATCATCAATAAGGTCAACGTGTGTAACATTTAGCGGACAAGTGGAGAGTGCTAGGAGATGGGGTCAGAGAGTGAGGCAGGGGCCGGATTATGCTTTACAGGCCAGAGTAAGAAATTGGATTTTGATTCCAAACTGTAAAAATAAAATGAAAAGACCAGTGGAGTTGGCATTTAGATAATATCATTACTATCAGTCCTGTCTTGGGGGTAAAAAGCAAGCCAAATTGCAGTAGGTTTCGAAGAAAACATGAAGAAGTTAAGTCATCACCAGGAGTCTCTGGTGTAGTTTCGAAAGGGGGATGCTGCCATATAAGGACTTCTAACAGAAATAACACAGGTCTTTCTGGTTAATTTCTGGTGGATTCTCAAGTTGTAAATCATGCTCTTACTTACCTAGGACCCATTCATATTCCTGCCAATGGCAATGAACTATGATGACCAGAGAATCTGATGCCCCCAAAGACTTCACAGAGATTGATTCTTCCCCATTCCAAGACCTTCTTGCTCACAATTAGCCCTGATATTTTTGGTGGAAAGGTGTGTTTTGACAATTCTGGAGAACTCATGGCAACCATCTTTGATTTTATAAATCCTGATGTGAATCTATTTTTTAATGGTGAACATTTTTATCACAAAATGGAAGGGAAGAGAGTAAAAAAAAATGTGCTTAATCCAGGATCTAGCATAGTTTTATTCCAGTTAATAACGGTGAATTTCCCTACACCACTGAGAAGTTTCCATTTACTTTCATAAGTTATTCATTAACCCAACTGACACAGTTTGAGATTCAGTTTGCTAACAAATAATCCGAATTCTTCGCAGAGCTTGCTGATAGTGATCATGTGGAGATGCTCTTAGGACAACTGGTAGACTCACCTTCCTCTTGCTTACGAAAGCCTCATACCTAGTGGTCTCATGGAAGACCTTAAAAAATATTTCCTCTTCCTTTAGGATGTAGCACTTTTTCAGGAAAATTCTTCTTCTTCCTTACCTCCGAACAGCATGTACCAGAGAATTCTACACTCACACATTGGACTTTATGATTTTCTTCTCATCCAGGCACTCATTTAACTAGCAGCTTCTTGGGAATGTGTTAAGAAATTAATTTCTCATGCCCAAACCACATGTCTGCCAGAGAAGCTACGAAGCTGCATGTGAAAGAAAACAACACTTCGTGGATTTGCCTCAGCTGACGTCTACTTAGAATAAGACAAGCATGTACTTATTACTATATGTCTTTTCAAAAAGTGAAAAACAGGGCTTCCCTGGTGGCACAGTGCTTGAGAGTCTGCCTGCCGATGCAGGGGACACGGGTTTGTGCCCCGGTCCGGGAAGATCCCACAGGCTGCAGAGCGGCTGGGCCCGTGAGCCATGGCCACTGAGCCTGCACGTCCGGAGCCCGTGCTGCGCAACGGGAGAGGCCACAAGTGAGAGGCCCACGTACCGCAAAAAAAAAAAAAAAAAAGTGAAAAACACTTAGATCCTGGTCGTGCATGATGAATTTCCACCACCACCACCTCCTCACTGCTATCCACTTAAAAATCCTACAATAAGATCACAAGGTGAGGTTAAGATCTACCACAAAACACCTACATAAAGCAATACTAAATGGGGTTTATGTTTAAGAAGCTGGTTGGCCACATCAGTCATGGCATTTTTACTGAAGAACTGGGTGCCATAGGGGATCTACTCCTAGTACCCAAGAGATCTCTTCCACTTGCTTGGACTTACATCCTAGCTCTGTATTTTTCTGCAAGTAGCAAAGTTCCTTGGCCTCTCTAATCCTCAGTTTCCTCGTACATAAAATAGAAATAACAATACTACTTGTCTTATAGGATTACAATGTGGATAAACTGAGATAATACTTATCAAGTACTCAGAACAGCCTGGCATGTAATTAAGGTTGGCCATTATTATTTTTTTTATTATTATTTTTTTTTGCAGTACGCGGGCCTCTCACTGTTGTGGCCTCTCCCGTTGCGGAGCACAGGCTCCGGACGCGCAGGCTCAGCGGCACGGCTCACGGGCCCAGCTGCTCCGCGGCATGTGGGATCTTCCCGGACTGGGGCACAAACCCGCATCCCCTGCATCGGCAGGCGGACTCTCAACCACTGCGCCACCAGGGAAGCCCAAGGTTGGCCATTATTATTCTCTGTAACCTATTCTGGGAAATAAATGAAGAATCAAAAAATATATACAAATGATATACAGCCGTAGAATTAAGAGGGATATCGTGTAGTACTGATTTTTAAGTACCACAGGAAATTCAGGGGCAAAAGAGGTCAAGGAGATGAGAAAGACTTCGCAGAAGTCATGAGCCTTGAGTGAGGCCCTGAAGAATTTGGATAGGGAATGTAAAAACAATGCATCTATGGACACAGAGGCAGAAGCAGGAAGGAATGTGTCTACAGAGCACAGATAAAAGACCAGACAGTACAGAAAGAGCAGAGGAGCACGTACAAGGATATGAAGTTGAAGAAAGATGAGCTAGTTTACGGCACGTCTGCCAGTTGGGAAACTTATTTGGTTAAAAAAAATGTCAAATGAAAAAAGACCTTTGACAGAAAATGATTTATTTCTGCCTTAGTCCTTTCAGGCCTCTATAACAAATTGCCATAGACTGGGTGGCTTATAAACAACAGGGATTTATCTCCCATAGTTCCAGAGGCTGGAAGTCCAAGGTCAAGGTAATAGTAGATTTGGTGTCTGGTGAAGGCCCATTTCCTCAGTCACAGACAGCCATCTTCTTGCTATGTCATCACATGATGAAAGGTGAGAGGAAACTCTGTGCAGTCTCTTGTATAAGTTACTAATCCCATTCTTGAGGGCTCCATTCTCACGTCCCAATCACCTCTTAAAGGCCCCGCTGCTTAATACCTTCACACTGGGGGTTAGGATTTCACATATGAATTTGGGGGGGACATGAACACTCAGTCTATAGCAATCGAACATGATGTTTGTATTACAGCTGGTAGGGCTCTATTAGAAATTCAGTCATGGGATAGTGAGAGCTTTTAGGGAAATGGAGGGACCAAAGATCTCCTAACCCTATTTCCTTCACCAGTCACTGCTCATCCTTCTTTGCTTCTCTTTTTGGCAAAATTTCCCCAAAGAGTTCTACACTTACTGTCTTTTCTCTCTTCCTACTATCTCTTAGGTGTTTGCCCCCTCACTCTACTGAAACTGCTCACATCAATGACATGCACGTTGCTGAAACCAATAGTCATTTTCAGTCCTCATTTTACTTCTCAGCAGCATTTGATAGAACTGACCCTCACTTCTTCCTTTATATGCTTTCTTCAATTGTCTTTCAGGATACCACATACTCCTACTGCACTAGTTGTTCTTTTTCATCTCCTTTGGCTTGCTGCTTCTCTTCTCTGATCCCCTTAATGTTAGGGCTCAGTCCTTGATCTCCTTATCTTCTCTCTCTATATTCCCTCTCTTCGTCACCCAGATCAAAAAATGAACAATATCATTTTTGAATACATTGAATGCAGACCATCAAAAATATGAACAAGAACAAGTGTTGGTGAGGAGATGGAGAAACTGGAACTCTCACGCATTGCTGGTAGAGTATAAAGGGGTGTGGCCTCTTTGGAAAACAGTTTGGCAGTCATTCAAAAAGTTAAACATAGAGTTACCACTTGACCCAGTAATTCTAGTCTTAAGTATACACCCAAGAGAAATGAAAACATATGTTCACACAAAAACTTGTACATGAATGTTCATAGCAGCATTATGCATAAGAGCTCAAAAGTGGAAACAACCAAAATGGCCATCAAGTGATGAATGGATAATCAAAATGTGGCTCTATCTACCCAAGAGAATATTATTCAGCCATAAACAGGAATGGCGTACTAATACATAGTACAACATGGATGAAACTTAAAAACATTTTACTAAGTGAAAGAAGTCAGACAAAAAATATTTTGCATGATCCTATATGTGAAATGTGCACAATAGGCAAATCTATAGAGACAGAAAGTCAATTAGTACATTTTAAGGGCTGAAGGGAAGGAGGAATGGAGAGTGACTGCTAATGAGCATGGGGTTTCTTTTTTGAGTGATGAAAATGTTCTGGAATTAGACAGTGATGATGATTACAACTATTTTGTGACCATACTAAAAACAACTGAATTGTACACTTTTAAACGGTGAATTTTATGGTATCTGAATTATATCTTAATTTTTAATAAAACAACTACAAGGTTCTGAACTTCCTTTCCATGGTTTACATGTACAGGACCAGCAATCTGGGCTAGACTGACTACTACAGAGGACTGAATCTGTCTCCGAGCATCATGGAAGTCAATCAATAAGGAAACCGTCCTGGATTAAATAGTTCTTACATGACAAATGAAATGTGAAGTTAGAAACTTTGTCCTGGGAGTACATGTTAGGAAAAATTACAATGCAAATCCTTATATCAGGGACTATTAGGTAATATAATAGATACCATCTTTGCCGTTTTGCCCAAGACACAGAAACATTCTTTGGAAGGATGTTTCTTCTGTTGACAAACTCTAAAAGATTAGGGCATAAAATAAAATTGCAACTAACTCTACAAAGGAAGTTTTGCCAAAATAGTACAGCCTATTTCCAGATGATCTAACTTTTATAGAGGTAAGCTTAGGAGGCCAAGAGACACAGAGAATCACATTCCCTTAGACCAACGTCCTCAGATACCAGATGTCTCAACTGAACATTTGGCAAGTATTAGCGGGCAGTCTAAATTCTGATTTGTACTGTTGATTAAATAAATGCCCATATGTTTCTGATACTGGACACGCAGGTAGCAAAGTCAATATACTGTCATGAGAATTTAGGGGATTGATTTATACCCTTGTCTAATCAAATAGTCATCATATTTCCAGCTGGGGTGAACTCCAGAGATACCTGCAGATGGGGGTAAAGTGTTTTCAGATTCAGAAAAGAACTCTGAATCCTCTCATTTGGACAAGCACTTAGTTGATAGCCTAGCATTTGTGCTGTTAGACATGGAAAGCATGATTTAGGTCTGAACAACTCTAAGTGCAGGTGTTTTTAATCAACTGCTTCTATCGTGAAAGCATCTCAGTAGAATCCCTGCAAAAACATGTAATTTGGTGTAGATCTGCATTTTAAACAAACTAGCTACAAAATATACCCCCTGAAGTAGCTGAGTGACCTATTTGGAGTTAAGGTATGTTCGTTTTGGATACTATGTGACAGTGCTTTTCTCTTAAATGTTTACTGAATGAATGAATGATTTAATGAATTTATATTATAGTATCAAGATAGTATGTCTTCCCCACCACATGATAAGCTCTTTGATGATGTTATTCACCTGTGCAACCTCCACACAGCGCCTACTCCTGTATAAGACCCACAAGCTGATGCTCAAAAAACAAGGAGGAAGATACTGAATAGAATTAGTTGGGGTTGTTTTTTAAACTTCAAGTTTTGGATGCAGAGTATGTTTGACAGTATCAAGGCAGGCCCATGGAGTGGACACTCCACTCCAGAAGCTAAAAGAGGACAACTCATCCCTCTCCCCTCCCTCTGGCAGCTGGAGTGAAGGTCAATGTCTAGCCATGGCCAAAGAGACACTCCTATTAGGGACTTTGAATGTAGAAGAAATGACTCAAAGGTGCAGGGTTACTTAGAGTTAATTTGAAGCACCAGCGGCAGAACTGTGAGTCTGCAGCACAGCAACTGGTCTCCAGGGACAGTGGTGACAGCAGCTTCCTAAGCATCCCATTGCCACAGCAGGAATTTGGCCTTGTCTTGCCCATTTTCTGTGTTCCTGCCCTAGCCTGGTTCTCCAGATCTCTGTCAATTCACGAGCCACCCACGTAAACTGAAGAGTAAACGTGCAGGCAAGCCAGAAATACAAAAACACTAAGGTTACCTTTTGTTCTCATTCACTTTGAAGGTGAATCACTTCTTACCCATTAACTCAGTCAAATAACAGTTATGGTTTTCCAACCATACTGCTCTCTCAAATTTTCCTAGCCCTCCTATGAAATAAAGTTATCTTTAAAAAATCTAAACGTCTATCTTAGATTTTAAATACCTAAGATATTGCAATGACATTTTTCCACTATGTTAAGGAAATGGAGCAAAGAGATTTTTTTCAAAATCCAATATGCACACAGGAGCCAAAGGTAGAGACCACTAAAATGGAGGAATTCATCAATGGATGAATAGATTTAAAAATATGGTGTATCCACACAATGGAATATTATTCAGCCATAAGCAGAAATAAAGTACTGATACATGGATGCATGAAAACATTATACTTAGTGAACTAAATCAGATAATGGTGATGGTTGCACAACATTATGAATCTACTAAATGCCACTGAATTGTACACTTGAAAATGGTTAAAATGGTGAGTTTTATGTCGTGCATTTTACCACAGTAAAGAATTTAAGTCCAATATTCAAAAAATTAGAAGAAATATAAAGTAGAATATTTTAAACATGATCCATTCCATTTTCAACAGAACAAGGTGGCTTCTGTCAAAAGAATTTTCTGGTTATAAAATCTTTGTAGTTCCGACGCTCCTTCAGAACTCTCAGTGAAGTTATCTGTCATTACATAATCAAGTTTTCTTATTAAGAAATAACCTTGTTGGGAATGTAAATTGATACAGCCACTATGGAGAACAGTATGGAGGTTCCTTAAAAAACTAAAAATAGAACTACCATATGACCCAGCAATCCCACTACTGGGCATATACCCTGAGAAAACCATAATTCAAAAAGAGTCATCTACCACAATGTTCATTGCAGCTCTATTTACAATAGCCAGGACATGGAAGCAACCTAAGTGTCCATCGACAGATGAATGGATAAAGAAGATGTGGCACATATATACAATGGAATATTACTCAGCCATAAAAAGAAACGAAATTGAGTTATTTGTAGTGAGGTGGATGGACCTAGAGTCTGTCATACAGAGTGAAGTAAGTCAGAAAGAGAAAAACAAATACCGTATACTAACATATATATATGGAATCTAAAAAAAAAAAATGGTTCTGAAGAACCTAGGGGCAGGACAGGAATAAAGATGCAGATGTAGAGAATGGACTTGAGGAGGGGGACACGGGGAGGGGGAAGGGTAAGCTGGGACGAAGTGAGAGAGTGGCATGGACATATATACACTACCAAATGTAAAATAGATAGCTAGTGGGAAGCAGCCACATAGCACAGGGAGACCAGCTCGGTGCTTTGTGACCACCTAGAGGGGTGGGATAGGGAGGGTGGGAGGGAGACGCAAGAGGGAAGAGATATGGGGATGTATGTATATGTGTAGCTGATTCACTTTGTTCTAAAGCAGAAACTAACACACCATTGTAAAGCAATTATAGTCCAATAAAGATGTTAAAAATATATAATAAATAAAAAGAAATAGAGTGAGATGCAAAAAAAAGAAAAAGAAATAATCTTGTGTCTGGTGAGAGGAAAGCAAAGCTCCTTCAAAAAGCTTTTAATCTATCTCTGATCACAGTCATATCCCCTTTCATTTAAACACAATAAGGAAGTGGTGAAAATAAAGTATAATTTAATCGATCTTGGCAAATATAATTTTTCCACTCTGGCAAAGTTTAAAACTCTCTTATTATGTCATCAGTTACTCAATTTTCCAAAGATGTGAGACTTTACATGGGAAAAATGGGCTAAAGATGCTGGTATTTATGTAATTCTTCAAACTGGGATAGCAAAAATGGGCTGCCAGTTGCTCTCCCATAATTGGATGGCTCATTACTGTAAAATTATTTCAAGTTTGCTCTGTGGAATCCTGGCAAGTGACATTTACTCAATTTTTTATTCTAGAATTTTATAAATCCTTTTTCTTTTATTTCCGTCATTTCTATATTTCCCCCAAATCTCACATCCATCATTGGTAAAAGAAAAAAATATATGTGTGTGTTTATATGTTTATATGTATAAACACACTCACATATATATTCTAAGACCTTTCAATTATTGTTTTCCAACCCCAACAGAACTAGAAAAGAAAACCCTGCGCCAAGAATCCAACTTTAAAAGTATTGATTTCAGTGTGTTTGTATCAAAGCCAGAGTGAGTGGCTTTTCATTCTAAGAAGCAAAAATGGTGAACTCTTTCCTAATTTACATTTCCTACATTACACAGGGTAAATTGAAATACCAGCAACTTCAAGTTCTATTTCTCAACTTATTAAAAAGATTTGTGTTGCTTAAAAAGGAATATTCAATAACCTCTTGGGGGCGGGGATTGCAAGATTTTCCCATCCAGTTTCCTCAGAGGAAACCATCTTAATGCTTTTTTAAGTAATAAAAGCATTTCATTTCACAAGTCCTTAAAATACAATGACTTCATTTACTTTTAGAGGCTTTATCAAAGTAGGTTTTCAGAAACCCGCACTCTTGAGAGCAGGTGCCTGTAATCAAATACAGTTCTCTCACCTGATCCATTTCCCATGCTTTGGAGGGCTAGGTTTGAGAGCACTAACTCACCCTGCATTCATAAGGAAGATATTATTGCCAAGTTCCGTGAAGCCCTCTGAGAAATTCATCAGGGCTACAAACTACTGACCTTACCCTAAACCCATCTGCTTGCAGGCCAGCTGACTCAACGTCTCCTGCCAGCCATCCGCACACACGTGGTGTTCCATGGCAGATCTGTGAGCGGTCAGGAATGACGAGGAGTTCACATTTGCAGAGAGGGTCACTGAGGGGAAAAAAGGGGGGGAACCCTAATTTAAAACATTTCTTCTCATGACACCGAATGATAACATGCTTTTGCTTTACTTGCAGACATTCATTTTTATTTCTTTTAGCTAAGAACCATTTGGTGAGTTCTTACCCTGTGCCAATCACTGATTGCCATGTGGTGGGGGATGGAAAAATGAATTAGATTTGTTCTCTGCCCTCCATGAACTAGAGGCTCTGGTGAAAGAGACAGGCAGTTCTTAACTTTTCATTATGAGTTACAAGACGGCCACAGGCAGGTCCCATTCCCATGAGTTTACCCAAGGACTTGCATAATTAGAAGGAGCCAGTTGTAACTTCATTCAAATCGTTTCCTTTCAAGAAAGCTTGTGAGAATGCAAGTGTGTGAGAGGGATGTGTTAATTTCGGATTAATTTGGCATATGCACTAATTCCTCTTTTATCAAAGAGCATCCTCTGTACTTCATACACCATAGATTGTTCGTGGAAACACTGCACAATTAATGACAATATACATCATAACCGTGATTTGGCCAGATGATGCAAAGGACTGAAATAAGGACCAAGGGAATGGAAACAGGGATGAGTGTGGGACGATAGAATGAACCAAACTCAAGATGATAAACTGCAACATTGGGATACCAGTATCCCAATGTTAAACAACATTGCAGTTTATCATCTGCAATGTTGCAGATGATAAACTGCAACATTGGGATGCCTTTAAGTCCTGTCCATGTAAGGGAGTAGATAGAAGTCTCATCTGGATCTGGGGCGAGAGTCCAGGGAAGATGGAAGACCACTTCAGTATCCTCTTCCAGGAGGTGTCAATGATACAAGAATGACTGACTATTGATAATTTATTATGGGTGATAATAAAGCGTTTTTAAAAAATTATATTCAAATGAAAAGTTATATCGTCAAAACAATTTGAACCCAAATATTTTTACAAATAATATAGACATTTCAAGCAGAGAAGTAACTTGTGAGGAAGTGTTCTGTGAGTTGGAAATAACATGTACAAATCACCACTGGTAGCTTTTATAATAGTAAACCAGAATAGATGAACTTCGTAAGATCTGTGAAACCAGTTAGGATTCATTTAGCTTAAATGGCTGCCAGGCATTAGAGCATAGAGCAGATGGCAGAAACAAGCAGCTCACCACAGTCCCATTCGTCGGAACTGTCTATGCAGTCGGCTTCGCCGTCACACCACCGGTCACGTGACACACACTCGTGGTTTGCACATTCTAGCTCATCATCTTGGCAAAATGCTGGCAAGGGAACAAGAAGTGAGGAGACAAACATTTTAGGAATGAATGTGATTATCACTAACAGGCACATCATGGTTTGCCAGCAGGAGCATCTAAGGAAGACAAGGTGTGGTCACCCACGCCTCCAAACAGGTGTCAAGACCGAAGAGTAGAACTGATAAAATCTCCTTTCTGAGAGGTCCATCCATACAAACAGCAAGCATTTAAACAGAACTACTGTCTCCAAGTGATGAGATTCTCTAGTTGTAACTACAGGATTGAAGAAGTGGTACCCAGAGCAGCAGAAATACCAAAGATTAGAACATAGGGCTAAAATCTGAAGTGGCGGGAACAGGGCACTGGGCATGAGCGGACTGAAGTCACCCTAGGATGAAAACCAGCTCTGTCCACATTTATGGGTAATTTTATTTTTTTTAATCTCTAGTATTAAATGACTCTCAGAGTCACACACTAACTCTCTCTTAGGTTTTTAAAAACTATGGCAAAACTCCTTGATTGCCTACCTAGCATCTATTACTTTTCTTCCTCCCTTTTGAAAAATGTATTTATTTTTTATTGGGGTATAGCTGCTTCACAATATTGTGTTAGTTTCTGCTGTACAACGCGGTGAATCAGCTATATGTATACACATATCCCCTTCCTCTTGGACCTTCCTCTCATGCCCACCCCCATCCAGGTCACCACAGAGCACCGAGCTGATCTCCCTGTGCTCTACAGCGGGTTCCCGCTAGCTAGCTATTTTACACATGGTAGTGTATCTATGTCAATCCCAACCTCCCAATTCATCCCACCCCACTTCCCCAACCCCCGTGTCCTCCTTTTTTAAGGGAACATGAATTTGTTCAGGCCCGCACACCAGCCCCTGCTCCATGGCAAGATCCTGATTCGTTTAAGCAAGACATGGCATTTTTCTGACTACAATTTTTTTTCTCTGAGTACAGTTATTCGTCTAGGAGTAAAGATGGGATCCGAGATCAGGGTCTTGGCCTGTGGTTTTGTAGGCTGTACTTTCCAAGGAAGTTCCTGCCCAAACCCCGCTGTCCAGGCCACGTGTCCTAGCCTGAAGAAACAGCATCTTTTTCTAATTGGTTCTCCCTAAAGATGCTTCTTTTTGCAGTTCAGCTGTTTAGGTGGTGTTCTTTGGAATCCACACAACAATAGCTGACTGCTAGCTGGGACCCAGCTCAAAGTTGGCCAATCTGAGTGAAGCCCTAAGTGATATTCCAGAGATGAGGGTGAGGTTCTCTCTCCTTCCTAGTGGCTATGACCAGGGAAGCATGGCACCCCAGGTGCTCTTGGCAGCCATCTTTGGACTCTGGTAGGAGGCAGCTAGAGGTCAGGCAAATGTAAAGAATCCCAGAAGAGGTGCTGAGCTCCTGTATCTGGCCCTACACTTGATTTTTTATATGATAATATAAGGCATATGCAAAACACAGGATAATAAAAGAATAATTGCTTCTTCATTGCTTAAGTCTGTTTGAGTTGGGCTTTCTGTTACTAGTAGGTAATGCATCTTAGGAGATTTTTTTTCTGATTCTAAAACTACTGGCCATTCATTCAGAATATGTAGAAAAGACAGAAAAGCACAAAAACTTAATAATTCCACCATTCAGGGATTACAACTGTAAACTTTTTATTATGCCCTTCTGATCTTTTTCTATGTGGTTATATGTACTTTCAAAACTCAGCACAACAGTACACATAATTCTTTATGCTTTGTTTTATTCATCTAATGATATGTAATGAACCCACGAGAAATTATCCTTTTAATTTAATTTTTAATGTTTGCATATTATTTCATTTTATGGTTGTATTTTATGTTCCCCCTCTTTTTGGATATTTGGGGTGGTTTAATTTTTTCCATGTTATAAATCATGCTAGACTAATATCATTATGCATATATTTTACACGTTTGATTGTATTCTTGGCATATATTTTTACAAGTGGAGTTTTAATCAAAAGGTCTGAAAATACAAAAAGCTTTTGATACTATTTCCAAATTTCTCACTTACATTCAAAATGAGAGGTAATTAGTGTTTAAAATAAAACGGCACATTCACAAATTCACAGTAAGCACTTACAGCAATTTTTTTCATCCATGTTATCAGGGCAGTCTGGGAACCCATCACAGATGACTGTGTGCTTCAAACATTGCTTGTTAGATGGACACTCCCAAAGATCTCTCTCTTTACATCCTGGAGACAGAAGGAAAGGTTATTTGCAATAGATGTGAAGGTGAAAATAACAATGGCTTTGATCAAGCAATGTAAAAAAATTACAATATAAAGGTATGATTTCCTTTTTCTTAACGAGTTTTGACTCCTGTATACCGTGGAAAATGTAATTTTGAAAGCAGAAATGCTTGGTAATCTCCAAACTGCATTATAAATAGTACAGCTCTCCCAGGAGAAGATCAAAAGTGACATATGGGAAATCGGAAAAAAAAAAAAGAAAAAGCAACTGTACTTTAACGTTCATCTTTAGCTGTTCCTTTTGCTTTCTGAGCCAATTTGCCAACACATAAGACTCATCTATAAAATGATGAGTTAACGCTTTTAAGCAAATATGCCAAAACCTAGCGATCTAAATGCATATTATCTTAAAATGTAATTTCAATCAACAAATGGCGAGGCCATCTGTGTGTTTAGCACAAGAGGCTCCTCCCATATGCCAAATATCTGCAAAACTAGCTCAAGAGCCATTACTTCAGTAACGTAGCCAGAAATCTCAGGTTAGAAACTTGATCAGTTAACCTGAGAAAAGAACATAATTTGCCTAAGACCAGGACTATAAGCTTGAACTGTAATTTGCCTGTACAATCACAAGCTCTTACAATGAACTTAATAAATGTCATCTGCTTCACAGGCAGTGCATTTATACGTCCGCTAGAACATGCCAAGTGCCTGATGTGTTCTTGTCACTCCAGTTGGATCCATGACCCTCACCAGGCTGTGAGGGGTGAGAAGGAAGAGACCACATGTATTCATCTTTGAGGATCCTGAACCCCCCTGCCTGGAACAGCAGCTAGCCCTCAGCAGGACCACGATACACGTGAATCTTAAATGGAACTTCATTTCACGTAAGGAACGAAAAGTCTCTCATTCCCAGGGAAAGGTAATTTAGTGTAAGGTGAATGAAGTGCCAAGCAGTGATGAAATAAGGGGTTTCTTTTTTTTTTTTTTGCGGTACGCGGGCCTCTCACTGCTGTGGTCTCTCCCGTTGCGGAGCACAGGCTCCGGACGCGCAGGCTCAGCGGCCATGGCTCACGGGCCCAGCCGCTCCGCGGCATGTGGGATCTTCCGGGACCAGGGCACAAACCCGTGTCCCCTGCATTGGCAGGTGGACTCTCAACCGCTGCGCCACCAGGGAAGCCCTAAGGGGTTTCTTTAGAGATGCTATTTCTCATCTGATCTGGTACAAATCATCCAGAGAAATGTCATAGATGACTGACTCAGGTTTCTTGGAGTCCCTTATGAGAAAATAATCTGCTTTACAAAAAATTCTCATTGAAAAGTTATCAAAATAAGTCCCCAGAAGAGAAATTTTTACTATGGGATAAAATTAGATTTAAAGTGTTTCACCATTCAAAAATATAGGACAGCAGTAGAGTATGTGACTGCAAAACTGTAGGAAATAAATAGTGAGAGGCCTTCACTAGCTGACCATCTAGAATGGTTTTAGGCCCAGGGACATCCATTCTAGGAACGCATGGGAATATAATCTGGAGTTTTCAGCTAACCAAGAATACATCATCTGGGGCTTCCCTGGTGGCGCAGTGGTTGACAGTCCGCCTGCCGATGCAGGGGACACGGGTTCGTGCCCCAGTCCAGGAAGATCCCACATGCCGCGGAGTGGCTAGGCCCGTGAGCCATGGCCGCTGAGCCTGCGCATCCGGAGCCTGTGCTCCGCAGCAGGAGAGGCCACAGCAGTAAGAGGCCCGTGTACCGCAAAAAAAAAAAACAAGAATACATCATCTGGAACCAAGAGACATCATCTGGAATGTTCTGGCAAGGAGACTCATCACAAACCACATCACTTGCTAGTAGATGATGAGAGAAAACAGCATGAGTCTTTCTGACTGTTCACAAGGTACATTCCTAAGAGTACAGAGAAGAATGTGGACACTTGGAATGAAATGATAAAAGATCACAAAAGTCGATCTACTGGGACATAAGACCTGTATGCTCACAGATGGTAATAATAAGAGATAACATTTATTATCCACTATAAATCCACCTTCTAGATATTAGTTTTAATTCTTACAATAATACCATAATGTCAGAATTACAATCACCATTTTCTAAGTAAAGAAACTGAGATTTAGAGAAAATAAACAGATTGCTCCAAATCCAGCCTTACAGAGAAAGATCCAGTAGGGAAGCAGGTGCAAGCCTCTAGTTGCTGTCCTCAGTATGTATTAGAGGTAAGAGCAAAGGAAACAACGCTTAGAGTCAGACATCTGGATTTGAACCTTAGCTCCAAATCTCATTAGCTGTATGACCTTGGATAATAAGTTCCTTAATCTCTCTGAACCTCAGTTTCCATATCTCTAAAACAGTAATAAGAACGCCTGCTACAAAGGGTTGCTATAAAGACAAAATGAGTACTCTATAGGCAGTAATTTCCCTTCTGTATCTTCTCTTTTCTAATAAAAGTTTGCGTGGCCTAATGCCTCCTTTGTGGAGTTATGATGAACATAAATGAAGTAGGATGAAAAGGTCAAGACACGAGGCACATGGAAGATACCATTATGATTTTGTGAAAAAATCATTCTCTCTTTAAAGTGGCATTTTTGGTGTAATTATGCTTTAAAGGTATGCTTTAAAAGGAAAAGGGTATGACTCCATTAAAAATTAAAACTAGGTATGGATAGGATGAGATATTTAATGCAGCTGTAGGTTATGAAACCAAATAATTGTTGATGTCAGTATAACTGCCACCTCCCCCCCGTACAGACATAATGGCTACGCCCACTCACAGAGGCCACCGTGTATTGCTAAAGTGACCAACTCATCCCAGTTTGCCTGGGACTTTGCAGGTTTGAGCACTAAACGTCCCTGCTTCCAAGAAACCCCCCTCAGTACTGGGCAAAGCATAATGGTTCGTCAACCCTAAGTGCGCTAAGCGTTCTGCTGGGTTCTTCACGTTCTCTCTCTGTTTCACAAAATCTCTGCGAAGCAGGCTTCCGTCAGAGGCAGATCCCACCTGAACTGGGGCACCTTTTTCTCTATCAAAACAGTTGTCATTATAGGTGAAGAAGGCAAAGCACCTTAAAGCAGATGCTTCTTGAACTCTAAGAAGCTTTCAGTGATGCCAGTACAGAGTAAGTGGGTCCACTCATCAGGGCTGCTAACTCGAGCTACATCAAATAAAGTGTTGTCAGGGTAGAGCTGCTCGTCTTCGCCCAGCAGCTGCCCCAGTGGCTGTGGATGTGACCTCAGAGCAAATCAAGGGAGCTGAGCAGTGAGGTTCAGGCCTGGCAGGTGTGACGGCCCCTCCAGAGCCTGTGACCCTGGGCCATGGAGCCCAGATCTCAAAGAACAGCCGCAGCATCTGTGGTAGCAGCCTGAACAAAGGAGCTGCCTCCCTCCCCGAACTCCGGGCCTAACCGTCAGGGGCAGCAACGACAGCACAAGTCACAGAGCTCCCATCTTTGACCAGAAAGCCCCAGTGGACCTCCCAATTCCTTAGTCACACCCCTTTTCGGGGCATCATCTTCATGTCATCCTCTTCAAGACGTGCTGTCTCAGTACCCTGTGAAGAGGCAGGATGAAGACTTTGAAAGGGCTTTAAATTGCAGGGTGGGAGCCACCCTCAGGGACCGTAATCCTGGAGATGGGGACATCCACCACCAAAACAAGCACTACCTCAAGGACGAGGCTCCACCCGGATGCCCACATTCACTATGGAAATCAGGGACTCTGCCCAGCCTGTGCTTTGGACGTGACATGCCAGTCTGCCCTCCTCTGCCATAAATAAGACCTTGGTCTGTCAGAGATAATACCAAGCTAGACAGGACTCCTTCCCGCAAGGGAGATCCCTGAGGTGACCTGTAAGGGGACTTGCCTCCTGGATTTCCTAGCACTGTGGCAGGTGGGCTCCTGTTTATTGCCCTCTGAGGACTGAGTAAGGCAAGTTATGAGCATTCCAAGCCGTACGGGATAAAGCGCGCTTCTCTAAATGTTACAGGTGAGAAAACTGAGGCCCAGAGAAGTTAAGTGACTGGCCAAAAGTCACACAGCCTCTAAGTGCTGAGTCTGGATTTAAATCCAAGTCTAGGTCTACAGAGAGCACTCTACCATTCCAGGCTGCCTGCCCAAGACACCAAATGAGATAGCGAAGAGTTAGCCAAGTAGCAAAATATCTAAAGGGAAGGAGAATGTCTCTTCCTTAGCACGAAGGATTAAATGTGATCAAAGATCAATCCTAAAACTCCTTCTGAAAGTACATTTGTGGGTATGCGACATGAGATGAACACAATGACCCTCACTCTGTCTTCTAGTCACAGAGCAGGAAATCAGTCTCTTCCACAAGCAAAGGGACAAAGAGACTGGCTCTCTGGAGTATTTAAAAGAAAAACACAGTAAAGTCCTTCTCTGTGAGAAATACACAAATACTATTAAGGAGTCCAAACAGGGAAAAAAGTCTTTTGGAAAACTTTAAAATCAAGCTGTAAAACCTATGAATATCAGAGCCAGAGGCTTTAAACACAGCCTAAAGGGGTTTTGACTCCAAGAAGAGGTTCATGTTATAAAGAAAGATTTTACTGCATTTTATCTATCACCCCAGAGGAGATCGAAGGTAGATGATGAAATGGTTTTTAATTATTTGAAGATAAACAGAAAGGTCCTTAACGACACTCCCATTTGTATTGTCTACCTTTCTCTGTATGTTGTATACCCTTTTATGCAGAAGAGTGATCAATTAGTAATTGTGATGTTATATTCATGTAATGAAGGGTTTTATTTCTCCAGTAGATATAAAAAAACTGTTTGAGCTATATTCCCATTTAAGTGACCCACTGAGAAGACTTGCTGCTCCCATCACAGCTCAGGTACCACCTTGTTCCTGCTGGTATAGCTCATCCAATTGTGGACATAGGCCTAGCAAAAGCTAACTTCAGTCTCACAAATTCAGATCTATAGCATGAAGGCAAAGCTCAGAAATATAATCTCATTGTTATTTTCTTTAGCTCGCCTTTCCTTTATGCCCTTCTTGTTCATTTCTCTGCCCAGATCTGCACCTTTTTCTCCATTGATTAGATATCAATGCTTGGTAAATGTCAGATTGAAAATAAGCTTCTTTCATCCAGTTGCTAGATCTACAGCCAGCTTCATCTACATAGTAGATGTTCAATTAATGACAAACTATCACTTTAAGACACGGAAGTGCTTCTGTACTGACGCAGTACTGACTCTGTAAATCACTCCTATCTTTTAGACTTCTCTCCCATGAAGCGATTCTGGAATGATATGTTCATATTTACATAATTCTTCCAAACACTTGCTGAAAACTTTTCTAATAATGACGATACTTCCGACTGTTGTTTACACTAACAATTATACAATCAGTACAACTTCAACAACAAAAATTTACCACAAGAGCAGGAGACACTTCAGAACAACATTACTCCCAGCCCAGCTGGATGGCTCCTGCAAAGAAGGGAAGCGAGAAGAAGAAGGGCTGGCCCGCCATCAATGAGGTGGTGACCAGAGAAAACACTGTCAACATTCACAAGTGAATCCATGCAGTGGGTTTCAAGACGCGCACCCCTAGGGCATTCAAAGAAATCCGGATATTTGCCATGAAGGAGATGAGATTTCCAGATGTATGCATTGACACCAGGCTCAACAGATCTGTCTGGGCCAACGGAATAAGGAATGTCCCATACCATATCCATGTGCAGTTGCCCGGAAAACATAATGAAGATGAAGATTCACCAAACAAGCTCTATACGTTGGTTACCTATCCACCTCTCGCCACTTTCAAAACTCTGCAGACGTTAATGTGGATAAGAACTAACTGTTGATTGTCCAATAAGGTTATAGAACTGCCAAAAACAAACACTACTTACTGCTAAATGTTTAACGCATGTATTTTAAAAGTGTATTTACAAATGGTGTGCTTTGACCTCCATGTTTTCCTGCTGCAGAAGTGTCAGAGAAACAGCGTAAATTTCCAACACATCAATTATTTTATAATTAAATTAAAGAAGTACTGTTTTGAGGGGAAAACCCAATAATGTTGTTAAAATTTTGGAGGAGCTACAGATGTGTGAAAGTGAATAGTTAATAGTCATAGTATTCAGGAAAGCCCAAGCATTTAAGTGCATTCCACTCCACAATGGACGGAATAAATCAGAAAGACAGGAAGCTTGGAGTGAAACCCAGCTTTGCTGGAGCTGGTGTTTGCATTACCAGATGGTACGCCTATCCACGCCCATGGAAACAGAGGGACAAACTGAGCAAGTAGGCAAAATGGGAATCCGAGGATTTCCCAGTAGTCCTCCATTGGGCCTTCCTCTACTGCGTGACTTCTTCATCTGATTTTAACTGCTGTGTTCTCCCAGAGCATGGGACATGCCCATTCAAACGCGTGCGTGCGGCCCAGTTGCTTTGGAAAACTTAATGAGAATTCTCTCATAGATTAATACTGTTGGGGCAATTAATGTTCCAAATGTATTAATTTATTACTGACTTTTAACTTTCCTTAACCAGAACTCTCAATAACATCGTCAGTCTTTTGAGTGTTTTATAGAGATTAGACAATTTATTTGATAGTTCTCATGAGCCTTTAATTGTGAGATTAAAGTACTGACAAAAACTCATTACTTAACTAGAAACCTGACATTTTAGGATCACTTGTACCCTATAGTGCTTTAAATTTCTTTTTTACAGAATATACTCTAGAACTCAGACCATTTAATCTTCATAAGACTCTTTTTGAGACTAAGTTTTTACATTTCTCAAATATTTATTCCCCTACTGCAAATTTCGGTCTAGCCACCCAAGGAAGTATCATGTAACCTCTTTGGACAATCTAAGATAATCTATTTTAATTTGCATCTCAGAATACCATAACCCATCAAAGCTATAGTGTAGTGAAAAAATCCAATAGATTTTTTTTTTTTTTGCGGTACGCGGGCCTCTCACCGCTGTGGCCTCTCCCGTTGCGGAGCACAGGCTCCGGACGCGCAGACTCAGCGGCCATGGCTCACGGGCCTAGCCGCTCCGCGGTGCATGTGGGATCCTCCCGGACCGGGGCAGGAACCCGTGTCCCCTGCATCGGCAGGCGGACTCTCAACCACTGTGCCACCAGGGAAGCCCCCAATAGATTCTTAATAAATCATTTATATAAGGGATATTCAATGAGTTTTGATTTATTTCTTTACATACAGACCACAAACAAAGCAAACAACAGTAGCTTCTCAAAACACTGTATGTTCCTCCCTAACAAAATTACCATCATTCTGACAGTTCTAATTTTCTAGAAGATGCACTTATCCATATTTATAGTAGCTGATAGGATTTCAGTTGATTGCTTGTGACATTTTGTCTGGACCAGAAGGGCAATGTCTACTATGGAAAACTCATTTTGGGAAGCAAGGCAATATTTCATCCCTCAAAGGCCAAAAGAATAAAATGATTTCAAAAGATGCATTGCCTCATGTGCTTTCAATGGCAAAAAGTGTCAGGTTTTTTAAGCAGAACAATCTAAATAATCATAACCAAACTATTCTTTGGGATAGCCCTTCAATCATTTTGCTTTACTCTAAAATATTGCTTAGTAAAGAGCACTGTCTGTTTTCTATTCCCTGACACACTTTGAGGTTACAAGTACAAAGGTTTGCAGGGAAATAAAATGGGAATTAGCTCCACTTAAATTGCCACTGGCATTTCTGGCCTTTCCATTGGTGATTTTGGAGTTCAAAGGCAGAAATGTCAGGAAGAGTTTTATGCTTTGCTGACAGAGACAAAAATCAGAGAGGGCATGAAGATAAATCCCAATTAAATTTGAATGTTAGAGCCTGCACTCTGTCTTTGTGTGTTTAGATGCCTATTTAAGAATATGGGAATCATAGGCAAGGACACTATTATTCTGACCTTAAAACAGATGACAACTGCTTTAGAATCTCTCAATAAAAATAATCTCTTACATTTGTGAAGAGCTTCTTCTTTTACTAAGAGTTTGCACATATGTCATCAAGGTTATAAACAGAAGTGTAATTTAGGGGCAATCAATGGAATTAACAGGAAAAACACTTATAATTCATGTTTTGCCCTTTGATAATTTAAGAAGTAAATGCCTTAGCATTCAATCCTAGTCACTACTTACAACCGTCAGTAAACAATGGACATTTTTTAACACAATCCCTTTATCCTAACGAGTTATTAGTGTACATTCAAGAAAAGTGCCATCTCACATACGTACCACAGTTTTCTTCATCACTATCATCATCACAGTCAGCCTGGCCATCACATCTTCTGGAAGCCAGAACACACCGTCCTGAGCTGCACTTGAAGTGACTAGGTGAGCATTCTGTTAAAAGCAGTGGGCCACATTACTGTCAACAGACAGAAAACCCAGAACCATCAGCTAATTTATCCATTTACATGTGGGATGTTGTGGAGAAGTTATCACTGGACATAAGGATGGACCTTCACAAAGCTGAAATGGTCAAAGTTTACTTGGCTTTCTTCTGTCTGCCTATCAGCATCTTTTTCCTTCATTCTTGACATCACCTCTTCAGATCAGCTGTTTTGTGTCTCTATGCTTTCCAGCAATGAACTCTCTTTCCGAATGGACAGCCTAACAATTGCTGGAGCCTGAAATGTCCTATGAAGTCAATGCTTCTAACTACCCAGCTGGCTTTCCTTTAATGTGTCACATTGTTTCCCATCCTAATCTTTCCACCTAGTGGGCAGGTCCTTGATTCCATTTCTCTACTTGATTATCCTACATTGCCAAGGTCTCTGAATGCTTTGCACTTGAAGGAACCAGGGCATGATGTTCACCATTACCTACAGGGGCCCTAGTATAAAAGCAGCATCCCTATATAATGGACTCTGTGAGTTAAGTGTGTTTAAAATAAATACCTAGAGTATTAAAGTCATCTCTGCAATTTTTTTTAAATGAAGACAATGTCTAACAGATGGGCATCAAATTCTTCAGTGTAATCAAGTTTATAGATTCACCACCTATGCAGCCTTTCTACTGGTAACTAAATACAAACAATAACAACAGAGAAACTTCTAAAAGTAGCTGATATATTCATCCATGTTAGATACCCCATTGTAATTAATTTAAAAATTAACCTTCCACATCGTCATCAGGCATTAGACAGGTTTGACTGTCTGAATTTTCCTCTGGAAATTGATTGCAATCTGTGTCTTCTGGCCATTGTAGGCCCACAATCCCAAGAACAGACTCACAGCGTTCTTTGGAATGCTCACACAGAGCTCTAAAAGAGCGAGAAAGACAAAATATTACAAGCGGAAACAGCTACACCTGATGTTAGGCCTCTATGTAGGGTTTTAATTCTGTATGGCTATGGGTTGACGTGTATATGTGGTGTGTGTATGCAGTGTGTGTGCGTACCAATGTATATATATGAATGCACATATACACACTAGATATTTGGGAAACCAAATTGAGTAATATCGCTACAAGGGGGATACATTCCAGAAACATACTTTCACCAAAAGAAACTCTATTGCAGAAATGGAAATAGAGATGTTCCCAGAACACGGATTCCCTCCTCCAATTTGCCTTTCCCATTTTCTCTTCTTTCTTTCAGGCAGACACACTCCAGTGTCTTTTGTTTTAAGCAGGGAAGCCCCCAAAATCACTTGGACAGTCTGCCACCAAAGGTCATGGAATCTATACAACACCCTCAGCCTCGGCCCCCTGTGGTGCCCTGGGATGGGAGCCATTTCCTGTGCCAACCTGGCTTGCCTAAGGCATTATTACTTCAGCTTACACCAAACCCATCTGTGTTGAGCTCAAGTCGGTAAAAAATGAAGTTTGTTGGTCTTTGTTAAAGAAAAGACATACTAAGCATTGTACTAGGTGCTTTTATGTGTATTATCTCATTTGTACCAGAATATTTTAAAATTGAGGTATCAGCGTGTCTCAAAGAAGATGGCTTTACTTCCTACGGGGAAAGAAAAAAACAGTTTGCCTCAATATATTACCAAGAAATTAGTTACGGATTTTTTTTTTAAGTAGACATAATGAAAGTAAGTTCCTAGGCAAATTTTTTATTTCCCTTTAAATACATTCTCATTTCTTAAAAGTTTCAAACATTAAACCACTAAGTTAATTTCAACAGGTAAGGAATGGTTAGCAATTGAATGGAAACGTTTCAGAAAAGGCTCTGTCTAGATTTAAGTCTGTCTAGATTTAAGTTAAGATAGAGCATAACTTGATGCTGGTTTAGCCTAGGAATTGGGGGCAAAGACAAAGCCATGGCATTCCCATATTAGGTTTGCAAAAATGGGAAGCTCAACGGTGTTTAATAACTCTCTGTTGGACTGAATAGTTTTGTTGCAGATTAATATAAAAATGTATATAACTCAATTGCTGCTATTTTAAATTAACCAAACGATACCTAATTTAGATGGAAGTCAGGTAGTGCCTGACTCTACCATTTTTTTTTCCCTATAAAATGGAAATACAATATGTGGCACTACAACTCCCTGGCACACCTGTTCTTATAATAATCTGTGCAGTGCTCAGCCATAGAGACAGCAGTCCTAAAAGGTTATTTTGAGGATGATAACTACACTAAAGTATTCAGCACATTTTAAGAGCTCAAGAATGTTAGATATTTTCCAATTCATAGCTTAAAAACTGAATTTTAAGATGAATAACCAAGCTTGGCAAAAGGAATTCTGTGTTACCCCATGAGCATATCAGTATATTATTCTTGCCATAATCCAAAAATTTTTCTTACAAATATCAGAATGTAAAACTCACTTTGATAGCCACTGGAAATGAAAGATGTATGTGTAAACCTAAGAAACAAAACTCAAGTGTCTAGAAGTTCAACACTTTATTCAAAATGTTTATTCTAAACATTTATTCAAAATGTTTATTCTAAACATTTATTCAAAAATGTTTATTGAATAGTATTTCAGGATCAGTCTTATCTTAGGCATTTTAGTATGAAACCTAAGTCCTAAAATTATCAATCATATGTGGATATAAGTTTGTTTCAGAGAACACTGCAATAGGGAAATTCTTATACACATATGAAAAGAAAGTCAAATACAAGAATTTGTTAAGTACTATTGAAAGTAATTATTCACTATCATCAACCTTGCTTAGGAAAAGTAGAATAAGATTTATAACTTGTTAACATAAAACTGGCAGACGTTTTATTAGTGATACTTTAAAAGGCATTTAATAGAAATGTTCAGAATTATGTTTGCACAGCCAACATTAAATTTTACTCTATTTGTATAATTTGTTTAGTTCCCCCAAATCATTTTTAAATTTTGCTTCCTGTCCCAACTCTATAGATGGCCCTACCTTGTCATCCATTTGATATTTGGCATATAATTTACTGTTTTCCCATCTGTCCACTGTATTGATATTCTTGCTTTTTCTTAAAGCTCTGAGTGACTTCTGATCCCAACATATGGTATCCATAGTTACCACTCACATTTAGGCAGGCACATCTGTGTATTCACCCCTTGATGGAAACCAGCCCTGAGAAAAGCAGCCCTCACCTCTGTGACAGCCACCTTGTAGGTGCACATTCTCTGGCTATGACCCTGAACACACAGCATAGAAGAGGGACCAAACTGCCACAAAGCAGTTAGTTGCGCTCCTGTCCTAACATCAGAGCTTTGTTTATTCTGGGCTTACAATCAATGGGCACCACTTTACATTTATGTACATTCATCTAATCTCACGACAACCCAACCCAACCACCACCGCTATCCTGATCTTACAGGTAAAGAAACTGAGGCTGGGAGAGACTGAGGAACCTGTCTCAGGCTACAAGCAGCTACAGAAGAGCCAGGATTTGAATCAGGAGGTGGACACCAGAGTAATAATCTTAACCCGTAGGGCATCACTCATATCCTAAGTTCAAGCCACACTCTTGAAATACCGTCCTGTATTTCATCTAACCAGGTAAAAAAACAGCAATGTCCATCCCCCGTCCATCCTGTGAGTTTGGTGTGATGACTCCTTCAGCCCACTCTTTGTGTAATGTCTCCTAACTTTTGATGCTATCAGAAGGCAGCATTTAAAATACATCAACACTGCTAGAGAAACAGGCAGACGCACCCCTACTGCTGACTCACATTTTAAAAACCGCTTCCTGATCCAACACAATGAAACACTTGTGATTTCATTTGATTAAAGTCCATGAATTATTATAAAAGGCAGTTCATATCTCTCTTGTTTGGTATTTTACTGATGAATTCTTACTCAGATATTAATTTTAGAATGCCTACTTCTTTACTTTTTAAATAGGTAATTTGTTAAATACAGGACTTGTTGGCAAAGTATGTACTTTGTCTAAACTCAAACGATGTCTTCATTCCCTTGGTTCTCCTTGAGGGAAAATGAGGATGCCTGGGGGAGACCCCAATGTATTACCTGCAAGGAGGGATACGCTGGCTTGTATTCTTGTCACACTTTGGTACCAAGATGGTGCAAGCAAAGAACATGAGGTATTTGTAACAGTTGGTTTGAACAAGTGCAGGGAAAAGAGAAGACTCCCAGCTGATGGATGCCTCCTTTTGAGTCCTGTGGCCGAGGTAATTTGGATAATTTGTATGGTTGTAGGGCAAATTCATGCAGAGTTCCAACGTAATTGGTTCACACTGACCTAACAAAAAAACACACATACAGATACATATTATATTTTTAAATTTCACCTGGAAAACAATTTCTTTAAAACTTACAAAATTAAAGTCTAGGGCTTCCCTGGTGGCGCAGTGGTTGAGGGTCCGCCTGCCGATGCAGGGGACACGGGTTCGTGCCCCGGTCCGGGAAGATCCCACATGCCGCGGAGCGGCTGGGCCCGTGAGCCATGGCCACTGAACCTGCGTGTCCAGAGCCTGTGCTCCACAACAGGAGGGGCCACAGCAGTGAGAGGCCTGCGTACCGCAAAATAAATAAATAAATAGATAGATAGATAAATAAATAAATAAATTTTAAAAAGTCTATCGTACCCTCTTTCTTGGAAGTAGCTAAGACTAGATGTAAGTAGTATATGAGATTGCCATCAAAAGGTAAATAGTGTGGTCAGTGAAGTGTCTTGACAAACCAAGATTCATTTCTGTATATGGAGCTGCTAGCACACTGTCCAGAATGCATGTTTTAGAGTCTTTCTCATTTTTTTCCCTCGGCTCCACTTCTCTGATTCCTTTTACTCACTTTAATTTGTCTTCTGATTTATCCATTACTTCTAAACTAGTGTATTCCCTGCCACCTTCATAGCCATTTAAAACAATCAATGAATTTGGCTAAATAGGCAATTAGATGACTTTTTTCTCTACGTTTTATTGTTGATCAGTGTATAAGGCTATACAATTTCAGGGCAAGAGGAGGCTGAGATCCATTAGCCATCCATTGCCAATGAGATAACCCCTAACCCTTTAGCTTGGCATCCAAGGCTATTTCACACTCCAAATCACAGCCTAACTTCCCAGCCTCGTCACCCATGACTATCTCGCCAGCAATATTTCCTGGGCGACACCAGACAACTTAAGAATTGCATGCGTCCTTTGTGGGTCCTGTTAGCTTTTATCCCCTTCTTTCCTTCACACACTTGTAATCACTCCTCAAATGCAATCATGGTTCTAGCTGCCAGGTACATAGGGCAACTGCTGATTGGAATCATCCTTCCCCATCCTCCCCTCTAAGCTAATTTCTCCATGTTCTGCAGCACTCAGCACAAACCCCTCTTCCAGGAAGGCTTTCTGGCCAACCACTCTTCCCCTTCCACTCCTAGTAGGAGTCTCTGCTGAGCTCCAGAGCATCTCCAGGGTGTGCATGCCATGCACTCATTGCCCTCTGCTCTATTCTTTACTTACTTGCCTTCCCCATACGATTTGAGAGTTTTGTGAAATGAGACCTCATTTCTGTTTTTTAATTGAAGTACAGTTGATTTACAATGTTGTGTTAGTTTTTGGTGTACAGCAAAGTGATTCATAAACACACACACATATATATATAAAATTAATTCTTTTTCAGATTCTTTTCCATTATAGTTTATTACAAGACATTGATATATAGTTCCCTGGAGAACTTATTTCTTGATCTCAAAGTCTGCACCAGGCATAGTGTGAGAATTAAGGAAGGAAAGGAGGGGGGAGGCATCAGAAACTATCCTAGGCACTTTAAAATGTAAAAATAATGCAAAATAGAGTCCCTGGCATTGAAGCACTCCAAGTCTCCAGAGAAAGAAAGACACATGTAGGTAGCTGTGGTATAACATGAACAGGCTAGGCTAGTGGGACTGAACAAAATGCTAGAGCCCGGAGAGACAGGGTGGATAGGAGCAGTTTGGGAAGCCTTCCCAGGATAAGCGGGGTTTGGGCAGGTTTGGTGGAATGCGGTGGAAAGGCTCTCTGTCCCCTCTCTGTCTGAGGTGGACAAGCTTCATTCCCAGAGGAGAGAGGAAATCAAGGGAGTGTCTTGGTAGAATCAGGTCAGGTCCACCAGAGATTTCATGCCTTATTAAGAGTAATTAAAATTAAATTTAATTATTTAATTAAATAAATTTAATTAAATAAATTTATTTAAATAAATTTAATTATTTGACTAGGAAATGGTATGCAGGCAAACAGATTAGCAATAAGGACGGCAGTGAAATATTAAAACAGCTCTGGGACTATTTCGTAATGTAAAGAGTCTGAGGGCTTTGCAGAGATTATGCTGATAAGGAGCCTGATACTGGCCAGACTGAAAAATCTCACGGACCAAGTATGTAAGACTCTCAGTTTATTGAGGAAGAAGTAACACTCTAATAATCCTGAGGATGCCTACAGGGTGGAGAAAAGAAAAAGAGACAGAGGAGGTATGGGGTTGGTTCAACTTACCACTTCTTTGATTTGTGAAAGAGGAGAAACACTGAAATGTTTTGAGTTCAGATTATATACAAAAAATGCATATTCCTTATAACAATGAAAACAATACAAAGACACATATAGGAAAGCTCTTCATCTCTCCACCTCCCTCTCTCTTAACTTCCCTCAATGCCAAAAGATGGGTTTCCTCTTCAGCTTGCTTTTGTTGCTTGATTACCTGTCACGACCATCTTACAAATCAGTAGAGGCAGCTCACACTCTATATTTTTCTTAATTTCTTTAATGTACTTAAAATTTTACAAAAATGGGATCATTCACACATATTTTGATGCAGTCTTTCTTTCCCTGTAGATGTCTTTTCTTTCTCTCTTCTTCCTCAACTATCCTATCAAGTTTTAACTTTTTATCAGTTTGTTTCCTTGAGATGATTAATAGGCATATCACATGCATAGCTTTTCTCTCTTTTGATATGTGGGATGTATCGATTTTGATTTAGGATAAGATATAGGCTTTAAGTGTCTCAGAGTCAAGGGAGATGAAAGGATTAAGTTACGATCATATATTATTCTGAGATCTTTACTGAATGCGGTGAGGTTGTTTTGTTTCCTTCATAAAGGCGTTCTTCACAAAGTGCTAAGCAAGAGAAACTCTCAAGTATCTGGCAACCTCAAATTCTGTGATTTATGGTATCAATAAACTTTTATATCTTAAGCAGTAGACTCACTGACAAGCCTGACTGACATTAGCCACTAGAGGGCGATCACGTCACAAACATGTGAGGACGTTTAGCTGTTGCAGGGCTGTATAATTCAGTGTGAGCTTGAGGCAGTGCCTGGCATGGCATTCTGAGGACAGATGAGGTTTAATAAATATCTGTAGAAAAAAAGATCCTGATGGAGTCTCAATGATAGCCCACCTTTCAAAGTCTGAAACAATATTTGATAAATTCAACCTAAAGAAAGGACTGTTAACTAAACGATGTTACATCTTCATCATGATGCAATACCTGAAGCCAATGGAAATCATGTATTAGATTGATGGTCGTTTACATGAGAACATGTCATTTCCAACATCCATTGGCATATATATCCGAGATTCATCTTTGCGTCAAAACTTTAAAGCTCTCTTTATTATTATTTAGTTTTTAGAATTTGAAGAGCTATTGTAAGGTCAACACCCTTATACCTACTACCCAGGTCAAGCAATTGAACTCTGCCAGACATCCCACGTACCCTTCCATATCCCCTGTCTTATGTCGACCTTCTCCTTCCCCGACAAAGTAAATGCTGAGTTTCAGAGTCATCACTTCCTTGCTCTTTTTCATAGCTTTATTACATAAGTGTGCACCACATCCTACACACTACAGTTTGGCTACCCATTTTTGAAAACCAAATTGAAGTCTCTTATACTCTCTATGTTCCCCCTCCCCTCCATCTCTTTATTTTTCTTTAATGTTTAACTATTGAAGAATCCGGGGACTTGACCTGTAGAGCATGCCAGAGTTTGGATTTTGCTGATTGCACACTCGTGGGGAGGCTAAACATGTTCCCCTGTCCCCCTTGTCTCCTGAACACTGGCAGCTGAAGCCAGGGGGCTGATTAGGCTTCATCCCTTTGGCAAGACTAGGTGCTGCGGTGTTCTTTCATCAGAAGACACATCCGTCTGATTTCTTTTTGTGACTCCTACAGCTCTATGTCCATGCGCAGTGCCTTGCCCTGTTAATTCACCTGGTTACCAAATGGTAATATTCGAATTCAATCATTTATCTTCCACTTACTAGCTGGGAATGCTTTTAGAAAGAGGTTGTTCCTCTCATCTACTATTTGATTCTGAGAACTGAAGTCCTTAATCATTACAGCATATGGCTTTTTGACTACACCCCTATACTATCTGTTCCTTCCACCTAGAGATTGCAAGGAGAGGGCAGGAAACTGACAGACCACTGGGAAATTATTTGAAGAACAAAGCTGTTCATTTCTTCCTGGATATAACTTTTCAGTGGGGGGGAATCATACTGCCATCTTCCCACTCATATATACGACTTTGGTTTTCCTTTTCTGTTCTTCAAATACACTCAGACAGTTTCCCTAGCGTCTCACTGTCTCATCAGCTTCCTCTTTCATCACAGGTGTTCTTGCCAGGTTCCCTCCATATATATTCAGCAAACATTTGAACATCCCCTCTTCTGAGTGTCAGGCACTGGGCTAGTCACTCGTCCCCATTCCTTCTCTGTTATTAAAAATAAGTATTGGAAGAAAAATGTACACAAGTAAACATGTAGAACTAAAGGTTGATGGAACACTATGGGAAACCTGGGAGGGTCCCTGAGGCATGACAGTCACACCAGGCTTCATACAGCCATGGCGATCATGGGCGCAGGGAGGTGGGGAGAGACACATGCCCAGGAGCTGCTCTCTCCACCAGGTTCCCGCAGATGTCTGGATTGCACTCTACAAGGTACAGGTGATGGATTAGTCCCTCCACACCAGACTGATGGGAAATAACATTCCTGATCCTACCCGCCAAGGCAAGGACATGTCCGTATTTTGCCTCCCAGCAGGGTGCAAACATGTTAAAGATTCTGGGCTGGAGTGGATGTGGTGATACTGTGATACTTTTAAGCCTCTCCATGCACAATATCATCTGAGATGTGTTCTTTAGGCTTTTTTAAATTGTAGGCACTTCTGCTAATCTGAGATAAACCATGGATCTTATCCACTGAAAAATACGAAAACCAGGGCTTCCCTGGTGGTGCAGTGGTTGAGAGTCCACCTGCCGATGCAGGGGACGAGGGTTCGTGCCCCGGTCCGGGAGGATCCCACATGCCACGGAGCGGCTGGGCCCGTGAGCCAAGGCCGCTGAGCCTGCGCGTCCGGAGCCTGCGCGTCCGGAGCCTGTGCTCCGCAACGGGAGAGGCCACAACGGTGAGAGGCCCGCGTACCGCAAAAAAAAAAAAAAGAAAGAAAAGAAAACCACGAAGACTTTTTTTCACACCCAATTGCAGGATGTCACTAATCCCAGCAGCCTCGTCAGGACACAAAGCAATAATTCTCAACTTTTGCTGCACACTGGGGTCACCTGGGGAATTTTAAAAATACTGATGCCGGGGTCCCACCCAGTATATCTTCAGGGACCATTGGAACGTTATTATAATATTTTATGGGGTGGCAAGAACCATTATCTTTAAGGACTAGCCTCCCAGCAACTCCAGTGAGAGACTGACTCCACCGGAAAGAATGTTCACGTTCTCCAAACTCATATTCCCCACTGGCAGGGAGCCAGAGAAAGAGAGCGCTGCTCAGTCGTGCTCCAGAATCAAAATAACAGTAGTCTCTGACAGTGTCCAAGATCTTTAAACAATTAATCACATTTTCAAGTGCATGAAGAGTTTTCTGAGAGGAGATGATACTCGTCCATATTTACAGAGAACCAAGTAGACACACACCATCCTGAAGCTCTTTGAAAAATAAGGAATAACATCTTTACTCTCAGCTGGAAGTTAGGCATATACACTGCTTATGTGCCTAGCAGAGACAGCAGCTCCTGGGCATGGGTCTCTCCTCGCGCCCATGATCGCCATGGCTGTATGAAGCCGGGTATGACTGTCATGCCTCAGGGACCCCCCCCAAGTTTCCCACAGTACTCCATCAACCTTTAGTTCTAAATGTTCACTCATGTACTTTTTTCTCCAACACTTATTTTTAATAACACAGAAGGAATGGAGACCAAGGACAAGCCCAATGCCTGGTACTCGGAAGAGGGGGTGTTCCAATGTTTGCTGAATATATATGGAGAGAACGTGGCAAGAACATCTGTGATGAAAGAGGAAGCTGATGAGATGGTGAGATCTAGGGAAATGGTTTGAGTGTATTTGAAGAACATAAAAAGAAAACCAGGGCTTCCCTGGTGGCGCAGTGGTTGAGAATCCGCCTGCTGATATAGAGGACACGAGTTCGTGCCCTGGTCCGGGAAGATCCCACATGCCGCGGAGCCTGTGCTCCGCAATGGGAGAGGCCACAACAGTGAGAGGCCCGCTTACCGCAAAAAAAAAAGAAAAAAAAAAAAGAAGAAAACCAAAGTTGTATATATGAATGGGAAGGTGGCCATATGATCCCACTGTTGAAAAGTTAGCTCCAGGAAGGCTGGAATCATGTTTCCCTTCATTGCCATCAAAGTGCCCAGTGCCCATCCCAGTGCCTGGGACATCACAGACACTAGAAATACTGGTTGAATATACATGATAAATGGAGTATTTCCTGCCATATCAATAAACAAAGGATGTCACAGTCACCAATGATTGTAGCCCTCCAACGTGAGCTGATGAGCCCTGAGGAAACTCAGGGCTGAAAAGAATACCTGCCATCTAGCAGCCATCAGACTGCAGCCACTCCCTGCGGTGAGCCCTGAGGAAACTCAGGATGTGAAAACCCTGGATACTGGCCTGGAGAGCTGAGGTGCGTATCCAAGGAATTATTTCAGGCAGTTAAGACTCTTGCATCTTCCCATACATAGAAAAGCGCTAAATTCCTTAACTTGAGATATCTGGTATTCTTTGATTAATAATAATCTTTTGACATTCCTGACTACCTGTTTTTTCAGAGTTATCTGAAATGCTGTCTCCCGGCCTGCAGTCCTCATTTTGCCCCATAAAACTTAACTCGCAACTCTCACGTTGTGCTTTTTTTTTAAGTCAACATACATACCAGCTGAGTTATCTAGTGCCCTTCCTACAAGTTCCTTTTTTTTTGGACCGGTGATAACTTATTTTTATTTTTAATCTTGAAATATTTCAAGTATAGAGAAAATAGGATAACATATACTTGGGTTACTCCCTGCCTAAATTTGACACAGGCTAACATTGCTCTCTCACCTTTTTTGAATCTAACAGTAAGTACCATTCCATGTCAGCCAACCCCGAAAACTTTAATAAAATACATGTGTCTGAGACAATACTGCCACTGTCCAAAATGCTACAGCCCAAGTTCAAGTTGAAGTAAAAAAAAATGATTCTGAAAGAGTTCCAGGGCAGACTGGGAGATGAGCAAAGTCAAATCATATGTATATACATATATACACATACATAGACATATATTTAATCATTTTAGAGTGAATAAAATGGTAGTGTGTCTTAGTGGTCAGACTGATATCTATCTGCACTGTTCTCTCCTATGGGAAATGGAGGAGGGATGGGTATTGTGCTTTCGGCCAAACAGTTATTAAGTGCTTGTGAAATTAAACAAAAAATCTTGTTAGTCTGGGTTATTAATTGGCTGTGGCCCTCACACTCCTATCCAGCCCACTGTTTTCGCCCCTTGATATCCCCTAAGGGGTACGGGCTACCTGCCACCCATAAGCTCTACATTGACCCAGAAAGGTCACAGAGTAGAATTAGGATCTGAAAACTTCAGCAAATCCAGGGACCCAAACCCTTCAGCCTTTCAACCTCCCGGCCTCCAGGGGCCTTCACTGCTGGGATCTGTGCTAAGAAGTCATACCTTCTTGTCAACTGAAAGCTGACAGACCTGCTTCTAAATCTCAAGCCCAAGCTGACAGGGAAGCCAAAAATTAATTCTAAAAAGTGAAAGAAGTGAGTAGAATGTGAAAGCAGAGCCCAGAAGTAAGCAAGCCATTACTAGAAATCAGTCTTTGGGGGCTTTCCAATTCATCTAAAATTTCCTGAGAGACTCTTCCTGCTACCCCTGCCCATTCAATCTTCCCCTAATCATTCCTCCTCCTGAAGCCAGTTTGGATACAGCCACCTGTCTACACCATTTGTAGCGAGGTCATTACAGGTCAGCAAAGTTCCTGGAAGGGTGAGAATACATTTTATAACAAGAACAGACCGCCAAAGTTTTATGTGGCTATTTAAATGAACTTCATATTTACTTCTTGGATAAAGTTTCCATTTTTGAAGCTGGGCTTTAAAAAGGAAGAAAGATAGCATTTTCCTGCAGATGCAGCCAAGAAAATAATATATAGGAGCTGACGCTGAGTGGAAAGTCACGGCAATGACATTAAGCAATGGATTTATAGCCCATTCATGATGACACATTTGTTTATGATTTAAGTTAATTAAGACCATTTTGCTTCTTTTCTGCTACCACATGCAACCTTTAAAAAAAGAGAGATATATATACATATTTTGGAGGGATTCCACACTTGAGCATTTTAATGTCAATGCAAAAGGATAAAACTGAATACATAGCCTGACGCGGTGATTGAATTTGTCAGCAGCAACTGTACTTACTACAATTATTCAGACTGTTGCTGGGATCACAAAGAGAGCTACCACCACATGAATCAAGGCAGGAACTGTAGAGGCATCTTTGATCTCCTTCTTGACACGGAGTCTGACCTACAGGCGGGGTGAAAGCACATTTACTTTCATCAGCAACTATAAATTCCACGCACTAGGATCTGAAGGATCCAGAACCAAGGAAGGACACAACTTTAATTTCCTTCCAACTTCTCCAAAAATTTTGAACACATGTTGAGATTCTGTAGGAATAAAGAAGTAAGAGGCAACCCATCCTTCAAAAATCATCTGTTGCTGCTTTTAATGGAAAAGAGAGCATCTTATATTTACATGGGTGCATGGAGTTGATGACAAAATAAAATTCAAGTGATTTGAGGGAAGGGCCAATATTTTTAAGACTCATTTGATCCCAACTCTAGTCTTTCCTCTAAGGAAAATGTTTTCCTTAATAATAAATAAGGCATCAACATCAATACAATAAGGATACTTTATCATGGCATAAGTCTTAAGCGGCTGTTATCCATATTTTCTGTGTCCTTGGAAAGTAGCACTGGCCTAGCTGCAATGATCTGAGAATTGGGTTTCTTATTTCCAAATGGATGACAACAGTAACATCAACCTAATGGCTTTTCCTTAAGGTATGTGGAGAGGAAACTGCTTTTCCCATTGATTTCCTGGTCATTTGTAGATTAAATGGATAAGGTAATAAATTACTGCCTGTTCTCTTTCTAGCTCGCTCCCATTATAGTCAATTACTCAGACACGTCATGTGGAACCTAGAAAATCTTGCAAGGTAGTTTTAAATATAAATAACAGTATGGGTATACATATAACCATTCTTATCTGTAATTCTAAGACAATATTTATTATACTGGACTTTCTTATCTATAATTCTAAGACTTATAAGACTTATCTATAATCTTATCTATAATTCTAAATATAATATTTATTATTCTGGACTCTTTCTCCCTTCCAGTACCATTAATGAACAACACTATATATCACAGCCTTGCATAAAATAGATATCACTCCTTTTCTTTTTTTAATGTTAGCAGGTCAAACTTTTTTTTGCAAGGTAAGCCAGGATAAGTTCCATGAATTTAGTCTCTTGAAGAAATTTTATTAAGACAGCATGAATTCATTATTTCAGCCGGTATTAAGCGCCCACTATGTGACAACTTATGTGACCAGCTCGGCACTGAGCATTAAAAGACAGAAAACCCTGATAATTTCTACCCTAATTAGGGATATCATCATGAACGGAATCTTACGATGCCATGTGATCATTGCTCCACTGAAGGTCCATGCAAAAAGCAGTAAACGCAAATTACAACAGTAAGAGTAAAGCTTCTCAAAGGAGTTTTTCAGGCAGTTGGGGTAAGGTGGGATAAGAGGGAAGGATGGGTTTCCCAAGCAGACAGCAGGATATGCAAAGGCCTGGAGTAAAAAGTACACAGGCTGGAGTCACTGGAGGTTAAGGGAGACTAAACAGGAAGGTTGAGAGCAAGGCTGAGGGTTGTAATGGCCTAAATCTTGAATAGGGTCCCGAGTCCTGGCAGAAGCAGTCCCAGACCCCCTCCCAGCCTGTTTGAGCAGAACCAGCCTTCAATCACTGCTGACGCTTGTAACTCGCTCCCCTTCACTCTCAGCTCGCTGAACGCAGTGGCCTTCTCCCACTACTCTAAACTACCTTGCTCCTTCCTGCCACCTCCGTGCCTTTGGCCAAGCGGTTCCCTGTGTCTAAAATTCTTTCTCCAGCCCCACTCTCCTTTGTTAATTCCATTCATTCTTCAGACTGTGGCTCCTACAGCCATCTCAGGGAAGCTTCCCAGAGGCCCTTCACCAGGACATGCATCCAATACGTGGCATCCTAGCACCTTGAATTTCCCTCCTGGCCTATGTCACTCCCCAGTTAGACAAGGACCAGCACAAT
Source organism: Aethalodelphis obliquidens (assembly GCF_003676395.1). Classification (NCBI taxonomy): domain Eukaryota; kingdom Metazoa; phylum Chordata; class Mammalia; order Artiodactyla; family Delphinidae; genus Aethalodelphis; species Aethalodelphis obliquidens. The sequence goes on along the minus strand of NW_020837950.1, from coordinate 5,509,048 downwards.
TATTTGTATCGGCTTACCTCCCCCAGGAGCCTGCTAGCCGCATCAGCAGTTTTGCTTGCCACTAAATTCCCAGCACCACAATATACTTTTATTATATTGAATTCATTAGAGTGGATAAAGATGCTACAATTTTACTTTGTGATCCATTTTATCATGGGACTTTCTAACATCTCACACATGTAAGGAAGTATTTTCAAATCCTGCCACTGCATAGTAAAAAAATCCAAAATTATTTCAAACAGCATTGAATTATGTAGAGAGAAGGAACTATTTGATCAAAAGGGAGTTGCTTGGCTGACATGCACACAATAACTCATGGCTAGAAAGGGAATTCCTTCTGAATTTTAAAACTGGTAAAATGGGGCTTCCCTGGTGGTGCAGTGGTTGAGAGTCCGCCTGCCGATGCAGGGGACACGGGTTTGTGCCCCCGTCCGGGAGGATCCCACATGCCACGGAGCGGCTGGGCCCGTGAGCCATGGCCATTGGGCCTGCGCGTCCGGAGCCTGTGCTCCGCAATGGGAGAGGCCACAGCAGTGAGAGGCCCGCGTACCGCAAAAAAAAAAAAAAACAAAACTGGTAAAATGAAGCACTCGTTATCTAGTTTTTTATGGACTAAATCTGTGAATAAAAGGCTCTCCCTTTAGGTCTGAAATGCGTTTTCATTAAAGCCATCCTAATGATCAATATTCACTATGAAAAAGCTAATTTAGTTATCGGTGACCAATCTCATTAGCTGATTTGGAATATACACAGCCTAAGACTTGCTTTCACAGAGCAGCTATGTGATAAGAACTTACATTTATTGAGTGCTCACCACGTGCCATCTCTATGAAGTAGTTATCATTATTCTGAGATTACAGACACAGAAACTGAAATGTAACAGGGTTAAGTTACTGGACTAAAGTCAACCAGGGAGTAGGTGGCAGAGCTGGGGTTTGAACCCAGGCAGCTGGGCGGCAACATCCACATTCTTAACAACTAGGCTATGTTGGTAAGAGGTAAGGTCACTTATAAGCAAATGTAGTGATTTTTAAGTCAAAGGATATTACCAACCCTGTACTGAGAGATGCTTCTACACAAACTGGGACTTAAAACAATCAGTGTAGAGCTTTCTTTTCTGGCAGAAATAGACACACTTAAAAAAACCAACTTACCTGATTTACTTTTTCTTTGGGGGTTTCACAGATAATATCAGACTCCTTTTAAACTGTATTTAAGTATATTGCTTGGAAGGAAAACATAAGACGAAAAGACAACCCTCAGAATGGGAGAAAATATTTGCAAATGAAGCAACTGACAAAGGATTAACCTCAAAAATTTACAAGCAGCTCAATATCAAAAAAACAAACAACCCAATCCAAAAATGGGCAGAAGATGTAAATAGACATTTCTCCAAAGAAGATATGCAGATTGCCAACAAACACATGAAAGGATGCTCAACATCACTAATCATTAGAGAAATGCAAATCAAAACCACAATGAGATATCACCTCACACCAGTCAGAATGGCCATCATCAAAAATCTACAAACAATAAACGCTGGAGAGGGTGTGGAGAAAAGGGAACACTCTTGCACTGCTGGTGGGAATGTGAATTGGTTCAGCCACTATGGAGAACAGTATGGAGGTTCCTTAAAAAACTAAAAATAGAACTACCATATGACCCAGCAATCCCACTACTGGGCATATACCCTGAGAAAACCATAATTCAAAAAGAGTCATCTACCACAATGTTCATTGCAGCTCTATTTACAATAGCCAGGACATGGAGGCAACCTAAGTGTCCATGGACAGATGAATGGATAAAGAAGATGTGGCACATATACACAATGGAATATTACTCAGCCATAAAAAGGAATGAAATTGAGTTATTTGTAGTGAGGTGGATGGACCTAGAGACTGTCATACAGAGTGAAGTAAGTCAGAGAAAAACAAATACCGTATGGTAACACATATATATGGAATTAAAAAAAATAGTTCTGAAGAACCAAGGGTCAGGACAGGAATAAAGACGCAGATGTAGAGAAAGGACCTGAGGCCACGGGGAGGGGGAAGGGTAAGCTGGGACAAAGTGAGAGAGTAGCGTGGACATATATACACTATCATATGTAAAAATAGATAGCTAGTGGGAAGCAGCCACATAGCATGGGGAGATCAGCTCGGTGCTTTGTGACCACGTAGAGGGATGGGATAGGGAGGGTGGGAGGGAGACGCAAGAGGGAGGGCATATGGGGATATATGTATATGTATAGCTGATTCACTTTGTTATAAAGCAGAAACTAACACACCATTGTAAAGCAATTATACCCCAGTTAAGATGTGAGGCATTAAACTGCTTCTCTGCACATGGTTATTTTAGGAAGCCGTTACATTTAATTTCAGAAGCCAGTTATTTCTAATTGAAATCTAATTGAATTGAATACTATACGCTACACTTTTCTCTTTATCGTGGTGTTTCCCCATAAAACATCTAACTGAATCTGCCCATGCTGTTTAAGTGTTTAACCTCTACTCTTCACCCTTAGGGATGATTTTTCAGTGTAAGTTGCATGAGAGTTACATTTACCATAAGCAAGGGTTTCTGGCTGACCAGAGCTGGGAGGACCAGTGCATTAGGCAATCTGGCATTATTTATATGGGGATCCTTCAAGCTGTAGGTAACTTCCAACTTTTTGCTGTGCTCCCAAGGAAAGGCCCACCGGTCAGGACTGTTTCCGGGGCTAGAGCACACACTTACCATTGGTGCAACTCTCCTCATCACTTCCGTCCTTACAGTCCTCGTCTCCATCACACTGGAAAGTGCTGGGGATACACTGGCCACTTCTGCATTCCACCAGACCCTGGCTGTGACATGCTAGGAAATGCCAAAATAACATGCATTTTAATTATCGCTACTTCTTTCAGTCTACAGATCACATCAATGATTCCCATTTATCTGGCATCACCAAGAATGAAGTGTTCTAAATTTCTGAATGTTCTGCATAAATGAATGAATATATCATTCATTTTGTTCATTCCAAGTATCTTTGGAATGGAAAGTTCCCTTTCAGGAATTTCTCTTCCCTTATTAAATAGCACTCACCAAAAAATTTTTCTTGATCATTGCATGGTGAAAAACAGTATTAATGATGGTAGTAGTTATACTACTAATATAAAAGCTACAATTTATTAAAGGCTTACTATATGGCAATAACTGTGCTAGGAGTATTAGGTGTCTAATCTCAAATCCTCAGAACAAATTTGCAAATGGATATTATCGACCTTGTTTAGAAGAAGGAAACTGAAGCTTAGAGAGTTTAGTGTTTGCCTCAAAGTCTCAAGGCTGTTAAAAGGTATGGCCAGAATGTGAAGGCAAGCTTTTCTAACCCAAGCCCCAACATTTCACTCTGCACCAACCTGACCTAATGCACTAATGAAGCATATATGAAAGACTTGCATAGTACCTACCCCACAATAAACACTTTATTTCAAAACTTGCTTACAACGTCTGACATTTAAAAGGGATGGTCTAGTGGCCATTAACCGTCCAATTTCTGAAGGTTGTCTTAATTTTATCCCTATTGTCTTTTAGAGCGTTAGAAACCCATGTATCATATGACCTCGGCCTTCACCAACTTATGGTCTACATACACACATACGTACACACACACATACATAAATACATACATGAGCACCAAGTCCTTGCTTTTCCAAGATTCATCAAAATACAGTCCACTCTGTTCCACTATGTCCACTAAGCAAGGACTCAGGTACTATTCCAGTTCAAACAGGTTCAGGAAAGGAGAAAGCTGGGCATTGCATTTCCTAATTAATTGATGTGATTTTTCTTATGTCAAAATAAAAACCATGCAACCCACATTTGTAATTTTGCCTCAAATTATAGGCAAATTAAATAGTCAATCTCATAGGTATCAGCTGTTCCTGCTTTTATTAGACAGCAAAAGATGGAATAAAGAGTTTAATTAGTTTGAACATGCATAAAGTGTACCATATTAACTCTTTCAGATCAATATTACTCTCTTTTAACAAATAGCTGCTGCTATTCAATCATTTTTTTATCCCCTACTGAGTATACTGTAGTTTCTAGGGAATAAAATGTGATCAGCCATATTTGATTTTATTAGGCAGGTAGTGTAATAGCTACCTGAAGACTTTTTTTTTAATTGAAGGATAGTTGATTTACAATATCGTGTTAGTTTCAGGTGTACAGCACAGTGATTCAGTTTTATATATATATATATATATATATATATATATTCCTTTTCAGATTCTTTTCCCTTATAGATTAGTACAAAATATTGAGTATAGTTCCCTGTGCTATAAGTAGGACATTGTTGGTTATCTATTTTATATGTAGCCGTGTGTATATGTTAATCCCAACCTCCTAATTTATCCCTCGCCCACCCCCTTTTCCCCTTTGGTAATCGTAAGTTTGTTTCCTATGTCTGTGAGTCTGTTTCTGTTTTGTAAATTAGTTCATTTGTATCATTTTTTTAGATTCCACATATGATATATGATATTTGCCTTTCTCTGTCTAGCTTACTTCACTTAGTATGATCATCTCTAGGTCCATCCATGTTGCTGCAAATGGCATTATTTTATTCTTTTTTATGGCTGAGCAATATTCCGTTGTATATATGTGCCACATCTTCTTTATCCATTCATCTGTCGAGGGACATTTAGGTTGCTGCCATGTCCTGGCTATTGTAAACAGTGCTGCAATGAACATTGGGGTGCATGTGTCTTTTTGAGTTAGAGGTTTCTCCGGATATACTCACCCAGAAATAAGACAGGCTCTAAAGTTACAATATTATTGCACACTCTGTGTAACTCTATGAACACTGAAGGCTCTCTTATCTCTGCCACTTCTCCCCCGGTTCTCCCACACGTGGTACCTGAGAGCACCTCTGGAGGCTCCCACTTAACTGCTCATATATTGTTTGCAGAAGAAAAATGCCCCAGTCTCTGGGAAGAACATTCCCTTTGACAAAGTCGCGGACCCAGAAAGGATGTTTGTGGACAATGAGAAGGAAAACTGCCACCCGCTTGGCCAGAGCAGCCGAATCAGGCTTGGAGTTTTGGAGAGAGAGAGGCGGAAGTCAGTTACACTATGCTGTTATTGTCATCACACCACTCAATTATTATCTGTATAGGTTAGGACCAAAGGGTAAGAATCTGTTTAGATAGTGAACCTTGAGTGTATTTGACTAAACAGGCAGAAGTAGAAAAATAAGCAAAATGAAAGCCCTCAGGGCACTCACAGCAATTGACCTCGTCAGACTTATCCCCACAGTCATGGTCACCGTCACACACCCACTCTATGGCAATGCAGCGTCCATCTCCACAGCGATGCTCCTCTGTGGGGTTGCAGTCTGGAGGAAAGAAAAACTCAGGAGGATGGAGAGAACCAGCATGACAAACACTTAGAACTGTGTGGCTTGTTCCAGTAGAACAAGTTCCAGTAGAAGAGAGTCTGTTCCAATTATTCCAATACCGTCAATAACCTTTCTACTCTGGGTCTGGCACCTCCCGGGCAACCATGTGGCCCCCCGGCCACCATCACTATGGGGTAAGACCTGACTGCTTTTCAGATGAATAACAAGCTCCCAGCTTTTCTAGGACCCATAGCTTGTTCTGGGTTTTGTTGTGTTTAGTCACTGTTTTCTTTCCTTATGAAAATTTTGTGATTTGGCTCAAATAAACAGAACTGTGATTTGGGTTTCACAATGTAGATAGCTGATCTGATGATTCGTGACAACTCTGCCATGTTTCTAAGAATTGCAACTTACCTCTCTGTGGTAAACTGCGGAGGCAGGTATCTCCTCCTGTCATCTTGCCTGATGCTAAGCTAAGGTTTTCTATTGAGCTGTCTAAATATATAACTCATACTTGAAAGAACTGCTGGGTAAGAAATGCAAAATATTTGGGTTTTTTTAATGATTCTTTTTATCCTGGATTTAACCTCTGTCCCAAACTATATATTCCTGGGGGAAAAGGAGAACTAAGTGATGTTTCCTCTCACAGAGGGCAGAACCTATAGGATTCTTTGATATGAGACATGGAATAACCTTAATATAAACAACCCTTTAAAAAATGTATGTAGATTCATGAATAGCAGTTTCCATAATGAGGAACTATCATGGATTTCCATTAACAGCACTACTGTCTTTAACACACCTATGGAGGGACCATGGGTCTTGAAGGATATAGGGGAGCAATTAAGTGAAGAAGATGGATGAAATGGTGCAGAGTAAAGAAGAAAGACACAATGGCTGGGATGCATGGGTGGGAACCAGAGGAGCCAGCACATGCTCAGCCTGCTAAAGATGGGCAGCCGGGACAGAGAATGGTCTAAGAGGACATTGTGATCATTACCATTAGATAGAAACAAAGTCATCCTAAGAGCACAAACCTCATGATATCCTACTACCTTCAGAGGAACCAGGTTGAGTTGGTAAGACCACTGTCTTTCACACGCCAACTATACACGGGTCCTCTCCACTGACCTATTGAACTACCAAGCTACACTCAATTCCCCCCTCCCTCATTTTTACTCTCTTTTCTCCAGTTATCTTATTGGTAAAAGGAGGAGTTGGAGTAGATAATCTCTAAGGCCCCAAACTATACATTTTATGATGTATACAATTACAACAGCGTCTCATTCTTTGTGTCCCAAGACTACTCAATCCCAGAAGATAATCCATATCTATCTAGTGACCCGTGGGATGTTTTGCGCATACATACATTTTCCAACATTCTTACGGATGCAGTGAGAGGCAGCTACACAGGTGCTTCTAGAAACTACTGAGTTTCCCAGCATGGGGCCATTTGGGACATTCACCACTCCTCCGAGGCGTTCCCCTGACCCACTCCTGATTCTCCCCCAGCATTTCTTTTGATGTTCTCTAATGCTGAATAATCATTTCACATCATTTTCCCAGTGTCCTGCCTCATCTCACCTTGCCCTTCTGCTCCTATTAGAAAGTTCTTCTGTCACTCAATAATATACTACCTAAAAAACAATTCAAAAGCTAATCACAAATTCAGAAAGGTCAAGAAGCAAGAAGAATTTTGCTGGTTTTAATTCATGAAAGGGCATTCAGAATTGGACTCGGCTCTTTTAAAGGTAGGGTCATTCTCGGTTTTTTAATTGAGATGTAATTGACATAGAGTGTTGTATACGTTTATGCTAAATAAGATAAGCCAGAAAAAGAAAGACAAATACTGTGGGATATCACTAACATGTGGAATCTAAAAAAATCTGATTTTGTTCAAACAGAGTGTAGACTGCTGGTTACCAGGGGCTGGGAGGGTGAGGAATTGGGAAGATGCTGTTTATAGGTACAAACGTGCAACTAGGAGGTAGGTTCCTTCTTTAAAAGTTAAGATCAGCTTCTGTACATAAAACAGATGCACCCTTCTAACCTTCGATATCCGCACTGCAGAAGTTGCCCCTGTAGTATGTGGCAATCAAATAAAGGAGGGCTCTCTGGTTATACATAATAAGGGGATCAGGAAGAGAAAACATATCTGTCTGCAACGTTTTGCTCAAGAGCTCAAAATCTAAACACGAGCCACCGGCTCCAACCACAGAAGAAACCAAACATTTTTAAAGAGAAAAAAAAAGTTAACTCCCATTTCTACTCCACATCTCTAGCATTTCCTCAGTATGACTTTTTGTCAGAAATCTTACATTTACACATGAGACATGACTGAGACTAATAATTTAAAAAGCTTCCTCTTTCGGAAAATTAAGAAACCAATCATTTTGTAATTTCACCCACTAATCACATTAACAAACAATGAGCTACAAGTTCTTGATTATAAACGTCTGCAATTTTAAATGAAAACCTTCAGGGAAATAGTGCTACTTACCACAGTTTTGCTCATCACTCAGATCCCCACAGTCGTCATATCCATCACATACCAGGCTATAATTAAGGCACTTGCCCGTGTGACAGTGAAACAGACTCTCGCTGCAATCTGAAAATAAGAGAAGCCACCGATGGCTCATTAGAGCAGAACAGGATGTTACAGTAGCAGTTTATATAACGAAAGCATATCATGGGAGGGAAATCATAATGGTAACCTGGTCCACATCTATTCTTTTACAGGTGAGGAGACTGTGGTGCAGAGAGATCTAATGATTTGCTCAAGGTCACATAACAAGTTCCTGAAGAACCACAACTAGGACCCTCCGGCTCCCAAGACAATGCTTTTATCACTTCCTGACGGTATTTATCTGAGTTCCGCTTTATGACACCTGAAAGCTCCTTTAGAGTCAAATATGAGAAAAGACATTCTCAACTCACCGTGGTTCCTAATGAAGTTCATGTTCATACAGAATGAATACTTAATAGAGGGTGAGTAGTTATTTCTTAAAAAATGTTTCCTTTAAAATGAAAGTCTAGTTTTGCCCATGGTAAGCATAAACGTAACAAAGAGAAAAAGTCATTTAGATTACAGAGTCATTACTTAGTTTCACATCACTTAAGTCAATTGAATGTTTCACAGCATGACCCTCAAATAAACAGTACTGTCCTAGATTACGGTGACAAGATAAGAATAAGTGATATATAACCTCAGGAAGCTTATAGTTTAATGTTGGAATAAACATCATGCAAGGAAATTTTAATAAGAAGATAGGTCTTGTTCTTGGGTAAAACAGAACTCCTATCATGGTTCTATCATCTATTAGCTGTGGGAATTTGAGTGTATTAGTTAAAATATATAAGTCTGTAAACTTATTTTTGAAGTTAGGATAAAAGCAATTACTTAATAGAGTTTAGGGGAAGGTATAAATAATAAATTAATGTGTGTAAGTTTCCAAGACAATTAAATGGGAAAAGAATACTCTTCAACAAATGGTGTTGGGACAATTGGATTTCAAATACGCACAAATGAACTCTGACCTTTACCTCAAACCATACATAAAAATTATCTCAAAATGGATTATAGACTTCAATGTAAGAGCTAAAATTATGAAGCTTCTAGGAAAAAACATAGGAAAAAATCTTCGTGACCTTGGGGAGGGCAAAGAATTCTTTGATATAACAACAAAACACAAGACTAAAAGAAAACAATAATAAATGGTTATCCATTAAAATTAAACATATTTGTGCTTCCAAAGACACTATTTAAAAATGAAAAGACAAGCCACATACGGGAAAAAAATATTTTCAAAGCATGTATCGGATAAAGGGCTTATATCCAGAATATATATAGACCTCTTACACTCAATAATAAGACAAACAATTACAAAGAGGCAAAAATCTTGAATAGAAAGTCTTCATAAAGACATATGAATGGCTGATAAGTACATGAAAAGGTGCTCAATATAATCATTAAAGAAATGCAAGTAAAACCACAATAAGATACTATTACATATCCCCTAAAATAGTTATAATAGATAAGACAGATAATGCCAAGTATTGGCAAGGATTTTAAGAAACTGAACCTCTCATATATAGTTGGTGGGGATGTAAAAGAATAATAATGCCACTTTGGAAAGCAGTTTGGCTGCTTCTTATAAACTTAACTCTAACCTTATCACGTGATTCATGATTTCCACACTTAGAAAGCTACCCAAGAGAAGTGAAACATATATCCACACAAAGACTTGTATGTGAATGTCTAGAGCAGCAGTATCCATAATAGCCAGAGACTGGAAACAATCTAAATGCTCAACGACTGGTAAATGGATAAGCAAAATGTCGTATATTCATACAATGGGATACTATTCACCAATTAAAAGTATCAAACCACTGATACATGTGACAGCATAGATGAAGCTCAGAAACATTATGCTAAGTGAAAGAAACCAGATACAAAGACTACATATTATGCAACCCATTTATGAAGTTCCTGGAAAAGGCAAACTTACAGAGACAGATGTCAGAGCAGTGGTTATCTACGGCTGGAGACGTGGGAGTGGGGACTGACTGCAAATAGGTAGAAGGAAAGTGTGGGGAGAGATGAAAGAGTTCTAGAAGTAGATTGTGGTGATGGTTGCACAATGCTATAAATTTACTAAAAATCAATGGGTTAATTTTACAGTATGTAAATGATACCTCAATAAAGCTGTAAAAATGTTTAAAATACATGTAAAGCCTGCATGTAATAGAAACTAGATTTCTTAAATGTATTATTTTTTCCCTTATTTAAAGTGAATGAAGTTCAAAAATAGATTCGTAAGGCTGGAGCAGGATCACGGAAGATGAGGAGGATTTTGGTAGAGTGGATGGAATGAAAACTTCAGCAGGTTTCAAATAGAGGGAATAGCAAAAACGAAGGAAAGAGGTGAGAAATGGAGGCACGTGTGAGGATCAGTCTGCTTGGCTGAGAAAGACCAAGAATCTAATGGTCAACAGTCCAGTCTCCTGAATTACAGCTAATTGTTCCTCCTCAAGCAGACGCCTGCATGTCATACAACTGGTGATGGGTGCCTCTTTACTATAAACATCCCAAACTCTATAACAATTTATTATCAGAAGTCTTGGGCAAAGGGACTTCCCTGGTGGCGCAGTGGTTAAGAATCTGCCTGCCAATGCAGGGGACATGGGTAGGATCCCTGGTCCGGGAAGATCCCACATGCTGCAGAGCAACTAAGCCCGTGTGCCACAACTACTGAGCCTGCGCTCTAGAGCCCGCAAGCCCCAACTACTGAGCCCACGTGCCACAACTACTGAAGCCCACGTGCCTAGAGCCCGTGCTCTGCAACAAGAGAAGCCACCGCAATGAGAAGTCCACTCACTGCAACAAAGAGTAGCCCCTGCTCACTGCAACCAGAGAAAGCCCGTGAGCAGCAATGAAGACCCAACGCAGCCAAAAATAAAGAAATAAATTTATTTTAAAAAGTCTTGGGCATTGATCAGTGAAACTGTTAGCCACATCAAAATATTATACTTGTTACTGACATGATTCATCAACTTCTCTTTCAAAGAGCATTCTTCTAAAAAAAAGTTACTTAAATACTCTTAGAATGACATCATTTTAGAAATGGAATGGGCCTTAGCGATCATCTGTTCAGCGCCATCATTAAGAGGGTGTGTGTATGTGTACATACACAAACACACACGTGCATACACATATGCTCACACTTATACACATACAGAACTTTGTAAGTACTTTTAATTTTTCATTTCGCCTGGGACAACCATCATAAGGGAAAATATAAGGACTAAAAAGAGATCCCAGTTTTCACCTTGACCGTACTATTTCCTCCCATTCAGCAGCAGAGGACACTAACTTCCCACCCTGCACCCCACTGCTACCACACACACACACACACACACACACACACACAGGCTGAGTCAAGAAAGGTTATGATTTTGGTTCTCCTGCCCACTGAGCAGGGTTGGGGAATTTGTGCATCAAGATATATACATTTCCTCAGGAAGTTTTAAAAGATCTTTCTGATTTTTATTTTCATCTCTTGTGAGAAGTTTTGAATCGGCATGCTAGAATCAGCAGTACCAGGGTCCTCACCTTGACCATCAGTGCAGAAGTACTTACATTACCTGAAGGAGGAGACAGGGTGGAGGGGTGACAGATTTTAAACCATACGAATTAATTTTTTTAAGCAGTACACTTCATTTTTTTGATGATAGGACTGGGAAATCAAATATTCCTTTCAGAATCTGATTAACCTGAGAACACACTAAAAATTTCCAACGTGGCCCCTCTGTGTGGCCTATTCTGGGATCCCCGGTAATTCATACTAAAGCACCTCATTGGACATATTTTGTAAATTAATGCTCACTTATTAACTTATTTCATAAGTGAAAATGATTCAAACATTTAAAAAAATTCCTCATTATTCACATAGGTGCAGATGCAACTTTCCACTGTTATGACTTTCTTGGTTAGATGCCATTTTCAGAGGTTAGATACAAAACTAGCTGCATTTGGAAAACAACTTGTTGCCTCCCTAAGGTCTGTGTAATTAGTAAACACACAGAGCCTTAACCAAAGGCACTGCACACCCAGAAATACACAGCAAATAGCAGATCACAGTGCCTCCTTTTATTGGAATAAATGTTTATTTGAACTGAAAAGAGATGTCGTCAGTGTAATTTGGGGCCAACGATCAACACCTGCAAAAGCTGCCTGCTGTGATTTTCTCATTCAATACAAGCATAATTTTGCGTAACCTAAGGTAGGTGTTTTTCTAGATACAGATCCTTTTTTCTGAGAGAGAGCTTGATACAAAATGTTACTTCTGAAGTTCTTGCTTGTTAATATCTATTTCAGTCTGGCATCACAATGACTAAAGTTTACCCCTCAAAATCGTCATTAAATGGAAGGGGAGAGCTAAGGAACAGAAAGCCTTTTATCATGAGCCTCGTTCAATTGGCTCAGTCTCTATGAGTCTATAAACATAATCATGCTGCCTCAACTCAGGATTCAAATATGGAAGCTCAGTTTCCATCCCGAGATGCCCTCGTTTTGAGATGACCAAAGAGGTTAACCAGTTTGCCCACAGTTGCCCAGATTATTACAGTGACCCGGGCTTCTTGACCTCCTGGGGTTTTTTCACCTATTGACTTCTAGCTCCAAAGGAGGATTTCTCAACTGCAGTACTGCTGACATTTGGGGCTGGGGGACTCCTTGTGGCGGCGAGCTACCCTGTGCCTCGTATGATATTCATCAACACTCCCAGCCACTGCCCACTAAATGCCAGTAGCATCCCCTCCAACCTCCGCAGTGGTGACAATCAAACAGGTCTCCATACATTGCAAAACACCCCCCAGGAGTAATACTGCCCCCAGTTGAGAGCTACTGTCCTGGAATATCCAAACATCACCTCAGTCCAAGGCCAGTTCTAATCTCGTCTTTTCCATCAGGTCTCTCCACACCAAGCTGGCAACCAGTGATCTGCACTCTTCTCTACTCACAGGGCCTTTTTTTTTTTTACACAATCTTCTTTTGCTCGGTGACATCTATTATATTGTTCTAAAACACTATATTTAATGATCTCTATTTTTATATGCCATTTCCCTGATTAGATTAAAAGTGTCATGAAGCAAGAAGCCATGTCTTAACAGTCTCTACATTTACTATGTATCTAGAACATGCTTCACACATAGTGGGAATTCAAGATTATTCAATAATTTGATTGATTCCGCATAATCAGACTGTCACTAAACAGAAGTGAACCTTCCACACATCTGAAGCTTCCTCCATCGGCATAGAATGGTAAACTTTTATTTTTATTAATGTGGTGGAAATCTTTCTAGTATTTACTTGCACCCTGTCTTAGTAAAGAAACTATGGTAGGTACAGTTTTTTTTTTGTTTTTTTTTTGCGGTACGCGGGCCTCTCACTGTTGTGGCCTCTCCCGGTGCGGAGCACAGGCTCCGGACGCGCAGGCTCAGCGATCATGGCTCACGGTCCCAGCCGCTCCGCGGCACGCGGGATCCTCCCGAACCGGGGCAGGAACCCACATCCCCTGCCTCGGCAGGCGGACTCCCAACCACTGCACCACACGGGAAGCCCGGTACAGTCATTTCTGATGACTCGGAAACATTATTTGGAATATCAGTTTTTATGTTGTGCTGTTTGGGTGGCCTCCTTTCTACATAGCTTCATGTGGTGCTGCTTTGAAAACCATTGTGCCTATTGTAGTATTTGTCTCCTCTACAATGTATCACGTGACCTTTGGCGGGGCAGGGGTGGGAGCAGTGTTGCGAGGAGGGAGGGCATGGAGAATAAGATCACAGCCACAATCACAACCATAAATCCTAATGCCCTTTGAGAGTTACTGCATGCCAGACACTGGTCTCTGTGCTTGACATCCAGTGATTCATTATTCTGCCCAACAATTCTAGAGGTAGTTACCATTACTTATTGTCTCCATATTACCGATGAGGACACTGAGGCCCAGAGAGACTGAGTAACTTTCTCTGTCCGCAGAGGCCGGAAATGATAAAGAAGAAATAGGAAGACAGGCAGCCTGACTCAAGACCTTATAACATTCATCACTATACTGTGTGATAATTAGTATAACTAATTATACTAACTAGGATAATTAGTTAACTCAGTATAATTAGTTCACCACAGTCCTCAAAAATAAATCAACCAATGTTACCCCAAATTCAGAGCAAATGACTTCCAAAAGTATTTGACAGAGGTTTATGCGGCACAAAGTACGGGGACTTTGTGGCAACTATTTTCCCTGTGACAACCATTTCCCTGGAGGCTGTCTCATTCATTTGCTAAGCACCTGCTCTGTACCAGACACTGTCCTAGAGCTGGTTATAGAATCAAAATATCATAGAGGGCTTCCCTGGTGGCGCAGTGGTTGAGAGTCCACCTGCTGATGCAGAGGACACGGGTTCGTGCCCCCGTCCGGGAAGATCCCACATGCCGCGGAGCGGCTGGGCCCATGAGCCATGGCCGCTGAGCCTGCGCGTCCGGAGCCTGTGCTCCGCAACGGGAGAGGCCACAGCAGTGAGAGGCCTGCGTACCGCAAAAAAAAAAAAAAAAAAAAAAAAAAAGATCATAGAATGTTAGCAGCAAAAGAGACACCAGACACACTCTAGGGCAGTGGTTTCAAACCTGGCTGCACACGAGAATCACTGGGGGAGTTTTACAAAGGTACTGCTGCCTGGGTAACCCCTCCAGACCAATGGAATTCGAATCCCTGCAGGTGGGGCTTCCTGGAGATGCAATTGTGCTGCCAGCCTTGATGACAAGGAAAACCTGGAGAAGTAGCCTGCCTCGAGCCACGGAGCTAGAAATTTAAAAAAAAACAAAAAACAAAGAAAACCCTTAATCTTCAAAAATCTTTTCACTATACCACTAAAATTGCTCTAGGTGGTTAGAAATTGGTCCATTTTACTGATCAGGAAGAGACTGGTAAACATGGCAAAATGAGTTGCCGGTGGGGTGGGGAGGTCAGTAAGCAGGCCAGATACCTGCAGAGCCCCTGTAAAAGACAATTATCTCCCTCAGCATAATAGAGCAACCAAACTAGACATTTTCCTGTCTTATGAATGATCGCAGTACAATCATTCACCAAATTCGCACTTTTATGGACATGGGCAAGTCAAAGGCGGCACAGTTTAGAGAAAACAGTTAGATTTGGACCCATTCGGAAGTGGGTTCAAATCTAGCACTTTGAGCCACTGGCAAATTCATTCATGGCTGTGAGCCTCGGCTCTGCATCTGAACAAAAAGGAATAATACTTCGTTCGCTGAAAATTCAATCGAATCATGTAGGTAAATGCTTCTAGTACAGTTGATTAGGGAACTCACAAATAGCAAATCCCTTCCCTTCCTTCCTTGGAAGGCAATCCTCCTCCTGTACCCGCCAGGACCCTCAGAACGTGGGAAGCCCAGCAAAATTTCCTTCTCCCCGCAGGAGTATCTGTGGGTTGCATTCCAGCTCTGATTTGTATCCACGCCCTAATTCAGACTTAACACTACTCCTTCACTGCAGGGTGGTGACAACAGGAGAGTGGCACCTTCTATAAACATGCATGCTGAAATGCCACAAGCACTGAATGTTAAAGCTCAGAGGCAGATGTCCTTGGAAGGTCAGGAACAATTGCATGCAAAGCTCTCAATGTCCAACTAAGCATTTTCATAGACAAGTATTCTGAAGGGATGTATTTCCTCAACAAACGAAGCCAAATGGTTTTTGAAGTGTGGTTATGAAGAAGGCCCATGTCTTAATAAACTCTTGCACTCCTAGGATATTGCTGAATACCTTGCATAATAATAATACTGCCTTCTTTGTTCAGTCACTGACTAGGAAAATTTACTCCTTGAAATTCAGTTTCGACAAATGCAGCAGAAATCTCTTACTGTGTAAAGTGCAATGTTCAATGTAGCGGAGGAACATAATGATGAAGCCAGTGTTAGCCCAGCACTGGGGATAGAGGCACATGCAGAATTTGCATATGACATAACATGGGCCATAAGTGGGAGATAAACAAGAGATTCCACTGTAACTCCCATTACTGTATATAATTCTACTGAACCACTTAAAATCCCTACTGTAGGTGCTTTACAGAATATTTGTTCTCAAGTCCACAGCAATACTCCCTAATGTAAGTAAACATCCAAAAAAAATGTTTTTCATGTACAATCACATGCCATAGGTTTTTCTGAAGAGAGAATTCCAAATTATAAATACAAATATCTTAGTGAAAACATTTCCAAAAAATATGGTGGCTTAACTGAAATTCTACAGGATGCTAGATATTATGCAAAATAAATAAATGCACGAATAAATCAATAAATTAATTAATTAAAGGTAAGGGTATATATAAACAAATAATTTTCAGGAAATACCAAGATAAAATTAATGTGCTTTTTTTAAACTGTGGGATTTATCTGAACCTTTAATGAACGAATATGTATTGTAGCTCTCTATGAAGTAGATCTGATAGACAACATTTCTCAAACTTATTTTTTTCCCAAGCATTTTTCAAGACTCAGGTACTATGGGACACCAGTTTGGGAAACACTGACCCTAAATATTACCATAATATACTGTCTTTCAAAAGTTATGGTAAATAAGTATCCTAACCCTTCATATGGATGAAGAGTTGGTCCTCCTGGCAAACACACCAGAGGAATCTTTCAACTCAGGTGAGCAACTGAGATGAGCCCTTATAAAGCCTTGGTAACCCCTACAGGGAATAAAACACAGCTTTTCCCACAGTAACTATTGCTGGTCATAGAACCATTAGAAAGCAATTTGAACACCATTGCACATGGTCGTGTTTTGGACGCAGATCCTGCAATGTATTCTTGAGGCTAATTTTTCCTTTTAATCTGTTGCATAATTGCAAATCAATTTGAAAACTGAATATAAATCTGATATGGACTGAATGTCTGTGTCTGCCCAAAATTTGTATGCTGAAGCCCTAAACCCCAACATGACTGTATTTGGAGACAGGGCCTGTGAGGAGGTGATAAAGGTCATAAGGGTGGGGCCCTAACTGAATAGGGCTCATACCCTTGTAAGAAGAGTAAGAGACAGCAGAGCTCTCTCCTCCCCTCTCCCTTCGCCTCTCCAAAGAGGTTATGTGAACACACAGGCAGATGGCAGCTGCCTGCAAGCCAGGAACAGAATTCTCACCAGAAACTGACTTTGTTGGACCTTCATCTTGGACTTTCCAGCCTCCAAACTGTGAGAGAATACATTTCTGCTGTTTAAGGCGCCCAGCCTGTGGTATTTTGTAAAGCAGCCCAAGCAGACAAACACAATATTGGATAAACCAGCGTTTTAGTCAAAATGACTGATCAAATCAATGGTAAGTAAACTGAGGATGTTTAAGGCTGAATCTACCAATCCATGGATTCAAAACAGTTCTTGCCGTCACTCTCTCCAGATTTAGAGGAAGCATAAACGAACAAAAGATTTTGCATCTTCTGTGTCACAACTGCTAAAAATCATGAGGGTAAAAAATTTTCCTATTAAAAATATCCTTTTTTTAAAAAAGTTGACCTCAAAGATTTAAAAACAAAAACAAAAACCCTCACCCAAACAAAGTAAACAGAAAGCATTTTCCCAATTTTAAGATACTTTAAGCAAAAACACTTCAGTCCCTGATGTGTTCCACAGCACATCTAGCTGTCGAGTTCCTAATGAAATCAGGCCTTTGGAAGGTGTGCAAACACGCAGCTGTCACATGAAGTGAGGGAAGATAAACACATTTGCTCACTTAAGAAAAGCAAACTAAAAGAAGTCCACCCAAGTGCCGGGTGGTTGTCAGTACTGGACAATGGAATGGCGCTGGTTTCCAGGCCCCTGAATGGAATCCCTGTCCCCCCAGACAAACCCCACACAGCCTGTCACATACTGCAATGAGCCTCGTCACTCCAGTCGCCACAGTCGTTGTAGCCATTACACAGCAGTTTCCTGGGGACACAGATGCCACTGGCACACAGAAAGCTCTCACCCCCTCCGCAGATCACTGAAAAAAAGGGCAGAAAAACAATGTCAAAATGAATAAGAGGTGTGTTTTTTTTTCCCCTTTTAAAATTAGGAGAAATAAAGGACAGAAAGAAAACCTTTCCTTGCTATTCAACAGAGGTGCTTCCCAATTCCCTCAGTTTCATGATCACCAATTTTTCTCTGGCCTTCTGGAACATTAATTGTAAAATTACCTGGAAAGACTACAAAGAGTGTTTGCCTGAGAAAAGCAAAAGGAAATTCACCAGTGGGCTTTCACAGCACAAGAGAGCCGCCTCATCAATTGCACAACTTATGTGGGGAAAAAAATACCAGATGGGAGTATTTTTCTTAATAACAGAAAATTATTTCAAAGTGAAATATTATTTATTGAACAAACATTAAAAAAAAAACCCTCTCCTTCTACAGTGCTACTCAATGTCCTGCAGAGAAAGCTACAGTTACGAATAGTTGATACACGCTTGAACACAGGCTTAGAGACCCCATGCCTTGTATTTGAAATATATTTATTTACTTGTCTTAGTAAAAATGCCAGTTAAAAATGTCAGTGTCTATTTTGGCATAAGGAATGTGAAACAACATTAGCTGATAATATTTTCATTCTCTTCCTTAACACGGCTGCATTTTAGTATTCTTTGCTTTAAGTATTACGGTGTTCTTTTTCTTCTCAAAATTCAACAAATATTCAATTGTTTCAAAATTACATCAGATACAGAATGTAAGAGAAGAAGCTAGAAAGATTTTTCTAAGGGAAACCATTAATGGAAGGATGTCAATTCAACGAAATGGGTTTTAAAATACCCTTCAATATGTGGTAATATGCATCAAATGCTTTTTAAATGTGTAACCCTTTGACCCAGAAATCTTATTTCTGGTCTTCATACAAAGGAAATGATTATGAATAAGTGCAAAATTTACTATTTAAGGATATTCACACCATCATGGTTTATCACAAGGAAACTATGAAATAACAATTATGCAATAATAGGAGACTGGTTAAATAAATTTTGATAGCTCCATAATAAGGAATACTGTTACAGCCATTGAATATTATATTGTAAAAAGTAATGTCCTGGGCCAAAGTTTAAGATAATTTAAGTATAAAAACACCATTTGGGGGACTTCCCTGGTGGAGCAATGGTTAAGAATCTGCCTGCCAATGCAGGTGACGCAGGTTCGATCCCTGGTCCGGGAAGATCCCACATGCCGCAGAGTAACTAAGCCCGTGCACCACAACTACTGAGCCCCATGCCACAACTACTGAAGCACACACGCCTAGCGCCTGTGCTCCGCAACAAGAGAAGCCACGGCAGTGAGAAGCCTGCGCACCTCAACGAAGAGTAGTCCCCACTCAACTCAACTACAGAAAGCCCGCGCACAGCAACAAAGACCCAGCGCAGCCAAAAATAAATAAATAAATAAAAATTTTTTAAAGTTTAAAAAATAAAAAATTTAAAAACAGCATTTGGTTCTGAAAAAGCATAATACAATCTGGCCTAGAAAGAAGTATATCTAAGGTTACTATGAATATCCCTGGTATTAGGATTGAAAGTAATTTTTATTTTCTTCATTGTATTTTACTCTGTATTTTACAAATGTTCTTATAACGATCATGTCTCACTTTTATAATCAGAAAAAGAAAACAACTAACTTTTTTCATGAGTTCCCAATTCAGAGTAACGGTAAATAAATACAACCCTCCCAAAACTTGTTTCTGTAACTCTCTGTCTCCCTGCCACAAAAGTTAGTGGGATCAGCCTTGTGGTCTCCTGCCTGGTCACTGTCACCACCACCCCCCCACCCCGAACCATGTTCCTTGATGAGATGAACCTTGTTGTCTAACTAAAGGGAACCAGGAAATATGGAACATTTAACTCAGAAGCTGAAATGCAGGGAAGTTCAGACTGAACGTTCCAGGCAGTAAAGTCCATGCCACTCATATGTCCTGTGTTCCCCAGCAGAGTGCTGGCACTCAGGAGGTTCTTAATTAATGGGAAAAAGTCACCTCCATCTCAGTGGAGCACAATATATTGCCACGAGGCAAAAGAAAAAAAGGCAATTGATGGATTATTTTCCAATGCTATCACGGAATCAGTTTCGATTTGCTGAACATTAAGTAAGAGTCAATATGGTATGTCTCTTCTGATGCTAATTCATGTGTAAGCTTCGCAATATCAACAATGAAAGTCTGGTTTTCCATTATATCCCATGATTTCTGTATCAATACAAATGGCATCTATGGATTTCAACTGCCAAGACGTGAAACACGCTTATGTTTTGTATAGTCTTGGATTCAGTGCAGGACTGTACTCCTATAGCTACAGACAGAGACTCCTAAAGGGTATACAGGAAACCAGATAGAAAATGAAAAACCAAAACATTAAAGATTTTACCGGTCAGTCTCTACAATAACCTCTCTCTAGGGTTAAGGGAAAATTTTCAAGGAATAAGTGTTTATCCTATCGTGAGACTGTTTCTGCATTATAGTAGAGAGTGCAGAAATTCCATCTGTCTGCATTTCAGCAGCTGCAATGCCTCAGAAGAATTATTGCATTCCCTACATTATGGCTCTGATGAGTCCTTGGGAAATGTAGCTGAAAGCTCAACATTAAATAGCTCCGAACATCTAGGTTTCATCTTTAAGGACCTACTCCAATAAAGCCATTCTTGTGTATGGTTATATCAAACCTGGACCAAATTTAAAATACGGTATTGCTTGCATTGTTTTGATTATCGATATCCTGTGTCTTTGCTGATTCATCAGAAACTGACTTCTTTTGTGTGGTTTCTCGGTTGGAGATGCGGCTGCCCATGGTTTTAGGACATTGAAAATTGTTTCTTTCTTCTTATTCTTTTTTTGCAAGTTCTTTGGACATTCATAGTTTCATTAATCAATACTATTTTTGTACAATCAGGATAGCTTTGTACATTCTCTTTCTGTTTGATTTCTTCCTAACCTGTATTCAGAATCTCCACTTTGATTTGTGAAAAACTGTTCAACTAGCAAAGCATTTCAGACATATATCATTTACAATTTCCAGAGAGTCCCATAAAGTACACAGGTAAGAATTCTATCACAACTTCCTTGGGGTAAGTGATAGTTTACAAATAGAGGAACTAGAGTATCATATGGTTAAGACAGCATCTACCCAAAGCCACGGAGTTAGGAAAAGGTGAAAACCACCCCAGAATCGTGAGGTCCTGGCTCCAGGCCTAATCCTCCACACCATACCCACTCCCCATTTCTAGTACACAGCCAAGTGATGGGCGCTGAGTTCAAGGGTACCAGGTTCAGGTAAAAGTTCAAACTTGGCTTTATTTTTCTCTCTAAACAAAAGATGAACATCTGTCCTCAGGTGAACTGGACCAGATAAGATGACATTTTTGTGAGCTCTCGGTTTTTGGAGAACACACTGAGAGAGCTCTTAACAAGTTTCTGGAGAGATTTTTCAACCATAATTCACTGTCTTATGACAATCATCTTCCAATAGCCTTTAGACTGAGCCCTTAAGATGACGAAGGGAGATTCCCTGAGGTGAAGTCATGCTATACAGTCTTGACACCATTTCCACTAACATCATCTATAACACTAAGAGGTATATATTGGACTTTAAATCAATGCCAATGACTTTACAAGATTCTTTCATTAATTGAATGAATATTTACTATCTATTATGTGCTGGGCATTACTGTAGCAGTAATTACAGATACAGCAGTAAAGAAAACAAAACTACTTCCCCACCTTCACATAGCATGTATTCTACCGATCATCATCTGATAAAGATACTTTTACTAACTAAAGATGCTTCACCACCAAAGTTACTTACATTTATACATGTGACAATTAATTAATATTAACACAATGACAGCAGTATACAAAGACTTATGCCTAAGATACTGGGTTACATGTCCAAATGATGAGGACAATTATGAATCGCCTGGACTTCTGAATTCCATGGATTCTGAAGAGTATACACCCCTGCGGATGAACAGCTCTTTTCAGTCTTGTTTCTGAAAACAGTATGCTGAAATAACATCCATAGCCTGAAACAAACTTTAGAGTTTCTGCAACTGCTTCCAGCCCTCTCAGTTCTCTCTGTCTGTGTTTTATGGGCAGCATTTATACTGGCAAATTCTCTCATTACTCTGCTTGTTAACTTTTAGAGTCTTTTTCAGAAATTACTCACCAGTCTCTGACTGCATAGTATCCTCACATTCATCGTGACTTTGAGTCCTTGTTTAAAGTCTAAAGCTCAAGTTCAACTCTATCTCTGAAGAGAAAGCCGACCTGGCACACAGCTTTGTCCCCTGCACCCATACTGAGAGCTTGTCAGCCCTTCATTCCACATGCTGCTCGAAATTAAGTTACTATAAATCACTATTGCTCTTACCTTTTACAAAGTTATTTGACCATATGAAAAAGAATGAGTGTAATCTTATAGCAGCTGATGCAAGAATACTTCTTGGGAAGAGTGTTGTATCTCCCCATAATAGGTTGGTAAGAAGATTGGGGTGAAAGATAAGAGGTGAAAGAGGAGAAAGGAAATCCAAGTGGACGGTCAATA
The DNA here is from genome assembly GCF_003676395.1 of Aethalodelphis obliquidens. NCBI lineage: Eukaryota > Metazoa > Chordata > Mammalia > Artiodactyla > Delphinidae > Aethalodelphis > Aethalodelphis obliquidens. The sequence goes on along the minus strand of NW_020837950.1, from coordinate 5,486,555 downwards.
ATTAAACTTGGTCTTTACTCTGCCTTCTAAGTCATATGTACTCGATGGCCCTTCCTTTTGTTGAACATTAAGATGTCTGGAGTAGGTATGGATGGATATCAAAAAGCTCTGTATGAAGAGAATGAGATCCTCCTGGAGAGAGAGGGGAAACTGTGCGGTTGGGCATTGTCTTGGGAGAGAGAGAAATTAAAAACTTGGTTGAGTCTCCCTGAGGGGCTGTATAGAGAAGACCCTTTGGAAAACAGAAATATCTAAAGGGACATTTCAAGTTGTTGATGGGAGGTGTAATCACTTCCTCCATCTACCATAGGGAATCAGCAAAGATGATTATGTTGCTTTCTAATATTCTCACTCATTTATTTAATCAATTTGGCACTCTTCTAAGAGCTTGAATACAGAATAGATCCCTTGCTTTGCAGACACTATAGTCTACGGAGACAAACAATAACAATTGATATAATAAGAAGAAAATTATTATATATTAGGTCAGAAGGTAGTAAGTGCTATAAAGACAAAACAGAGTACAACAGACTAAGAGAGATAGGAGATGTGGGGATGGGGTAGTACAGGTCCCCAGATTAATTAGGGCGCCAGGGCAGGTCTCATTGAATGTTGACATTTGAACAACAACTTCAAAGATGGAGGGAGTTAACCAGACCTCAGGGGAAGATTTCAGCCCAGAAGCAAAGACCCTCAGGCAGGAACACGGCTGGCAGGTATCAGGAACACCAAGGAGACAGACCCATGTGGCTAAAGCAGAGAGAGTAAAAGGGTAGAGAAGCTAAGGGATGAGGCAGAGAGGAAGAGAGGGCCCAAACACAGAGGGCTCTGTAAGGACTCTGTAGCTTAGACAAAAAAAAAAAAAAAAAAAAAAAAAAGAGTCACTACAAGGTTTGAGTAAAGAGTAGCATGATCTGACTTATGTTTTCAAGGATCTCTGCCTGTTGTGTTGAAAATACTCCAGAGAGGCAAGGGACACAGTAGGGAATAACAGTTAGGAGCCTATTGGAGCAATCCAGGAAGAGATGATGGCGGCTTGGAGGTGGTAGCAGGGGAGGGGCTGAGACACAACTGGATACTGGACGTATTTTGAGAGTAGGGGCAGGAGGGTTTCCTGACCCATTAGATGAAAGTCGTGAAAGGCAAGAGCCAATGATGGCTTCAAGTTTCCAGCCAGATGACAAGAACTGCCCTCCGCTGAGATGAGGAAGGCTACTGGAAGAGAAAGACCAAGGGGAAAGAATCAGGAGTTATCATCTGGACACGCTGGGTCTGACATATACAAGAGACGCCCAGCTGGAAATGCTGAGGAGACAACTGGGTACATAAGTTCAAAGTCCAGGAAAGAGGACAGGACCACAAATATACATGTATGCACCATCAGCAAATCGATTTAAAGCCGGTGTGCCTGGATGAGATCATGAGGGGAATGGCTAGTGAAGAGTAAGACTCAGTGAGATGGTGCAGAGAAGATGGATAAGGGCTGAACTATTAAACCTCCTGTGTAACAGCTACAGGGAAGAGGAGAAGCCAGCAAAGAGGCTGAGGAGTGGCCCCGGGGGTAGAAGGAAACCCAGCAGGTGAGTATGTTATCCTGGAAGCCAAGGAAAGGAAAGTGTATCGAAGAGGAGGAAGTGATCAGCTATGCCAGAAGCTGCTGCTGAATCAGGTAAGATGAAACTGAGAAATGGGGATGCGGATAAGAGCGGTTTCAATGCAGCAGTGAGGACAAAAGTCTGACGGAGTATGTTTAAGAGAGAATGAGAAGAGAGGAAGTAGCTCCGAATGGAAGGACAAATGCTTTGCTGAAGAAGAGAACAGATAAGTGGGGCAGTAGATTACAAGGGAAGTGGGGCAAAAAGAAATGCGGTTTTTAATGCTTTGTGCGAGTACATTCTTTGGAGGGAGCATGGAGTGGTATTAAGTTCTGCCTATAGGTTGGCTCAGATCAAATAAATGATGACCCCTTTTGAAGATACAGGAGCTCGGGGATGGAGGATCATCAATGTCAGGAATATAGTTATAATCTAAAAATGAAGCCTGTCTTATACCTGCCTGTCCCTTTAATCCCATCACTACAGTGTGACTTCCTCAGAAGTTACCTGTCTTCTAAGGTGAGAAATCCTTCTCATTCTCTTCTTCTTCTTCTTCACCTGGTGGACCTCTATTAAACATGGGGGGCGAGGGGCACCCAGGCTAGTCCCTTTTAATAGTACCATCAGAACATGAACAAACAAACCCCTGTTACTTTACGACTCACATAATTTATATTAGCAGAAGTTAAGTATTTGTTTGCTTATACCCTCTCCCTTCTAGAACGTATGCTTCTTAAGAGAAGGAACTTTATCAGATTTTCTCCCTGTTGTGTCCTGTCCTGAGTCTGGCGTGGAATTAAATATTTGTTAAATGAATAAATGAAGACTGAGAATAGAAGGTGCCCAGCAGGACCACGTACGTGATCACTCCTATTTCTTGGTCCTACATGTTCAAAGGCAATAAATATCTTACAATTTTATTATTTTAATTGCCAGAGGAAGAAACTGCTGGTGAAATACGATAATCACTCTCTGTGATAGCAGGATACTCACTCAAACCCCCAGACAAGTCTGGCTTCTCAGTAGCATCTGCTCACATGTTAGGGCAATGAGTATCAAAGACCCTTCTACCTAAAATAATCTTCCCCACTGACCTGTGATGATGTGTCTAACATTTTCCCAACACCTACACCCACGTTACCCATTCCCTGGGGTAAAATGGTGGTTTTTAGATGAACTCTAGGATACCAAGGAAAGGGACTTTGGGGCCACATCATGGGTTAAGGGGGTGTCTTGAGTCCCATACTCCACTTCAACCAGAGAGCTCTACCATCACCTGCTTTATATATTTGAGTCCGTGTACAATTTCCTTTGAAAATGGGTCTCTGCTACCAAAAACAAGTTTGAAAATGCCTTCACCCTTAAGATTTTAAGTGTTCAAGTCTGACAGAGCTTTTAATTCATTTTCTTGGCAATGAATACTTAGCTCTGAATTTAATTATAGAATGTTTAGATTTTCATTATATTTAGACTTGAAAGAATGGGACGCCAGAGGAGGAACTTCCTAAGAGGGGCGGGTATAGCAGGGAGGAGTTTAGGAAAGGTCTGAAACAAGAGAAATAAGCATGAGAGGTGAGACCTGGAGCCACAATGAACTGAGGACAGCCCTGTGTGAAAACGCAGTGGGCCTGGGTCTAATACTATGAGGTAAGAAATGCCACATCACCTTGTTTTTCTAAATCAAGTTAATTCACTTAATCAAATTAATTCAATTAATCCCCACTCAAAAAGGTGAAAAGAAATATTCTTCAGGCATGTTTTTTGTGGGGGGCCTCTCCCTCCTTAGGGAGGTACAAGGATCCAAGGGAAGAACTGCGGAAGGGGCTTACCTTTCAATTCTTCAGAGAATGGGTGGGGTGAGGGACTCACGGTTCTAAGCCCTCGGGGTTTATAGTAGACAGAACGCTCCATCACGTCTGTGCCACAGCAGGGTCATGACAGGGCCATGGTCCCCAACATCAGCTTTCCCGGCTGCCCCACGCAGCCATGCCTCTCTAAGACCCTGCCTCTTCCCCCAAGCAAGTAGTAACCAGTCCCTACTACGTAAGGGACATGCCAAAGCCCAGTCCCCTTCCAAGCCTTGGAGGATGCCTCCTCCATCCTCTGTGTCCACCTCTAACCCTCCCCCATGCCACCCCACTCTGGGTGATCACATAATCTCTGCTCAGTCATTTTCTCCTCAAGGCTGGTCCCCCTTTTCTGAGAATGCACAGATGACACCACACATCCTTTATGTTTCCTTAATAAATTGCTCTATTACACAGATTTTTCATTCATTGCAGAGAATGCAAATGACTCTATCAGCAACTTTCAACATCTTTTTACCAAGGTAGTATATGGTAGGCGGTCAGTAATCCCTGTTGCATAAATGCACTTAAACAGCTCTTAATTTAGATATTCTAAAAATAGAAGTGCTACATGATTTCCTCTTTTATGATCTGAGGTGACCGTCTTGCTGTGAAGACAAGGTAAAACCGGTCCCCTCACTACAGTCCAACTCTGTAGTTCCAAGTCCCTCAGTGCCTATTATATAATATGTTTTTCTTAGTGAGGAATGATCTCTGTCAAACCAATGTTCAAAGCAAGTTCAAAACAACTTCCCCAATTAAATATCCTTAAGACGAAGGTACTCCTTGACTCATTTTTTTCCGCTGTGAAATAAAGCCATGCTTTGATTCAATGGAAACATTGCCAGCTGGCCTTCAGCTTAAATTTCTGAAAATAAGAGCTAAGTATACTTATCACCTGTCTGACAGCATGAAGGAAGATCTATCATTCTATAGAAAAATCAATCATTGTAAAATTATCTAAAAATCATTAGCAGGAGACAAGAATAGATTTGTCACTGGTGGCACTCCGATAGGAGAGGAACGGAAATAGAGTTTAGAAAGCAGTTCATGTCATCATTCAACATCTCAAGTCACAGTATAAAATAGAGTTAGATAAAACTTGCCCAGTAGATTTTAAATCTAATTAGACAGGGGAGAAAGTACAGAAAGAGCAGAGTAAAAAGCAGGAAGTCAAGCTTTATGATCAGGGACTGGCAGAAATAGACCGCCAAGCAGGTCTAAAGAAACTTTTTTAAAAGGAATCTTTGTTCATTCAATAGCAGAGAGAGAGAGAGAGAGAGAGAGAGAGAGAGAGAGAGAGGGAGGGAGGGAGGGAGGGAGGGAGGGAGGGGGAAATTTTTAAAAATAAGAAAAACAACTTCCAAATAGGGATTGTCTAATTAAAAGAATATACTAGTTTACTACCTCAAGTTTTAGTGTCTAAAAGACTTAAATAGGATTCTGAACCAATTTTGACAAAAATCATTGGTAAGTAAGATATACACCAGGACTCTGTCATTTATCATTTCCTGCAAATAAGTGCAATAACGTAACTTCAAGTTTCTAAAGAACATAAGCAAGTTAGAAACTACATATTTAGAGCTTCTCCGGTGGCACAGTGGTTAAGAATCCGCCTGCCAATGCAGGGGACACGGGTTCAAGCCCTGGTCCGGGAAGATCCTACGGAGCAACTAAGCCCGTGCGCCATAACTACTGAGCCTGCGCTCTAGAGCCTGCGAGCCACAACTACTGAAACCCGCGTGCCTGGAGCCCGTGCTCTGGAAGCCACCCCAATGGGAAGCCTGCGTAACATAACGAAGAGTAGCCTGTCTCTGCAACTAGAGAAAGCCCACGCGTAGCAACGGAGACCCAACGCAGCCAAAAATAAATTAAAAATAAATAAATAAAAAAAGATGCCAATTCTTAAAAAGAAAAAAGAAACTACATGTTTATAGTTGACCCTCTTGTCAGGGATTATTATCAGGCAGGCAGAGATTTCTAAATTCAGGGTTTTTTTTTTTTTGCGGGGGAGGGAGGAGTGCTACTTTCTGAACTTGCTTTAGGAAATAAAACCTTTATTTTATAAACAAAGTAATTCTCACTTAGTGGTACTTAAAACACTTCTGAGATTTTCTGCAAACATGAGGCTGTCTCGAATGATATTTTGTGATTATTCATTATGAATCACAAAATGATACTGATGATATACACACAACCTTTGGCAGATTTCAGACAGCTGTTGAATGTTTTCTATAAAACAGTTAATGCATGCGTACAAACCTATGAGAAATAAAGTGATATATATCATTTGGAAAGAAAATAACAGTCTCTTGCATGCATATGGTAGTATCTAAAAAGTTATACATGTTAACATTTCTTTAGATCTTTATTAAATGTATAACTCGATCAAGACGTCTATGGAAAGACTTAGAAGAAAGATGAACAAAGAAAAATAATCAGATTTGAAGAGCGATTCCATGGTATTTTTCTTATTTGTTGGGCTACACAAATTGGACTGATGTCATTATACAAGTTAACAGTTTGTGAATTTCATTTTCAACTCAAACCAGATTTATTTTTAATCACAGTTTCTTTTATTTTTGTCTATTTTATGTATAGATAATCTAAAAGCTAGAACTAATTGTCTATGACTTTGCAATACTGTGTAGCCTGGGACCCAAAAACAGAGTAAACATATGTATTTAGAATTTACTGTGAAAAGAACTTTGAAAAAATACCTTTCAAGGACAGATTGAGACAGGCTGGGTCCTGGGACCCTTTGGTGCAGTGCTGGCACCTGGACAAATGTCTCCTCCAGCAACAAAATACAAAGAAACTATAAGGGACTAAAAATAGCCACATGCATACTCAATTAGGGCAAATTATGGACAACAGGATAGAAAAAGACCACAAACCCAGCTGCCACTTCTGAAGAGCTGGGAGCAAAAACTGGGTGTTGAGAGCAAAAGCAGGGTACAGAGCATGCTCCCTGCACACAGCACCACCAAAGGGGTGGGCAGACCACCTAAGCCCCCCCTCTGATCACCCACTGATCTGCCCCAATCCCCACCTCAGGGAGCCAGCAAGGGAACCTGTTACAGGAGCCCCAGTAAAGACTTGCCTGCATTTCTTGTCTGGCCTCTTATCAATTTCTATTGATTAAGGAAAGCCTGGTTGGTAACAAGATTACAGTTCTATGCTAATGTCTAAAAATTCACTTCCAATCCCATGAAGACTGTACTACATCACTTTCCCACTTACTCCCTATTGTTAGTTACTGTACCAGAATATTCCAAGGCATTACCATTCCTAAAAATTCACTGATCTTCAGGATACTGTAGGATCTCACCTATCTTCCAGATCAGATTGCCAGTAGCTGGAGGCCAAGATTCTGAAGCCCCAGGTTGGAGCTCTGTCCAAGACCCCCTCTACTTTCCATCGTCTTAACTGATCACAACAAACCCCATTCACTTGCCCCCATGCAGTAGGCCATGGAGACAGCACACGTTCCATGGCTTGAGTCAAGGCAGAGTCGGGAAAACCTAGATACTTCCAGTTACCTAACCCTTCAAGCTTAAACCACCCCCAAATAATCAAGTCACTTCAATTCTAAATGCTATTATGATTAAAAGAAAATGGCGAGAAAATTAATTCATAAACACTCATCTTAATATCCATACTGATATTGACTGGGTCTACAGACAAGGAAAGCAATTATTCACAATGATGACCCTGAGATAACAAAATAAAAGTCGTTCTGTAGAAAAAGTACAGACTTGGATTTAACTTAAGGTATCTGTGCCGCTTTGAGCAAGTTATTTAACCTTTTGGGGCTTCAGTTTCCTTATCCGAATTCCACCTGCTTTGGAATTGTCTTTGAGTATATATTAATCAGTAATGGATGTAAAGTACCTGGCACCGAATGACATAAAGCCCACTATGTCCTGTTTACTAAGACTGGTAAGTGTATAATTCACTTCTGAAAGATGGCCATCACAAAGTGCTTAAAAATGCCTTTTGCTTAAAGCGTTATCCTGCAAATAACTAGAGCGTCCTATTCTCCAACCTTGTAGATATAGCACTGCCCACTTAGACCCGGAAGTGAGGGCAACTGGATTCTTCGAAACAACCAAGACAACTGGAATAGAACATAGTCTGAAGAGATCAACACACATGGGAATCAATATAACAACGTCTAGGGAAAGAATTCCTAACGTTTCTTTGGCTCATAGACAAAAAAGGAAGTCAATTGCTCCAGGCAGGTTGACTTTTACTGTTGAATCGTTTGTGTCCTGTTAAATGATTTGCATGCTGGTGGAACAGAGAGGTCCCTGAATTCTCTCTCCCATGCTTCCTCCACTTTTCTGCTCTGTGTGCCCTCCACCACACAGCTACACAAAATCTCTCCTAGTATCCCTGGTTACCAGTATTATATATAACAAAGCCACACAGACTAAACCTGACATGGAAAAATCAGCCTTGCCTAAAACTAAATATAAGCACAATTTAATTAACTTGCATTCCAGAGTCATAGCTGCCAACTTACCAAGACTAGAAGACTGGGTACACAGTACCCAAGGGCTCAGAGGGAGGGGGAAAAGATACTAAATTTTTCTCCAAAGTCTTCACAGGATTCACATGTTCCTTCGTACCTGTAAACAGGAATAATGTCCCCTGTATACAAGATACGTGATCCAATGGGGGGGGGGGGGCCAAAATGAGCCAAGGCAGGAAGAGAAGATAGGTTAATAGAGGCCGGAATTTCAGGAAAGACATACAGGAACTAGAAATGAATGGCAAGTAATCTGGCAACAAGGTCAGCCCTGAGTCAAGTAGGGAAAGGTTTACTTTACCCGTGAAAGGAGGAAAGACATTGCTGCAGATAAAGGGAAGTCAAAAACCATGTGCCTGTCACTATAAACTCTCAATACTGTAATTTGAGCTGTGATGTAGTCTCATCTAAAAATACTCTACTGATCAACCTTCTGTGTTTAAGTTAATCCTGGGAAACTGTATAACGTGAGGGTCAGCCAGTGGTGCATGGGTCGGGGGACTGAGCTCAGCATGGGGGTGATGCCCTTGGGTAAAGGTCTATTTTCTTCCACTTGCCAAAAGGATAAGTAACATGCAGTTTCCAAGCAGGAGCACAAGATGGCAGCCATACGCAGCACACAGACCCTGTGCAGTGCCACAGGAGAGAACTCAGCTTGAGACCCTCACCACCTGACAGGCTGTGGCAATTCACAGGGAATTCCAGCTGGGAGGCTTCTCTTTTCTAAAGGGCATCCTTTGCTTGTGTCTGTAACTGGGTACATTTGAAATCATGAAATCGCACTTCTGCCAATTATTACTACAGAGAAATAAAAAGTCTTTCCCAATTGATGCCTACTCATATCTTTGGCACATTTTTCTATTGGTTTTTCTTCCTTATTGATTTATTGAAACTCCATTTGTTTCAATTATTTTTCTCCAGGCCATCACTTATTTGTCTTTTAAGTTAATAGTCTCTGCAGCTATAGAAAATTTTACATATACGTGAGGTCAACTGTATCAGTCTTTATGGTTTATGTCTTTATAAACCGTATCTATATGTGTCGTAGAAAAGAAACTATAGGAGGGCAGAGATTTTGTCTGTTTTGTTTCCTGCTACAGCCATAGGATATATGACGGACATACAGCATGGGCTAAATAAACTTTGCATTCAACCCAGAACCTTTCTAGAGCAGATGGAAAATATCATGGCCAAAATTAAGACACATATTCTGGCCAAGACACGCCAAAAATAGGCCACAGAGACAGGTACATCAAGTCAGGTTTCCTAATAGTCAAAGCTGATTCTGCCATGGCCGTAGGGGAAAGGCTACAGATTGACTGACTTTTGTTAAAGTAAGAAAGTCTCTTACATTGCTGAAATGACCAAAATATGAAATACACAGCCTGATCTGTATTTAATGGAATAGAATAAAAGAACTCTTGAGATGCTTGCCAGGTTTAAGTTTCAGTGAAATGCCAAAGGGAAGAAATTGGACGGCTACTTTCACGCCAGTGCCTTTCTTAACACCGACCACCAAAGGGATACCACATCATGAAGCAAAGCACAGAGCCCATGCTGTAACTGTGACTAGTGTCCAGATGTGTGACAGTATTTGAAAACAATTGTATTTTATGCATTTTTCACTAATCATGTTAAAATAAAATCACATGAAATCATTTTGCACTTCAAATAGACACGCAAATATGAATTCTCATAGACAAATGCATTATGGAACACTCACGGTACTTGGTGCATTTATTTCAGAATTGACTTTTTCCATTCTCATAGCAACCAATAATTGCAGAAATCCAGTTGTTAGTTTTATTTCAAGTGGCTTTATATACATTTTTAGAATTGTTATTTGTACCTAATGTGATTTTTGTGGAATGGAAATGATTTTTCAGCAAGTGATCTTATTACAAGATAATCTCATTACAAATGCCTGCTGGAAAGTCTCACCATGGTGCCCACATTGAAATGAAACTCTCCCCCGCTGTAGAAAAGGTCTTCTGAAATGTTAGCATCATAACTTCTCTGCATCCAAACTTCTCTGCTCTAAGAGCTTTGAAGAAAAGTGCCAGTTTTTCTCTGAAATTATCCTCCTAAGAAAACTTTGTGACAACCCTCCCAGGGCCGTTTACAAGTAGACAGAAAAGGAGGCCAAATACTTTGTGAAATTGGACTTGATTCGAAGGGCTCCTGGGAGAGCTCCCTGCCTAAAATATTTCCCAGCTGAAATTCCTCATTTTGGATTTTACTCATTGAATTTAAGCCAAAAGTCCTCAATTAAAAGGCAGTCCCTGAGGATTCCTCATTTACTCAACCAACCAAGAATCCTGGAGGCTGTCCGTAGACAGTGCTGGACATGGCAGTAATCATAATCATAAGGCCTTACAGAGACTAAAAGAGACAAGTCGTTATCAGTGATTAATACCTCCGGAGACAGCACTTTATGTATATATTTATCTTTTAAAAAAATATTGAAAAATTAGTATAAAAAATTAGGAAAAGGTAGAATCTAAAGAGTGGGACCCCAGCAAAGATACACCTGGGTAAAAAAGGCCCCAGAGGACAGAGGGTCAACATAGGAGCAGCAGGGGCCACAGAAGGGGTGACAGTGAACTCCATGGGAATCAGAGAGGAGCGATGTCCTCTCTTGCTAAAAATTCCAGCCAGGATCGGATATCCACGACTTCAAGCTAATACTTATCAACCGCTTTCTATTTATCAGGCAATGTCTTAAAGGCTTTACCTTCATTTATACCTAAGAACACAGCCATGAGGTGACACCTCATGTATCAGAGGATGAGACCAAGGCTTGGAAAAGTTGATAACCTTCCCACATAACTTGGCTAATAAGTAGCAGAGCTACTTAATAAAACCTGAGCAGTGTGATTCCAGAGCCCATGCATTTAATATAAAACACTCAGGGGTTCTGTATTAGTTTCCTATTGCTGTTGTAAGAAACTGTCCCAGACTGGGTGGCTTAAAACAGAAGTTTATTCTCTCACAAGTTCGCAGGTCAGAAGTCTGACACGGTCCTCTCTGGGCTAGAATCAAGATGCTCACAAGTGCGTGCTCCTTATGGAGGCTCTGGGGGAGAATCTGTTTCCTTGCCTTTTCCAGCTTTTAGCGGCTGGGCCTCCCCTTCCTTGGCTCACGCCCCCCCTCCTTCATGTTGAAAGCCATCAACGTAGCATCGCTCTAATCCTGCATGGGCGTCCACATCTCTTTCTCTGACTCTCCTCTTCTGCTTCCCTCTTCCACTGTTAAGGACTCTTGGGATTACATTGGGCCATTCAGATAATCCAGGAGACTCCCCCTATTTTCAGATCAGATGAGTAGCACCCCTATTTCCATCTTCAACTGTAACTCCCCAATGCCACGCAAATTAATATATTCACAGGTTCCAGGGTATAGGACAGGGAAATCTTTGGGGGGCCATTATTCTGCTAACCACAGACGCCTTGATATCTTACGAATTTTTTCTTAGCCTCTTACATACAGCCACCTGCAAATGACTGGCTCAGGAAAGTGTGCCCTCTCTCCCAAAAGACAATTGCACTCCTCTTCCCATTCCCCGTGTCAGAGATGCCACGATCTGGCATCTCTCTCTAGTCATTATTCTTGGTTCCAGGTTGATTCAGGAGGAATCCTATTGCAGGAGGAGCCCAGGGTGGCAGGGATCTTGGGCCATGTAAGATCTTACTAGATCCCCTAGTAAGATCACTAGGGGAAAACTGCTGTTCGATTCAACTCCTGTAATAAGAGTGTTTAAAAGACTCAGGAATGGTACTCTAAAAGGTAAATGAATCTGCTATCGGGCCTTGGTGCAACCAAGAACCATCTGTCTCTTGCAGATATCAACCACGTGTGCTTCTGACTTTCCCAAGAGGCAAGAGCTGAGCGAAGAAACCGAAGAGGACAGAGGCCTGACGAGAAGCCCGGCCTTGACTTCCCTCTCTTTCTCATTCATCATTAGTAACCGAAATCCCTTTCAAAAACTCAAAAGAGCTACATGTGTGAGGGCAAAGAAGCTATGGGACTTCATGCTACTCTGTAGCAGGCATAGCAAAGGCAGCCAAGAGGTAGCTGCAGAAAGCTGAGCAGACAGACTAGTCCCCCAGCCAGGACCACCTACATAATTTGCAGGGCTCAATGGAAAAATGAAGATGCGGAGCTCCTTGCAGGGAAAAAAAAGTGCTTTAAAAATACTATTATACAGGGCTTCCCTGGTGGTGCAGTGGTTGAGAGTCCACCTGCCGATGCAGGGGACACAGGTTTGTGTCCCAGTCCGGGAAGATCCCACATGCCACGGAGCAGCTGGGCCCGTGAGCCATGGCCGCTGAGCCTGCGTGTCCGGAGCCTGTGCTCCGCAGCGGGAGAGGAAACAACAGTGAGAGATCTGTGTACCGCAAAAAAAAAAAAAAACCCAAAAAACAAAAAACTAATATACAGTCCCTCCCATCAGGACACTTGCACAAACCTCTTAGATAGCCTCATCCACCAGAGGGCAGACAGCAGAAGCAAGAAGAACTACAATCCTGCAGCCTGTGGAACAAAAACCACATTCACAGAAAGACAGACAAGATGAAAAGGCAGAGGGCTATGTACCAGATGAAGGAACAAGATACAACCCCAGAAAAACAACTAAATGAAGTGGAGATAGGCGACCTTCCAGAAAAAGAATTCAGAATAATGATAGTGAAGATGATCCAGGACCTCGGAAAAAGAATGGAGGCAAAGATCAAGAAGATGCAAGAAATATTTAACAAAGACCTAGAAGAATTAAAAAACAAACAGAAATGAACAATAACTGAAATGAAAACTACACTAGAAGGAATCATTAGCAGAATAACTGACGCAGAAGAATGGATAAGTGACCTGGAAGACAGAATGGTGGAAATCACTGCTGCAGAACAGAATAAAGAAAAAAGAATGAAAAGAAATGAAGACAGCCTAAGAGACCTCTGGGACAACATTAAACGCAACAACATTCACATTATAGGGATCCCAGAAGGAGAAGAGAGAGAGAAAGGACCCGAGAAAACATTTGAAGAGATTATAGTTGAAACCCTCCCTAACATGGGAAAGGAAATAGCCACCCAAGTCGAGGAAGCGCAAAGAGTCCCATACAGGATAAACTCAAGGAGAAACATGCCGAGACACATAGTAATCAAATTGGCAAAAATTAAAGACAAAGAAAAATTATTGAAAGCAGCAAGGGAAAAATGACAAATAACATACAAGGGAACTCCCATAAGGTGAACAGCTGATTTCTCAGCAGAAACTCTACAAGCCAGAAGGGAGTGGCATGATATACTTAAAGTGATGAAAGGGAAGAACCTACAATCAGGATTACTCTACCCGGAAAGGATCTCATTCAGATTCGATGGAGAAATCAAAAGCTTTACACACAAGCAAAAGCTAAGAGAATTCAGCACCACCAAACCAGCTCTACAACAAATGCAAAAGGAACTTCTCTAAGTGGGAAACACAAGAGAAGCAAAGGACCTACAGAAACAAACCCAAAACAATTAAGAAAATGATCATAGGAACATACATATCAATAATTACCTTCAACGTGGATGGATTAAATGCTCCAACCAAGAGACACAGACTTGCTGAATGGATACAAAAACAAGACCCATATATATGCTGTCTACAAGAGACCCACTTCAGACATAGGGACACATACAGACTGAAAGTGAGGGGATGGAAAAAAAATACTCCATGCAAATGGAAATCAAAAAAAAAAAGGTGGAGTAGCAATACTCATATCAGATAAAATAGACTTTAAAATAAAGAATGTTACAAGAGACAAGGAAGGACACTACATAATGCTCAGGGATCAATCCAAGAAGAAGATATAACAATTAAAAATATATATGCACCCAACATAGAAGCACCTCAATACATAAGGCAATGGCTGACAGCTATAAAAGAGGAAATCGACAGTAACACAATAATAGTGGGGGACTTTAACACCTCACTTACACTAATGGACAGATCATCCAAAATGAAAACAAATAGGGAAACAGAAGCTTTAAATGACTCAATAGACCATATAGATTTAACTGATATTTATAGGACATTCCATCCAAAAACAGTAGATTACACTTTCTTCTCAAGTGTGCGTGGAACATTCTCCAGGATAGATCACATCTTGGGTCAGAAATCAAGCCTCAGTAAACTTAAGAAAACTGAAATCACATCAAGCATCTTTTCTGACCACAACGCTATGATATTAGAAATCAATTACAGGGGAAAAAAATGTAAAAATTACAAACACATGGAGGCTAAACAATACGTTACTAAATAACCAAGAGATCACTGAAGAAATCAAAGAGGAAATAAAAAAATACCTAGAGATAAATGACAATGAAAACACAACAATCCAAAACCTATGGGATGTAGCGAAAGCAGTTCTAAGAGGGAAGTTTATAGCTATACAAGCCTACCTCGAGAAACAAGAAAAATCTCAAACAATCTAACGAAAGAAGAAAAAACAAAACCCAAAGTTAGTAGAAGGAAAGAAATCATAAAGATCAGAGCAGAAATAAATGAAATAGAAACCAAGAAAATAATAACAAAGATCAATAAAACTAAAAGATGGTTCATTGAGAAGATAAACAAAATTGATAAACCATTAGCCAGACTCATCAGGAAAAAGAGGGAGAGGACTCAAATCAATAAAATTAGAAATGAAAAAGGAGAATTTACAACAGACAATGCAGAAATACAAAGCATTCTAAGAGACTACTATAAGCAGCTCTATGCCAATAAAATAGACAAATTCTTAGAAAGGTATAACCTTCCAAGACTGAACCAGGAAGAAATAGAAAATATGAACACACCAATCACAAGTAATTAAATTGAAACTATGATTAAAAAATCTTCCAACAAACAAAAGTCTAAGACCAGATGGCTTCACAGGTGAAATCTATCAAACATTTAGAGAAGAGTTAACACCCATCCTTCTCAAACTCTTCCAAAAAACTGCAGAGGAAGGAACACTCCCAAACTCATTCTATGAGGCCACCATCACCCTGATACCAAAACCGGGCAAAGATACTACAAAAAAACAAAATTACAGACCAATATCACTGTTGAATATAGATGCAAAAATCCTCAACAAAATACTAGCAAACAGAATCCAACAACACATTAAAAGGATCATACACCATGATCAAGTGGGATTTATCCCAGGGATGCAAGGATTCTTCAATACACACAAATCAATCAATGTGATACAACATATTAACAAACTGAAGGAGAAAAACCATATGATCATCTTAATAGATGCAGAAAAAGCTTTTGACAAAATTCAACACCCATTTATGATAAAATCTCTCCAGAAAGTGGTCACAGTGGGAACCTACCTCAACATAATAAAGGCCATATATGACAAACCCACAGCAAACATCACTCTCAATGGTGAAAAACTGAAACCATTTCCTCTAAAATCAGGAACAAGACAAGAATGTCCACTCTCACCACTATTATTCAACATAGTTTTGGAAGTCCTAGCCACTGCAATCAGAGAAGAAAAAGAAATAAAAGGAATACAAGTTGGAAAAGAAGAAGTAAAACTGTCACTGTTTGCAGATGATATGATACTATACATAGAGAATCCTAAAGATGCCACCAGAAAACTACTAGAGCTAATCAATGAATTTGGTGAAGTTGTAGGATAAAAAATTAATGCACAGAAATCTCTTAAATTCCTATACACTAATGATGAAAAATCTGAACGAGAAATTAAGGAAACACTCCCATTTACCACTGCAACAACAAAAAAATAAAATACCTAGGAATAAACCTACCTAGGGAGACAAAAGACCTGTATGCAGAAAACTATAAGACACTAATGAAAGAAATTAAAGATGATACAAACGGAGAGATATACCATGTTCTTGGATTGGAAGAATCAATATTGTGAAAATGACTCTACTACCCAAAGCAATCTACAGATTCAATGCAATCCCTATCAAATTACCAATGGCAATTTTTACAGAACTAGAACAAAAAATCTTTAAATTCGTATGAGGACACAAAAGACCCCGAATAGCCAAAGCAGTCTTGAAGTAAAAAAACGGAGCTGGAGGAATCAGACTCCCTGACTTCAGACTATACTACAAAGCTACAGTAATCAAGACAATATGGTACTGGCACAAAAACAGAAATATAGATCAATGGAACAGGATAGAAAGCCCAGAGGTAAACCCATGCACCTTTGGTCAACTAAGCTATGACAAAGGAGGCAAGGATATACAATGGAGAAAAGACAGTCTCTTCAATAAGTGGTGCTGGAAAACTGGACAGCTACATGTAAAAGAATGAAATTAGAACATTCCTTAACACCATACAGAAAAATAAACTCAAGGGCTTCCCTGGTGGCGCAGTGGTTGAGAGTTCGCCTGCCGATGCAGGGGACATGGGTTCGTGCCCCAGTCTGGGAGGATCCCACATGCCGCAGAGCGGCTGGGCCCATGAGCCATGGCTGCCTACCCTGCGCGTCCAGAGCCTGTGCTCCGCAACGGGAGAGGCCACAACAGTGACAGGCCCATGTACCACAAAAAAAAAATAAATAAATAATCTCAAAATAGATTAGAGACCTAAATGTAAGACCGGACACTATAAAACGCTTAGAGGAAAACATAGCAAGACATAAATCACAGCAAGATCTTTTTTGATCCACCTCCTAAAGTAATGGAATTAAAAACAAAAATAAACAAATGGGACCTAATGAAACTTCAAAGCTTTTGCACAGCAAAGGAAACCATAAATGAGATGAAACGAGATGAAAAGGCAACCCTCAGAATGGGAGAAAATAGTTGCAAACGAATCAATGGACAAAGGATTAATCTCCAAAATATATAAACAGCTCATGCAGCTCAACATCAAAAAAACAAACAACCCAATCCAAAAATGGGCGGAAGATCTAAATAGGCATTTCTCCAAAGAAGACATACAGCTGGCCAAGAAGCACATGAAAAGCTGCTCAACATCACTAGTTATTAGAGAAATGCAAATCAAAACTACAATGAGGTATCACCTCACACCAGTTAGAATGGGCATCATCAGAAAACCTACAAACATCAAATGCTGGAGAGGGTGTGGAGAAAAAGGAACCCTCTTGCACTGCTGGTGGGAATGGTAACTGATACAGCCACTATGGAGAACAGTATGGAGGTTCCTTAAAAACTAAAAATAGAATTACCATATGATCCAGCAATCCCACTACTGGACATATACCCATAGAAAACCATAATTCAAAAAGACACATGCACCCCAATGTTCATTGCAGCACTATTTACAATAGCCAGGTCATGGAAGCAACCTAAATGCCCATCGATAGCAGAATGGATAAAGAAGATGTGGTACATATATACAATGGAATATTACTCAGCCATAAAAAGGAACGAAATTGGGTCATTTGTTGATACGTGGATGGATCTAGAGACTGTCATACAGAATGAAGTAAGTCAGAAAGCAGAAAGAGAAAAACAAATATCGTATATTAACGCATATATGTGGAACCTAGAAAAATGGTACAGATGAACGGGTTTGCAGGGCAGAAATTGAGACACAGATGTAGAGAACAAACATATGGACACCAAGGGGGGAAAGCCGCGGGGGGTGGGGTGGTGGTGGTGGTGGTGGGATGAATTGGGAGATTGGGATTGACATGTACACACTGATGTGTATAAAACTGATGACTAATAAGGACCTGCTGTATAAAAAAATAAATAAAATTCAAGAATTCAAAAAAATGAAAGAGAACTTCTGGGGTAATGGACACGTGTACTATCTTGACTGTGGTAATGATTTCACAGGTGTATATATACCTATGTCAACTGTATTAAATTGTATGATTTAAATAAGTATATATATACATATTTTAAAATATGATTTAAAACGTGTGTATTTATGGTTTGTCAACTTTGCCCCAATTAAAAAAAAAAAACCTAATGGAAAAGAATATGAAAAGGAATATGTATATATATGTGTATATCTGAACTCTACATCTGTTTGGCTTAAGGTATCCTCCCTGAAGAGAAAGGAAAGAAGTAGAAGACTTTTCAACATCTGAATTTTAAGAGAGTTATTCAAATTGTCATTTGACATACTCAACTGAACTAAATGTAGTACTGTATTTTCCCTAATGTTTATGTAACTCCCTACTAGTAAATTGGTTGTTTAAAAAGCACATCTCCCCCTGGAGGCACCAAAGGGTAACCCAATGATATACGGCGAGAATGAGGTTCATTACATCGTGCCAACTTGCTCCCAACATCTGTTCAGTTTACACAACGACTCATTCACAGTACTCAGCACTTAGTGCAAACAACTGTGATCCTCCAATATTTGATTTGTCCTTGGGCTTCCACACACCTAGACTTTGGTTTCACTGCACGATTTTGGAAGAAGAAAGGCATAAAACGAAGCTATACCAATGAACAAGAGATTGACTTGTAACTATGAAAGTTTTAGGTATCCAACTTCTGCAACTCAAAAGGACCTGAGTCAACAGGATGATGCTAGCCAAAAAGTATTTAAACACCTTTGCTCTCTGTCAGAAACAGAGTTAGAGCAGTTGCCTGAGTATCGTAATCCAGTGTCACTTCCTATACCTTTTTCTTTATATAGCAAGGAAAATATGTAACATATATAAAGGATCACAATCCAAAGCAAAGTTAAATCACAGAGAATAGTGTTTTTCATATATATGTATTGTATATATATATGAATGTATATGTATAGTCCTTTTTCTACTCATATGTTCACTTGCAATGCAGTAATAATTTATAGCTAAATATAGCTATGAGAAAAGCTTCAGTATCTTATTTCTGTGCATCAGTTTAAAAAAAAGACGGCTTCAATTATCACACAAAAATGTTGATGTTTTACAAATATTACTAAAAGTAAATGAAAATAGGCCACTTTCACTCTTGTTAAAGATAAAATAACTGAAAGAATAATGTTGGAAAAAATAGAGAATATATTCTCTACAATGCACTGTAGAGAAATACCTATTATCTGTAACTGATGTAATAAACAAAATTCCTGTAGAAATAATACTACCAACACCACAACTAAAGCAAATTTTCAAAAAAAATAAATTGACAAGACCAAAAAGATGCCCACCCCTAGAAGAAAAGTTATGTTTGGCTTGCTTAAAGGAAAAGTAACATTTTGTGTCGAAACTCAGAAATCCCAGAACCAAGGATCTTTCTCATTTATTTTCCATTGTAACGTCCTTCAAGGTTTCTCACAGCAGCAACAATGGCTCTAATCGACGACTCAGGCATGCAAAACCGATACATATTCAATTTTACCAGCTGGTAAAAAATGTGTTTTCTCGCCCACAGCTTTGACCAGGTCACCCCACCCCGCCAGTGGCCTCACTATTGTTCTCCTTATCAAGGGCAGACTCCTCGTTCCCGACTTCAAAGGCCCCCTCCAGTTTTCCCAGCTTTCATTTCCTCTCTAACCAGTCTGTATTCTTCCAGCCAAGAAATCCCTGCATTCCGTCCTTTCATTCACTGGCCCCCAATCTTCATCCATACTCTCTCACACTTCCAAGCAGGCTCAGATCGCTTTCCACAACTTATTTCTTCCCTTCAGATGAAACCTAAAAATTAAACTTGTTAGATGACCAGCTGCTTCTGTTTCCTTGTTTTTATTTTGAAATCAGATGACATGTGCTCTGTACAAAAGAGACTGGGACCGGCACCCCAATTACAAATTTCTCGAGTATTTCAGTCATTCATGTTCAATCTATTAGACCTATTATAGGAGGCATGACACAGAATAAAAAACAAAGCATTTGCATCGCATTTAAATATAGGAAAAGAGAGACATTCTATTACATTTTATGACTGCTGGTTGTAGGAATTTCAGTTGATATCTTTTGGGGGACCATGCCAGGACCGGAAGAAACTGGGAAGGCTTAGTTCTAGACAGGAGAAGAACAAAGGCACAGACAGCCCCATATCACACCATGAGAGTGATAAACCGGCAGCAAGCCGAGAAGGAACAGACACAGGACAGGGGAGAGGGAATCTGGCTGCAAATGAGCACAGTATTCCAAGTAGGAATAAAAACAGACCAGAGTTCAGCCAGGCGGAACGGCCTCAGGGCATCTGACTTGGCACCCAAAGCCAAAATGGACACAAAATATTAGTGACACAAATCACTAGCTCGTTAGACTTAGCTTCTGCAAGTCAATTCCCTTTTCTGCAATAAACGTCGCCGTCAGCTTGCATGTCTTGTTGTTCATAATACTAATCCTAACGAGACTCCCAGTGGCAATGCAAAAGGCTGGATTAATTCTGTGCCCTTAAATTACTTTCTTCATTGCTAAAAGCACCTTCATTCATTCTCTCATTCAAAAACATACTCAGTGTCGAGGTTATTTTGTCAGGAAATATCCTGAAATGATGAGCTTCAGTGTCCTTGTCTGTAAGATAATAGTATATACCCAGTACGTTGTGGAGAAAATTAAATGAGACAGTGATATAAAGCACTTAACACAGTAACCGGCACCCAGCAGACATGCAATAAGTTAGCTATTATGATTGTTGTTGTTGTTATTGTTATTATTATTACGGTAAGACTCTTGTTTTTAACAGATGACAGTTGTCACTGTAACCTGAGCCATAAGCCAATAAAATCTATTTTTTAAACCAATGTTTATTTACACACATTTTCTATCTTGCTATAGAATACAATGAATCATGTTTTTTATAAAGAATTTTCCAGAGTCCCAGTGGGACTCCATTCCAATTCTCTTGAAGCTAGTAGGGCACCAACCTGCTTCCTAATCAACCAGGGAAAAGACAAGAGCAAGGAAAGAGAAGAACTAAAGTAGAAGATTTAGCATTCCTTAGCCTGTATTATAGTTAAAAGGTGAAAGATGTCAAAAATAAAATAAAATAAAATGAGAGGTGAGTCGAGCCATTTCTCACAACTCTTGTGGGTCTCAGAGGAGGGCAGATGTCATCAAAACTGCTTTTGCAATTTGCCCTTTAAATGTCCTGAAGTTTGTCCCCTTTCCTTTTGTGTCCTTCCCTTGTACTTCGTGTTCATCCTCCATAAGCTCATTCACCTTCTTTGATTTCAGCCCAACATATACACTAGTAACTCCCAAGCTCTTTGTTCCCCCAGCTCAAGCCCTCTCTCCTGGTACCTACACCCGATGAATGATGTAACAAGGGAATTCACAAGTCCAAATGGTTCTTTCTCCCAAACTAGCCTCTTCCCTGTAGCCTCTACTTTGACAAGTGGTACAAACACCACCTCTTCCCGACCAAACACTTGCTTGGTATCATTCCTTCTGCCTTTTCCTCTCCCCAGCGGGTCACCAAATCTCTAATGTGTGAGTCCTTCGGAACAGGGACTTTGTCAGTCGTGTTCACTCCTGAATCCCCAGCACCAGAAACAATCCCAGCACACACTAGGCGCTCCATGCCCCTTTGCTGATGCATGAATGGCGCATAATTGCAGCTCCATAACTGCTGAAAGCAGGCATGAATCCATGTCTTCAAGCTGAGGTCCCAGAAAACAAGATGAACGTAAAAATAATTCCCCTTTTCTTAAATTTCTCTAGTAATTTGTTCTTCTAAACGAGGCTATTAAATCATATAAAAAATTGGTTTTCTATCAGAATAACCAAATAGTATTTGTTTTGTTACAACGTTCAAATGTTAATCTCCTGGCTGTTGAGTTTCACAGTTACGCAAGAAGCTTTCCAGGCTTCAGATTTTATCCTATAAAAATCTGTAAAAATACTCTTTTCAAAAGTTATACTTAGCAGGGAGTCTTCTGAAATACAAATCGGGAAAATTGGAAACAGCTTAGCAACCCCAAAGAATAATATTTCAGATTATTGTATGGAGTAAAAAGCCAGGTCCTGTGGGACCACTGGCTGGATGTACGAAGCAATTTCAGAAAACATTAACTCTTTCAGACCTTCTATATGCTATTTAGTGGACAGAAGTAACTTGTGAAGGACTCTCAAGATTTTTGAGCGATCAGCCTTACATTTCATCTAGAACTTTCTGTCCTTTGCATTGAGTTGATTTTAGTGAACTAGGGTCCTAAAGTACAGGGGTTGTTTTCTTGCTAAGAAGTATGTGGCCTTACATCTTACTTAATATCAAATCCCCAGTCAATTCACCTTGCAGGGCTTTGCTTCAAAAAAACAGCAAAAATGTGCTATAAACAACAGAAATAAAGGCCCATACCTTCATGTCTGCCCCTGTACTTGACTGGCGGAATAAAAGACTTCATGAAATAAAAATATTTCGAGGCTCATTTATTTTTATCTAGACCAGGCAGATCTGAACACTATATGTTTTCTTTAATTAGAAGACTGCCGGCAGGCAGACTTATTTTCAGTACAGAGTCTTTGCCTGAATTAAGCTATACATTCCTGACATCTTGTCCAAGGAGACTGAGAGCAAAACACTAAATTCCTCCTTACCAGGTCAATATCAGCAGTTCTAAACGAAACAGCCACTTTTTGTCCTGTGTTGAGATTTATCTGAAACGCCAATCGTGAAAAAAAAAAAAAGGAACATTGCCATGAAGAAGAGAAGAGAGAGAAGCTGATGGGGCACGTGCAGGTAACCACTGCATACCTAATCACAAATTATAAGGTTAAGGAACAGTATTTGCTTTATTTATATATGCAATTGTGCACTTTATACATATACATGTACGTATACATAGAAATGTCCCTACACGATATGCACTTTTTTAATAAAATAAACCTTTTCCTTCTTTTGTGGGCCTAATGCTATATAGGTCTAATCTTTAATCTACTCTAAGTGCGAGCAAGGAATGATTTTTAAATAAGTAGTCTCTGCACACAGCACCACCATTTTGTGCTCATTTTGAATGCTATTAAGTTAAATGCATGTAGAAATGCTCTTTTCTCCTCTTAAAATGGGTGCGCTATGTTTTATAACAGGGCCATCCTAGGTCCTTGAACTCTTAACAGGCCTACATTCAAACAGGTTCAAATCACAGCTTTGCAGAACCCTGCCTCTATAATCCTGTGCGAGTTATTTAACCTCTCTAAGCATCAGCTCTCTCATCTACAAAACTGGGTTGCTTAAGCAACAAATATTTATTTCTCATGGTTCTGGAAGCCCAAGATCAGGGTGCCGGCAGGGTGAGGTTGGCACCTGACCCTGGCCTTCCTTGGTGTATGCGCACAGAGAGAGCAAACTCTGGGCTCTTTTTTTTTTTTTTTTGGCGGTACGCGGGCCTCTCACTGTTGTGGCCTCTCCCATTTCGGAGCACAGGCTCCGGACGAGCAGCCCCAGCGGCCATGGCTCACGGGCCCAGCCGCTCCACGGCACATAGGATCTTCCCGGACCGAGGCATGAACCCACGTCCCCTGCATCGGCAGGCGGACTCTCAACCACTGCGCCACCAGGGAAGCCCTAGGCTCTTTTCTTGAAAGGACACTCTTGCTTCTCTTTAGGGTTTGCTACATTTCTCTAAGCACTAATAAATAATATTTGTTTCTTGCTTCCTTTTCTTTAAAAAAAAAAATTGCTAATCCCATCGCGGGATCCACCCTCACAACCTCATCTAAACCTCATTACCTCCCAAAGTCCCCACCTCCTAACACCATTCCATTGGGAGTTACTTTCAAGATATGAATTGGGGGGCTCCCAATTCAATTCATCCCTTTCATGATGTCCTTTTTTTCAATTGATGGGAAAAACAAAAACAAAAACAAAAACCATGTCTCTTATCCATTCCAAACTCGCTCTGGTATATAATTCTAAAGTGTGAAACATCTGGAGTTCCAAACAGACAGATAATTCAAAATACCTTCCGTTTAGCTATCTTGCATCCTCATCCCCCAAAAGTTAGAGAATATATTGTTCCTAAGGGAAACCCCTTGAAGGGCAAAGTTAAAAGATCAAAGAGAAGAAACATTGAAGGCAAGGGCGCTCATTTCCTTCAGGCAGCAAACTTGTGTCAAGGCACTGAATTTTGTGTCTGTCTGCCTACCTAAATATGTATCTTAAAATTAAAAGTAAAGGGCTTCCCTGGTGGCGCAGTGGTTGAGAGTCCGCCTGCTGAGGCAGGGGACACGGGTTCATGCCCCGGTCCGGGAAGATCCCACATGCCGCGGAGCAGCTGGGCCCGTGAGCCATGGCCACTGGGCCTGCACGTCCGGAGCCTGTGCTCTGCCACGGGAGAGGCCACAACAGTGAGAGGCCCGCATACCGAAAAAAAAAAAAAAAATTAAAAGTAACAAGTGAGATTCTAGCTCCAGTTAAGATGGAATGAGAATATTCCACCTTATCTCCCCCTCTGATTATAACTGAGAATTGTGAACAAAACACATAAAGCAACTATCTATGGTATCTAAAAACAAAGGAATAGCAGGCAGACTGAGAAGGGAAATCAAGGCTTAAAATAGACTAATACAAATATCGAATCATTACATTGTATACTTGAAACTAATACGACGTTATATGTCAATTATACTTCAATTAATAAAAAAGACTAACAAGGAAATGAGTTTTCTAGTGTTTTCCTTTTTTCACCCATATTTCACAACACAGAACCAGGGCAGCAAAATTATGGAACTGTGCAGCAGGCATGACCAAGAGAAACTCTCTCACTGGTCAGAGAAATGGGAGGAAGAGGCCCTGCCAAACAAAGAGAGGGGTGGAAGTCTCCGGAGGTGTCTTCTCTCTTGACCCTCCTCTGCAGGGAGTTCCCAGCAGGCAGGTAGCTAGATATGAGCAGAGAAAGGCGGGCACAGGCCAGGTGGCAGGAAACCATGCATCTTGTAAACAGCGGGGATCCATGGGAGGACACAGAAAAGCAGGAACTTCCAGACTGTCAGAAAACGACACATTTTGGGGTGAGAAGTGTCCTGGAGGCAGACAAAGAAAGGTGGGGCAAGGCAGGAGTCTCCCGCATCCGAACGTAACGTGTTGCTCATTATGCTCTCATTACAATAAAATTAGCCTTGCAGATAAGAAGTACCCATCATGCACCAATGCCATGACCCTTCCAATAAAAGCTAAATAAGGACAAAAATCCCTCCTCCCCTTGGGAAGGTGGAGCTGGGATCAAAATCAAGGAATACGACCCCAAACCCCTCTTTCCCCGATGAATATTCCGCCCCTTCATTTGTGTGCCCTTCATAACCGTCTTGCCAAAGAAACCCAGTGTAGCTACTCACCTGTCTGCCCTCTCTCCCTCTGAGAGTGTATTCTTGCTTAAATAAATTGATCTTCCTGTCTCGTTTCTGAATTCTTTCTGTGATGAGACAAGAACCTTACTTTTACCGGGAACACCAGTCCTAAAGCTGTACTCCTGCAACAGGGAGGGCAGCAGGACCCTAGGTTGCCTATTTGCCCCAGAGGTGGTTGTGACAGTACAAGGATACTGAAACTACAGCTTTTTTGGATGAAGGACCAGGAGGAAGGGTCCCTGGGAGCCAGGGAGTTTCAGGGAGATCACAAAGAGAAGGAAGTTTGAGGAGAAGATCTGATGGAGCTGTGTATGAAGTCCTGAGCATATTCCCCAGGAATGCATCCATGAAAATGAATTGAAATATAATTCCAAAGGCTTTGAGAAGTAAACTGGAATGTAGGCCATGGCCCAGGTACCAGACTGGTCCACGGGAGGCACACACGTGGGAAGGATCAAAACAGTACTAAAAATCTTTGAAAATGAAACTGACATTGGAACAGAAGCCCACAGAAGGTATAATGGGAATTATTACCTAAATCCAAATGGGTCAACTGACTATGAAACAAAAAAACACAAACAAAAATCAACATTCTCCAGAGAATTTTCACAGAGCCCAAAATCTCATAATACTGTATATTCAAAATGCCGAGTTTGTAATCCAAAATTAGTTGACAAACGAAAAAGCAGGACATTCTCAGTACCCACAAGTGAAAATATAAGCACCAACCCTGAGATGATGCAGATGGTGGAATTACTTGACAAAGGCTTTAAAGCAGCTATTATACACATGCTCCATGAAGTAATGGTCAACTGGTTTGAAAAGAGTGGAAGGACAGAAGTTCTCAGTGAAGAAATAGCAGCTACAAGAATCAAGTAGAAATTTTAGAACTAAAAAATAACTTTTTTAAGAGCCACAGAATGGCAGAATGGAGATGACAATGGAAGAGTCAGTGAACTTGAATATAGATTAACAGAGATTATCCAACCTGAATGAGAGAGAAGAAAGATTGAAAAAAAAAACAATGAACATAAATTCAGGGACCTGTTGGGTACCATAAAAAGATCTAACACTGACGTCATTAAAATCCAAGAAGGAAAAGAGAAACAACATATTTTGTACAGAAAAGAAAACTGAAAAATAAATTACTAAAACTTCCTAAATCTAGTGAAAGATGTAAATTTAGGCTTCAGAAGCTCAGAAGGCCCAAACAGAATAAACTCAAGGAAAATAATACCTAGGCACAAAATAATAAATGAAGTGGGGTTTATCCTGGGAAGCAAGGTTATTTCAACATCCAAAAAATAATAATGTAATCACCTTGTTAACAAACTAAAGAAAAACCACATGATCAAAATAATAAACTCAGAAAAAGCATTTGATAAAATTCAATGTCTTTCATGATAAAAACTCTCAGGTAACCAAGAATAGAGTTTAAGGGCCCACCTGATTATGTCAGCCCTACCATGGATACTCTACCTTTCTTAAAGTCAACTGTGACATATAACCTAATCATAGAAGTGACTATCCCATCATATTCACAGTTCATACCCACATTCAAAGGTAGGGAGACTATACAAGTGTAGTGAGTACACAGGGTATTGGAGACTATCTTATAATTCTGTCTACCATAACAAGCAATGAACAATAGGAAACCAATATTCTAAAAACAACACCTTTTACAATAGCTCTAAAAGTATCCAACAAAATATGTGCAAGATCTATATAATGAAAATGTTTAAAAGAAAATCAAGGAAGACCTAATAAATGGAGAGATAAAGCAAGTTCATGGTTTGAAAGATTCAATATGATTAAGCTATCAAATTGACATCTTCCTAAATTGATCTATAGCTTTAATACAATTCCAATCAAATCACTGCAGGATTTTTTTTGACAAGCTGATTCTTCAATTTATATAGAAAGACAAAGCACTAGAACTGAAAAATAAATTTTGAGCAAGAACACAGTTGAAAAATTCACACCACGAAGATGTTAAGACTTATTATAAAACTATAATAGTCAAGACAGCATGGCTTTAGGTAAAGAATAGACACAGATGAATAGAACAGAATAAAGAGTCCAGAAAAAGACCCACATGAATATGGTCAATTAACTTGACAAAGTGCAAAAGCAATTTAATGGGGGAAAGGATACTCTTTTCAATAAATACTCCTAGAATAATTGGATATCTATTTGCAAAAAGAAAACACCACTTGACCTGTACTTCATACTTTATGCAAAAATTTAACCCACCATAGTTCATAATAAACTGAAAAGTATAAAAGTTTCAGGAGAAACTATAGCAGAAAATCTCATTCACATAAGTAAGGCAAAGAGTTCTTATATTATACAAAAGCATGTAACATACAAAAAAGACTGATAAATTAGGCTTCATTGAAATAAAAATGTTTGCTCAGTGAAAGACAATGTGAAGAGAATGAAAAGACAGGTATAGGCTGGGAGAAAATATTTCCAAATCACATAGTCAATAAAAGACTTGCACCCGTAATATATAAAGAACTCTCAAAACTCAATAATAAGAAATACAACCCAGGAAAAAAATGAGCATAGGATATGAATGGACACTTCACTGAAGAAGACATACCAATGGAAAATAAGCATATTAAAAGGTATGCATTCACTAGTCATTAAAGAAATACAAATTAAAACCACAGTGAGATAACTCTACATACCTATTAGAATGGCTAACACAAAATAACAATAAAAATCAACCTGACAATACCAAGCACTGGTGAGATTGTAGAGCAACTGGAATTCACATACATTGATGATGAGAAAGCCACTCTGGAAAGCAGTTTGGAAATTCTTATAAAATAAAACACCAATCTAGGTATTTTTCCTGGAGGAATCTGCTTACAAAAACTTTAAGCAAATGTTTGGCAATAATTTTCATAATTACCAAAAAATTGGAAACAAAAAATGGCCTTTAGGCCCAGGGTGGGAATCTTTGAGTGGAGGCAGCTAAGACAACAGGGACAACCCAGGGGCGCTGGATCCTGGGGTCCAGGCAGGGTGAGGTTTGGGAAAAACTTGCTTGAGCTTCGGGTCCAAGCATAGGTTAAAAATGAATGTCCTTCAATAAGTGAATGAATAATCATACACTGAAATTAAATAGTAATAGTAAAAAGAATGCTACTAATAGCGGATACATGTAACAACATGAATGAGTCTTAAAAGTATCACAATAAGTAAAAGAAGCTAGTCTGAAAAGATAACATGATTCTATTTATATGACATCCTGGAAAAGCATGACTGAAGGTCTGGAGACACTGGTTTCCAGGGGTTTGGGGTGGAAATGTGGGTTTGACCACAAAGGACAACATGAGTACATATTTTGGGTAATAGAACTATTCTGTATCCTGATTGTGTTGGTGGTTACATGAATCTATGCATGTGTTAAAACTCACAGAACTGTACACAAGAAAAAAGTGAACTTTCTGTATAAATTAAGAAGTAAAAAACAAAGTAAGATTCTTATCACAGGAACATATATTAACACACTAATATAAACTAAAAAATAAAATCAGCTATTTCTGTCAGAAAGTCACTCTAATTTGCCCAATTTGTTTGACATTAAAGATTGACTTTACCAATTAGGTAAATTCTATATAAACTGAATGAACCAAATTAACAGCTTCAAAGCTTTGATGCATATATGTAAAACATATGATAGTATGAAAAGCTTTTCATCAAAATTACTGTATTAGCAAAAATTAATTGAAATAAACAATATTTTAGTTTCCCAAATCTTTCTCAGTATATAGGGGTAAACAAAGTAACTCTAAGTGAAAGAGTAATAAATAGACATTTGAAAAATTTGGTAAAATTCTCAAAAATTGAGACCGTGAAGACTCTAATGACTGGATAATAAATTCATGTGCAAGTAAGGTGCTCTCCAACTCTGTGCTTTCAAAAATGGAAGGAGAATCTAATCAAGTTGTCATCTAATCATTAAAAATAATTTTAATGATACATTATTACTATATGACTTTTGACCATTAAACTGGAAAGTTGTTCAAATAATTGAAGGCCATTATTATGGCAAACTCCTTTTATTCCCATGTACTTAATTATGTGAATAAGTTTTCAAGGCACTACAATCTAGAAGACAAAAAAAAAAAAAAAAAAAGGAATGGAACTGATGCCAGACCCTGTTCAATTCTACACAAACAAGTTGTAAAAGAAATCATCCCATTAACACATCAAGAGATGAATTTCCAACAAATGTCACATTTAAATTTAGTAATTATTTATAAACACATAATAGACTTAAGTCATAACTATGGTAAAATTAATCAAAAATGCTAACATTCAGTCTCATGAGTGAGGGAAGTTTTTTATAAGTAGTAATATCCATTTTTATACTTTGTTTTGTTCTAGGGTGATAAAAAAAATCATTATAAGCATTAAAAAGAGAACACACCAGAATGAATTTCTGTGAGAGAAAGGAAATAGAAATAAGAATTCAGGGAAAAAGAAGAACTATGTAGTATTTGTCCAGTATTAAAACAAGGGCTTGTAAATTTTGACTGGTTGTGATGCCAAGTCACTACGGTATTTAATGTCCACTGGACACATTTAAAAGAGTAACGTAACAGCTTCATTTTAAAATGTCAATTGGCCAGGCCATGGAGCTGAGGTGTCTGGAGTAGCCATTTTTCTTGAGGAACTCTGGTCTGAAGGGCCAGCCAGGTGCAAGGCCTCTGTGAGCAGCATCCTGTCAGCAAGTGAAACTAGAGGAAGCACAAAGAAGAAGAGAGGGAAAAAAAGAGGGGGAACTTCAAGACGGCAGAGGAGTAAGACACGGAGATCACCGTCCTCCCCACAAATACATCAGAAATACATCTACATGTGGAACAACTCCTACAGAACACCTACTGAACGCTGGCAGAAACTCCCCACGTACCTGGGTAGGACAAAAGAAAAAAAAGAGACAAAAGAATAGGGATGGGACATGCACCTCTAGGAGGGAGCTGTGAAGGAGAAGTTTCCACACACTAGGAAGCCCCTTCGCAGGCGGAGACTGCGGGTGGCAGAGGCGGGAAGCTTTGGAGCCACGGAGGACAGCGCAGCAACAGGGGCACGGAGGGCAAAGCAGAGAGATTCCCGCATGGAAGATAGGTGCCGACCAGCACTCACCAGCCTGAGAGGCTTGTCTGCTCACCCACCAGGGCAGGTGGGGGCAGGGGCTGAGGCTCGGGATTCAGAATCAGATCCCAGAGAGAGGACTGGGGTTGGATGCATGAACACAGCTTGAAGGGGGCTAGTGCGCCACAGCTAGCCGGGAGGGAGTCCAGGAAAAAGTCTGAAGCTGCCTAAGAGGCAAGAGACCATTGTTTCGGGGTGAAGGAGAAGAGGGGATTCAGAGCACTGCCTAGACGAGCTCCAGAGATGGGCACGAGCCACGGCTATCAGCGTGGACACCAGAGATGGGCATGAAATGCTATGGCTGCTACTGCAGCCATGAAGAAGCCTGTGTGCGAGCACAGGTCACTATCCACACCTCCCCTCCCAGGAGCCTGTGCAGCCCGCCACTGCCAGGGTCCCGTGATCCAGGGACAACGTCCCCGGGAGAACACATGGCACGCCTCAGGCTGTTGCAACGTCACGCCGGCCTCTGCCACTGCAGGCTCGCCCCGCATTCCGTACCCTCCCTCCCCACGGCCTGAGTGTGCCAGAGCCCCCCCAGTCAGCTGCTCCTTTAAACCCCTCCTGTCTGGGTAGGGAACAGATGCCCTCAGGTGACCTACACACAGAGGCAGGACCAAATCCAAAGGTGAACCCCAGGAGCTGTGTGAACAAAGAGAAAGGGATATTTCTCCCAGCAGCCTCAGGAGCAGCAGATTAAAGCTCCACAATCAACTTGATGTACCCGGCATCTGTGGAATACCTGAATAGACAATGAATCATCTCAAAATTGAGGTGGTGGACTTTGGGGGCAACTGTAGACTCGGGGTTTGCTTTCTGTATCTAATTTCTCTCTGGTTTTATGTTTATCTTAGTTTAGTATTTACAGCTTATTATGATTGGTAGATTTGTTTATTGATTTGGTTGCTCTCTTCCTTTTCATATATATATATATACATATATATACACATACATATATATACATATATATATATATATATATACTTTTCCTTTTTCTCTTTTTGTGAGTGTGTATGTGTATGCTTCTTTCTGTGATTTTGCCTGTAGAGCTTTGCTTTTACCATTTGTCCTAGGGTTCTGTCTATCCAGATTTTTTGTTCGTTTTTTTTTTTAGTATAGTTTTTAGCACTTGTTATCATTGGTGGATTTGTTTATTGGTTTGGTTGCTCTCTACTTTCTTTCTTTTCTAAATTTTTTACTAATTTTTTATTTTTACTAATTTTATTTTAATAACTTTATTTTACTTTTTGTTTCTTTCTTTCTTTTCTCCCTTTGTTTCTGAGCTGTGTCTTGACAGGGTCTTGGTGCTCCAGCTGGGTGTCAGGCCTGAGCCTCTTAGGTGGGAGAACCAAGTTCAGGATATTGGACCACCAGAGACTTCCCAGCCCCATGTAATATCAAATGGCAAAAGCTGTCCCAGAGATGTCCACCTCAACACTAAGACCCAGATCAACTAAACGACCAGCAAGCTACAGTGCTGGACATCCTATGCCAAACAACAAGGAAGACAGGATCACAACCCCACCATTAGCAGAGAGGCTGCCTAAAATCATAATAAGGTCACAGACACCCCAAAACACACTGCCGGACACAGTCCTGCCCACCAAAAAACAAGATCCAGCCTCATCCATCAGAACATAGGCACCAGTCCCTTCCACTAGGAAGCCTACACAACCCACTGAACCAACCTTACCCACTGGGGGCAGACACCAAAAACAACAGGAACTACGAAACTGCAGCATGTGAAAAGGAGACCCCAAACACAGTAAGTTAAGCAAAATGAGAAGACAGAAAAATACACAGCAGAAGAAGGAGCAAGGTAAAAACCCACCAGACCTAACAAATGAAGAGGAAATAGGTGGTCTACCCGAAAAAGAATTCAGAGTAATGATAGTAAAGATGATCCAAAATCTTGGAAATAGAATGGAGAAAATACAAGAAACATTTAACAAGGACCTAGAAGAACTAAAGAGCAAATAAACAATGATGAACAACACAATAAATGAAATAAAAAATTCTCTAAAAGGAATCAATAGCAGAATAACTGAGGCAGAAGAACAGATAAGTGACCTGGAAGATAAAATAGTGGAAATAACTACCACAGAGCAGCATACAGAAAAAGAATGAAAAGAAATGAGGACAGTCTCAGAGACCTCTGGAAGAACATTAAATGTACCAACATTCAAATTATAGGGATGCCAGAAGAAGAAGAGAAAAAGAAAGGGTCTGAGAAAATATCTGAAGAGATTATAATTGAAAACTTCCTTAATATGGGAAAGGAAATAGTCAATCAAGTCCAGGAAGCACAGAGAGTCCCATACAGGATAAATCCAAGGAGAAACATGCCAAGACACATATTAATCAAACTATCAAAAATTAAACACAAAAGCAGCAAGGGAAAAGCAACAAATAACATACAGGGGAATCCCCATAAGGTTAACAGCTGATCTTTCAGCAGAAACTCTGCAAGCCAGAAGGGAGTGGCAGGACATATTTAAAGAGATGAAAGGGAAAAACCTACAACCAAGATTACTCACGCAGCAAGGATCCCATTCAGATTTGACAGAAATTAAAACTTTTACAGACAAGCAAAAGCTAAGAGAATTCAGCACCACCAAACCAGCTTTACAACAAATGCAAAAGGAACTTCTCTAGGCAGGAAACACAAGAGAAGGAAAAGATCTACAATAACACACCCCAAACAATTTAGAAAATGGGAATAGGAACATACATATCGATAATTACCTTAAATATAAATTGATTAAATGCTCCAACCAAAAGACATAGACTGGCTGAATGGATACAAAAACAAGACCCGTATATATGCTGTCTACCAGAGACCCACTTCATGCCTAGGGACACATACAGACTGAAAGTGAGGGGATGGAAAAAGATATTCCACACAAATGGAAATCAAAAGAAAGCTGGAGCAGCAATTCTCATATCAGACAAAATAGACTTTAAAATAAAGACTATTACAAGAGACAAAGAAGGACACTACATATGATCAAGGAATCAATCCAAGAAGATATAACAGTTTTAAATATTTATGCACCCAACATAGGAGCACCTCAATACATAAGGCAAATGCTAACAGCCATAAAAGGGGAAATCAACAGTAACACAATAATAGTAGGGTACTTTAACACCCCACTTTCACCAATGGACAGATCATCCAAAATGAAAATAAACAAGGAAACACAAGCTTTAAATGACACATTAAACAGATGGAATTAATTGATATTTATAGGACATTCCATCCAAAAACAACAGAATACACTTTCTTCTCAAGTGCTCATGGAATATTCTCCAGGATAGATCGTATCTTGGGTCACAAATCAAGCCTTGGTAAATTTAAGAAAACTGAAATCGTATCTAGTATCTTTTCTGACCACAACGCTATAAGACTAGGTATCAATTACAGGAAAAAAAAACTGTAAAAACTACAAACACATGGAGGCTAAACAATACGCTACTAAATAACCAAGAGATCACTGAAAAAATCAAAGAGGAAATCAAAAAAAATCCAGAAACAAATGAAAATGAAAACACGAAGACCCAAAACCTATGGGATGCAGCAAAAGCAGTTTTAACAGGGAAGTTCATGGCAATACAATCCTCCCTCAAGAAACATCTCAAATAACCTAACCTTACACCTAAAGCAATTAGAGAAAGTACAAAAATAAACCAAAATTAGCAGAAGGAAAGAAATCATAAATATCAGATCAGAACTAAATGAAAAAGTAATGAAGGAAATGACAGCAAAGATCAATAAAACTAAAAGTTGGTTCTTTCAGAAGACAAACAAAATGATAAATCACTAGCCAGACTCATCAAGAAAAACAGGGAGAAGACTCAAATCACCAGCATTAAAAATGAAAAAGAAGTAACAAGTGACACTGGAGAAATACAAAGAATCATGAGGGATTAGTGCTAGCAACTATACGCCAAGTAAATGGACAACCTGGAAGAAATGGACAAATTCTTAGAAATGCACAACCTTCCAAGACTGACCCAGGAAGAAATAGAAAATATAATCAGAACAATCACAAGTAATGAAATTGAAACTGTGATTAAAAGTCTTGCAACAAACAAAAGCCCAGTACCAGATCGCTTCACAGGTGAATTCTATCAAACATATAGAGAACAGCAAACACCTATCCTTCTCAAACTCTTCCAAAATATAGCAGAGGGAGGAACACTCCCAAACTCATTCTACGAGGCCACCACCACCCCGATACCAAAACCAAACAAAGATGTCACAAAGAAAGAAAACTACAAGCCAATATCACTGATAAACGTAGATGCAAAAATCCTCAACAAAATTCTAGCAAACAGAATTCAACAGCACATTAAAAGGATCATATACCATGATCAAGTGGGGTTTATCCCAGGAATGCAAGGATTCTTCAATACATGCAAATCAATCAATGTGATAAACCATATTAACAAATTGAAGGAGAAAAACCATACGATCATCTCAATAGATGCAGAAAAAGCTTTCGACAAAATTCAACACCCATTTATGATAAAAACTCTCCAGGAAGTAGGCATGGAGGGAACTTACCTCAACATAATAAAGGCCATATATGACAAACCCACAGCCAACCTGATCTCAATGGTGAAAAACTGAAACCATTTCCACTAAGATCAGGAACAAGATAAGGTTGCCCACCCTTACAACTATTATTCAACATAGTTTTGGAAGTTCTACCCACAGCAATCAGAGAAGAGAAAGAAACAAAAGGAACTGAAGTCGTAAGAGAAGAAGTAAAGCTGTCACTCTTTGCAGATTACATGATACTATACATAGAGAATCCTAAAGATGCTACCAGAAAACTACCAGAGCTAATCAATGAATCGGGTAAAGCAGCAGGACACAAAATTAATGCACAGAAATCTCTTGCATTCCTATACACTAATGATGAAAAATCTGAAAGAGAAATTAAGGACACACTCCCATTTACCACTGCAACAAAAAGAATAAAATATCTAGGAATAAACCTACCTAAGGAGACAAAAGACCTGTATGCAGAAAACTATAAGACACTGATGAAAGAAATTAAAGATGATACAAACAGATGGAGAGATATACCATGTTCTTGGATTGGAAGAATCAACATTGTGAAAATGACTCTACTACCCAAAGCAATCTATAGCTTCAATGAAATATCTATCAAACTACCAATGGCATTTTTCACACAACTAGAACAAAAAATTTCACAATTTGTATGGAAATACAAAAGACCCCGAATAGCCAAAGCAATCTTGAAAACGAAAAACATAGCTGGAGGAATCAGGCTCCCTGAATTCAGACTATACTACAAAGCTACAGTAGTCAAGACAGTATGGTACTGGCACAAAAACAAAATAGAGATCAATCGAACAGGACAGAAAGCCCAGGGATAAACCCATGCACATATGGTCACCTTATTTTTGATAAAGGAGGCAATAATTTACAATGGAGAAAAGACAGCCTCTTCAATAAGTGGTGCTGGGAAAACTGGACAGGTACATGTGAAAGAATGAAATTAGAACACTTCCTAACACCATACACAAAAATAAACTCAAAATGTATTAAAGACCTAAATGTAAAGCCAGACACTATAAAACTCTTAGAGGAAAACATTGGCAGAACACTCTATAACATAAATCACAGCACGATCCTTTTTGACCCACCTCCTAGAGAAATGGAAATAAAACCAAAAATAAACAAATGGGACCTAATGAAACTTAAAGCCTTTTGCACAGCAAAGGAAACCATAAACAAGACGAAAGGACAACCCTCAGAATGGGACAAAATATTTGCAAATGAAACAACTGACAAAGGATTAATCTCCAAAATATACAAGCAGCTCATGCAGCTCAATATCAAAACAACAAACAACCCAATCCAAAAATGGGCAGAAGACCTAACCAGACATTTCTCCAAAGAAGATATACAGATTGCCAACAAACACATGAAGGGGTACTCAACATCACTAATCGTTAGAGAAAGGCAAATCAAAACTACAATGAGGTATCACCTCACACCAGTCAGAAGGGCCACCATCAAAAAATCTACAAACAATAAATGCTGGAGAGGGTGTGGAGAAAAGGGAACACTCTTGCATTGTTGGTGGGAATGTAAATTGATACAGTCACTATGGAGAACAGAATGGAAGTTCCTTAAAAAACTAAAAATAGAACTACCATATGACCCAGCAATCCCACTATTGGGCATATAGCCTGAGAAAACCATAATTCAAAAAGATTCATGTATCCCAATGTTCACTGCAGCACTATTTAAAATAGCCAGGACATAGAAACAACTTAAGTGTCCATCGCCAGATTAATGGATAAAGAAGATGTGGCACATATACACAATGGATTATTACCCATAAAAAGGAACGAAATTGAGTTATGTGTAGTGAAGAGTATAGATCTAGAGTCTGTCATACAGAATGAAGTCAGAAAGAGAAAAACAAATACCGTATTCTAACACATATATATGGAATCTAAAAAAATAATGGTCTGATGAACCTAGGGGCAGCACAGGAATAAAGACGTAGATGTAGAGAATGGACTTGAGGACACGGGGAGGGGGAAGGGTGAGCTAGGACGAAGTGAGAGAGTGGCACTGACATATATACACTACCAAATGTGAAATAGATAGCTAGTGGGAAGCAGCTGCATCACATGGGCAGATCAGCTCTGTGTTTTGTGACCACCTAGAGGGGTGGGAAAGAGAGGGTGGGAGGGAGATGCAAGAGGGAAGGTATATGGGGATATATGTATACATATAGCTGATTCACTCTGTTATAAAACAGCAGAAACTAACACAACATTGTAAAGCAACTATATGCCAATAAAGATGCTAAAAAATAAAATGTCGATTATTATAATATTCTTTAGATCGTGTTCTTTGTCAACTATTTACATTCATTATTTAAATTTTAAAAGATATTAACTTATTGATAACATTGTGCGAGGGGTATATAACTTTTCAAAGTCCTTTTAGGGTTACACAAGCAAAAATATTTAGAAGACCATACCTCTAAATACTACGTTACACTGCTTCCTCAATAAGAATTTTGCTTATTTTGTTTAAATGTGCACAGGGGTTCAGACACAAAATAAACATATGGATTGAGCAGATGAAAATGGAGATCGTAATTACTTCCCAATTGCTGAGCTCAATGGAATTTAAGTTATGAAGATCGTGATGCTATTTGGCATAATGAAGTCACAATTTCAGAAGAGATTCAGACTTTGATGTGATAATTCTGAATCACGCATTAGTTTCAGTGGGTGGCAGAGAGTGTAGAGTTCAAACGCTAGGATATCTGAATTACCAGGAAATTGCCACATCACTGTAGCTCAATTTCAAGAAAAACTGATTAAGCTTAAGGAGTTATGCCCACCAAAAGGACATAGGTAGTATCCAGTCTTGGGAATTTTTTGGAGACAAATATGAAGCAGAACTAAGGTAATATTTTTATTATGTGAAAAAAAAACCCAACCAGTGTATTTAGTGCCGCTTAATGCATGTTACCAAAAATAAATATATCTACACCAGACTAGATGTGGTATGTTTTGTACAACTGGATTTCCGAATACTGATATTTGTCATCCCCACAGAAAGTGTATTGTTTTTTGTTTTTTTAAAACGAAAGCATATTTGAAAATAAAGTCAGATGGAAAATTCATTTTTTAAATTCCCGTTTTGTCAGTTTCTCTGATAAAAAATGGTCACGTCACCCCTTTTCGGCCCCACTTATTCCAGTACCCCCTTGCCCAGAGCTGGGCTAAGTAAATAGGAGTTTGGTTTTATGCCTGAGGCACTTAGACACTTCAGAAGGTGGCATAACCTGTCTCACCTGGAAGGCAGGGTCTGGCTCTAGTTCACAGTGCTCTTTCTTACTGTATCCAGGTTCCCTCCCAGAGGACTCACCAGACCTGGGTCGCCCTCGGTTTCCCTCTCCTCTCCAGCTGACTGAACTCTTTTTTTGTACCAGTTAATTTTTCCAACTACTAATAGAATAAAGGCAGTTTTCTTAAAAAAAAAAAAACAAAACAAAACATGGGGCTTCCCTGGTGGCGCAGTGGTTGAGAATCTGCCTGCTAATGCAGGGGACACGGGTTCAGGCCCTGGTCTGGGAGGATCCCACATGCCGTGGAGCAATTAGGCTCATAAGCCACAACTA
Organism: Aethalodelphis obliquidens; assembly: GCF_003676395.1. NCBI lineage: Eukaryota > Metazoa > Chordata > Mammalia > Artiodactyla > Delphinidae > Aethalodelphis > Aethalodelphis obliquidens. Next base: position 5,448,003 of record NW_020837950.1, on the reverse strand, counting down.
CTGAGCCTGCGCATCTGGAGCCTGTGCTCCGCAACAACAGAGGCCGCGATAGTGAGAGGCCCGCGCACCGCGATGAAGAGTGGCCCCCACTTGCCACAACTAGAGAAAGCCCTCGCACAGAAATGAAGACCCAACACAGCAAAAATAAATTAATAAACAAACAAACAAACAAACAAAAAACCAACTACCTGGTTCTACAAAGATGTATCTGCTATGATTAACTTGACCACCATGGGGATATAAAGTTGAATATAGAATTAAAATAGATGATGTTTTGAATTGTTCAGGATGTGAATGATTGGCATTCTTGTTGGAGTGGTCAGACTGCTTTTTGACCAAAATAGGCCTAGAGCTATGAGTTTATAGTTACATAAATTGAAAAAATCAGACTTCTGCTTTGTTGCTAAAAATTCCTGCATTTTATTGTAATCAGTAAGACCACCAATGTAAATTTCTGATTGCAAGGCACAATGCTGAACAAAACGTGAATGTCCTCGGTCTCCAGCCACTGAAAGAAATAATATTCTGTAAGATGCACAGGGATCAACCTGTGATGTTGGGTTTCTGAGTTCTCAACCTCTAAGCCACGTAGCTAACTTGAAAAGAGAGTAAGAATGAATGAATGCAGGTGAGGAAAGGACACCTCTATATTTCAGGTTTTTTTTTTTTTTTTTTGCGGTACAGGGGCCTCTTACTGTTGTGGCCTCTCCCATTGCGGAGCACAGGCTCCGGACGCACAGGCTCAGTGGCCATGACTCACGGGCCCTGCCGCTCCGCGGCATGTGGAATCTTCCCGGACCGGGGCACGAACCCGTGTCCCCTGCATCAGCAGGCGGACTCTCAACCACTGCGCCACCAGGGAAGCCCTATATTTCAGTTTTAGGAACCACTGTGCCACCGCAACCAAAGCAGTATCTGGCAGAAAATAGAAACCTAATCTCAAATGATCTCAAATAAACAAGAAATCTCAAATAAACAAGAAACTACTGAGCCCAAAGAGAACAGGTAGTATTTAGGCTCCACAAGAAATCTGTTTTATTTGGCACTGCTACTTTATGCTAGGCATGGGGCAGAGCGAAGTGAAAACAAGGCTGTGGCTCTCACGGAAAAACACTGGAAATCCACAAGATGAGCATTTCTCATGGTTCACAGATGGAAAGAAGTTATTAAGGACATTAAATGATTTTTAAAACCTTCAAGTGTCAGTTCACAGCCAAATGAAATTCAAGTACCAGACAAGTCGATCATGCAGTTCATTAAGAATTCTTCCAAGTCTTCAGCTCTATCACCGCCCAAATAACCACAACAATAATGATAACCATGACTCACATAGTGTCTCCTCCTTCCCTCATCTTTGGCCACTGTCCCTAACATGCCCTATGTTACAGCCCAACAGACAGGTGCTTAAAAGAACGGAGAGGGGATCTCCGGGGGAAGAGCAAAGCAGGCAGAGTAGCGGGAGCCTTCAGAGCTAAAAGGCAAGTTATCAGAGAGAAGTCAGAGAGGTGATGGGGGCCAGATAATGTAGGGCAGTTGTACAGCTCCAGGAGGTTGTTCACCTTGAATTCTGTGTGACTGATGCTCCCCTGGAGTTGTGTGATGCAATGATACTGACTGAGGGCCCTGAAGGTTGTAAGGATGATGGCTTTTATACTGAGGGAGATGGGAAAACTTGGAGAGGAGAGACGTGAACATTTAAAAGATCCCTTTTGCTTCTCTATGGAGAATAGCCTGCCGGGGCATAGGGATGCAGCAACGTTGCTAATAAGGAGCTGGAAGGATAATCCAGGCAGGAGTTGAGGTGACTTGAGCCAGGTAGTGGCTGTGGAGGTGGTGAGCACCGGCTGGATTATGTGTATGTTTTGACAGTAGAGATGGTAAGATTTCTGACAGATCATTTATGGTATGGAGGAGAAAAAGAAGAGTAAAGGACAACCCAAGGTCTTTGGCTGGAGCAACCGGAAGAATGAAGTTGTTATTTACTAAGATGGGGAGGGCTGGGAGAGCAGCAGGTGTGGGGCAATACCAGGGTAGTAACTGTTATGCTTGACACACCTTGCAGACACTCAAGTGGAAGTAACTAGAAGGTGGTGTGTGTGCGTGTGTGTACCACAAGCATACATGTGTATGCAAGTCCAGAGTTCAGAGGCTGTGCAGGCTTGAGACGCACATTGGTAGATGTCAGTGCCTGATGGTATCTCAAGTCCTGAGCCTAAATTAGGTCACCAAAAAGAGGAGAGATCCAAGGACTGAGCCCTGGGACACACCACCTTTTAGAGAGATACGAGGAGGAAACATCACACGAGGCTGAAAGTAAGTGGCCAAAGTAGAAGGAAGACCTACCTGGAAGCCTAGAGAGTTTATCTTGGGAGGAGGGAGTGATTAAATGTGGCAAATGTTGCAGGATGTACAGTCAGGGGAAAACTGAGAACTTCCCATGGAATTCAGCAACGTTCATGACAATCCCTGGCGACCTGGAAAATAGTAGCTTTGCTTGAGAGTTTGGAGCAAGGACTTCGGCATATGAGTCAGAAGCTCGGGGAAGTGGAATAAAATGGGGATGAAATACAGATTTAAGAGTCATCAGTACTAAAAAAAAAAAAAAAAAGAGTCATCAGTACTTACATGGCCACAATCAAGTATGAGGTTTCCCAGAGGAAATGTATAGTATGTGAGGAAAGAGGGTTGAGACTAGAATCCTGTGGAATACCAATATTTAAGGGGTCAGTAGAAGAAAAGGATAGACGAGAGTGTGGCCAGAGTGGTAGAAAGCTGACCAAAACAGAGCAGTGTTTTAGAAACCAAAAGAAAAGAGAGTGCTATAGATGAAGGAGAAATCATCAAGGATGAAAGCCTTCCACTGCAGGGCACAGCCAAGTTTTGTATTTCCTCCTGCACAATCCCATGTCTCTGCTCCTATAGAACATAGTATTTATGGGCTATAGTAGATCCTATCAGTTTCAAAGGCTAAAGGAAGGAAGGGCATCCCCCAGCTACCTCACCCCTCCAGTGGGGTAGTTCTGAGTCATATGTTATGCACTGTTTCCCATATTTGCCTGTGAAATTAAGCTCCAGTTACCCACGATGGTAGCTGGATTCACTTTACCTTTAGTGGCCACCATCCTTTCCCTGAACCACCATCCCACTCCTCCACTCTTCCATGCCTTTCCCAAATATAAGATTTGTGCTCAAATCCTTGTCTCAGGCTCTGCCTCTGTGCTTATCTGTCTATCTCTCCACTGACCTATGAGCACTTTAAACGTATGCATGCCGTCTTCCCTTTCCAGTTCCTGGTGAACTATGTGGTCCATAGAACATGCTTCTAAATGTTTGTTGGATGGAAGCACTTACATTTGCATAATGCATTATGGCTTCCAAAATTCTTTCAAATACATTACCTCATTTACCCCATAAAACTGTTCTACCCCTGCCCCCAGGTATTATTATTCCTATTGTAAAACTGAGGAAAGAGAAGCAAAAAGGGTTTAAGAAACTTGCTGAAGACCACACAGTTATTAAATAAAATAGCCAGGGCTGGAAAAACAAGTCTTCAGATCTAAGTTTGGTGCCCTTAAAGGAAGCATCTACATATGGAAGAAAGAAAACGTTTTTATAATTTAAATTTTAAATAATTTAAAATTATACCTGTTGGGAAATTTGAAGCTCTAGGAAAACCTCATTATATTTGACTGTTCATTGGAATGAAAAGTGCATGGCTAGATTTTAGTAACTCCACCATGCTATCTATAATCATCTATCTCTGGCAAAATATTGATACTAAGTACCTCAAAGAAAGAGTACTGAATAATTTTCCCGAGTGAATTCACAATTCAATAGGAGAAATTCAGAGTATATATTTTACCAAGATCTTGAGACTACAATTTTGCTGCTAATACACTGAAGTGGTTGCTCTCAGCAACCAAAGCTAGGAAAGCAAATAAGATACTAGGAAAAGGAAGAGGAAAATGAAAGAATGTATAGCAGAAGTTTCTTTCATGGCAGCAGAGATCTCTTTAGACCCACAGAAAAACTATTTCATAACTACTTTCCATATACGATTTCAGACAAGGTAAAGGATTAGTCAGAAAGCTCAGAATGACTGATTGACCTTGACTTTTAGCTCTCTGAGTTCTCACAACTCAACTATGGAAACCTGTACAAATGTTTATTTTAAAAACCTCTGAAGAATAGTTCCCACAGCACTATCACATTAGCACATTATTTACTTTACAGGAGCTGGCATCAATATAAGATAGAAAGGATAAGACGACTGGGTATCCTTCTGTATGAAAACAAAATATCTTTGGAGTTATGACTGATTTAAAAGATGCTATGAGAAGATGAATTGAATTTACAGAGCTGTGAGCTGGGAAAAGCAGCTGTTACAAAGTTGTGAGTTTTGGCTTGACTCAGTCTGAAAAGACATTTTGAAAACTCTTGTGAGAAGGGGGCTGTAACAGAGGGTAGCATTCAAGGATTAAGAATTGAATCCCAGGATGGTCCCAGGATGAAGACAGAGCCAGGGGGACTGATTTTAAACAACTTTGAAATTATCTTCCTGAACCTCAGTTTCCTAATTTATAAAATGAAGATGATCATACCTCAGAGATTTACTCTGGAAGCAAAGTGAGCGAACAGCTGTGAAAGCACTTTGGAAAGGAGAATGGGGTCCATAATGTAAAAGGGGGTTACTGTTTTCTTGGGGCAAATGATTTGACAAGCTGGAAGGAGAAGACTAAGATGGGAGTCAACTTTTAATAATCATTTGTTTCATGGGCTAAGTTGGCACCTGTCACCCAACACAGGTTCACAGTGCTGAATGCCTACCCCAGAACACCTCTCCGCTTCCTCTGTGCCAAGTGGGACCCTTCCTCTTTCACACATCCAGAACTCCTTTATGTGACTGACTCTACTTCTGCTCCATTGACAATTAACCTGTGTTCCTCTATAGTTTCTGTCTGACAGCGTGTTTGGATGGAGTCACTAATGTTCTTTTTACGTTGTTTCTCACATATAGGTATACCAGATTAGGTTTAACACTCCTTAAAGGTAGGAAGCATGATAGGTATTACTATTATTATTATTACTACTACTACTAGAAAGTACCTTGCAAAGCATCAAGCCCAAACCAGGGTTTCTCAAAAGCAGCACTATTGACATTTGGGACCACACAGATTTTTGCTGTGGGAAGCTGCCCTGTGCATTGCAGGATGTTTAACAGCACAGTGGGTCTCTACCTGCTAAATGCCAGTAGCAACTCTTTCTGTCCCCAGAGTTGTGACAACCAAAATGTTCATAGACATTGCCAAATGTTCCCAGGTGGAGGCTGCAAAGTCATCTCTGCAAAGTCAAAGGCTGCAAAGTCATTCCATAACAGACATAATAACAGTCATCCATCCACACTAGATGGATGTAAACCAATATTATGGTCATTGTAATTAATTTTTTCAGATTACCTGGAATAATGCTCAGAACTGAGTAGGTACTCAATGAATATTTACTGAATAAATGAAAAAATGAGAAAAGGACTTCATTAGTTATATTCATAACTGGCCCTACAGCATAAACCCTTATATGATTAAGATGATATTATAATATATATATATATATATATATATTTTTTTTTTTTTGGCTGTGCTGTGTGGCATGTAGGATCTTAGTTCCCCGACCAGGGATCGAACCCATGCCCCCTGCAGTGGAAGCGCAGAGTCTTAACCACTGGACTACCAGGGAAGTCCCTAGAAATTATATTCTTATGCTTACACAAAGATCACAGCTAACAGTAGCTTTCTCCCTAGCACATGACCTATGAATACATCTATGATGGTCAGCATCCTGCTTATCCATCAAGCATGAGACAGAAAAATTATTTCAAATTCTAGGAAAATATTGCATCAAACACCAATTATCAGACCCATTTTCAGAGAATTAATTCTACATGGGAAAATATAGTACAATCAAGAATTATAAAAAAAGACTGACAAATAGAGAATCTCAGATGAGTGTACTTAGGAAATGTCTGTTCTCTTAAAACGTAAGTTTTTTAATATAAATGTTTCATCAATCTTCTAAGATCTTTTCCAAAGTCATCAATCTTTTCCAAGATCAGAAGATTTGTACTATCTTCTGATATTTGGGGAACCTATGTGAGGTGGCATTTCATCTGGCGCTATTAAAGAATACTGATGTTACTTTGATCTTTAAGAACTGATACTTTTGGACCATCGTGTTAAGGAATACTGATGATGTTTTTTATTTTCAAATTTTCTCAGTGGATTCTTAAATCCTGTATCAGCAGGCAACATTTTCCAAATGAGCACTAATAAAGTGTTCTTATCAAAACAGGGGCAAATGTAGCTGAAAAAGAAAAGAATCAAGGGGCTTCTCTTTCAGATACACTCACTCATCCTTCTGGTGGCTTAGTGCTATATACAATCTTTTGGAGGGAATCGTAATTTAGCAGCAGACCTCCACTAAACAGTGTGTGAACAAGAAATTAAACAAACTTCTACTTTTGGCTAGGAGGTAGTAACCTGTGATAAGTCAGTGCCAACCCCCATCAAGTAAAAGTAGAAAAGCCAGATAAAGCACAAGAAACATCTGTTCAAAGGCCTCTGATAGCTGATGCGACCATCAGGAGGTAAGTGGCTGAGACCCCAGAGAGAAGACAAGTGTAGAACAAACAGTCTACATTCTATGGATGTTTTTTCCCCTTGGATCTTGCCAATTCTTGGCATGGTGCTAGAAACTGAGAACCTGGACACAGGGCCACTTCAAAGAGGGAGAGAAGCCAGTAGAGCTTTCGGCAATCCCAGGGGGGTGGAGAGACAAAAGTCAGAGTTTTGGTGCTGCCAGAGGAGCAGGGTATCAATGGGCCAAGGACGTAGTGGGGACGGAGACACAGAGAAGTGGGCCTGTCACACGGAAGGATTTCCCCTCAAGGCATTTACGGTAAAGAGCAAGAAACTAAAGGGTAGAAAACCTCTGCAAAGCCGAGTGGAAATCCAGCAATCTTATTCTGAGAAGGAAAACATTACCACTAGGGACCGCCAAGGAGGAGCAGAATGCAGTAAACACCTTGGTTTCGCAGTAAGGCTCACTGGAGAAGTGCACCCTCAGAATGGAAACAAACCAGAGAGAGATGGAGCCTTACCAACACTCCTTATAAACAACAAGCAAAACCAGCTCAGTCTCTGACTGGATCAAAGTGGTCTGTTCCCACTCTACGTGTCTGCCCTGTTGCCCCCTGCTGTCAGCCAACAGCCTTTAGATCCTTCAAGTTTAGCCTCAACTGCAGAGAGCTGCCTCACCCAAGGGCACACCCTTCCCAGGAAGGACCACAACCAGTGGCTGATTGTGGGGATATAAAGACCCGGCTGTCTGGACCCAACGTGGAACAACTCCCTCAGGCCACATGTGCCCCAGAGCTCCCCGTGGATTTAGCCAAGCTTCAGTGTGCCTGGATCACATTTCAACTTCTACCTCTACCCAATCCTGCTTTCTCTCCCTCCTTTACAAGTGCTGATACTTAATAAATACCCTGTACAACAAACCCCATCTCAGTGGCTGCTTCTGGAAGACCCAGCTTGTGACAGCTGCAGAAGTGGTCCAAGAAAGCAGGGGATACGATGGGGTTATTAATCTGGATTACTCACTGTTGGGATGGCAGCGAAGTTGCCATCATTGATGGAAGGTAGAGATAGACAGGCCCTGGTATAAGGGGGTGGTCCAATTGCTAAAACCCTTAATAGAGGTGAATTGGAATAGTCCACCTATGGAAAGGAATGCACTGAATGGGGTAATTTACCAAGTGTTTGAGAAGTAACTATAAGGACAGTGACTTGGATGGCTTTCAGCTAAGCTCAATTTCCTAGAAAAAGATAACTCAAAGCTCCAGGCAACTGTAACTCATGTGTGAAAGCCAAAGGGCCTTCCTCATAATTTAGAAAGAGGTTCTTACATACTGTACCAGGAGAGTCTAGAAAACTGAGGATCAGAAAATCTTGATAATGTAGACCCATTAAAATTAAAACCTTCTATTCCATAACAGACATAATAAAAGAAAGGAAAGGCAAGCCACACAGACAGTACCTATATCCAACAGATGACTTATATCCAGAATGCCTAAAGAACCACAAGTCGAGAATAAAAAGACAAACTACCCAATCAAAAATGGGCAAGGGCTTCCCTGGTGGAGCAGTGGTTGAGAGTCCGCCTGCCGATGCAGGGGACGCGGGTTCGTGCCCCGGTCCGGGAAGATCCCACATGCCGCGGAGCGGCTGGGCCCGTGAGCCATGGCCGCTGAGCCTGCGCGTCCGGAGCCTGTGCTCCGCAACGGGAGAGGCCACAACAGTGAGAGGCCCGCGTACCGCAAAAAAAAAAAAAATGGGCAAAATATTTTGACACTTGCACTTAAGTTTCTTGCACTTCACAGAAAAGGATATTTAAGTAACCAAAACATTTTGAAAATTCAATCCAATTCATTAGGAAAATTCAACTTAAAATGCAAAGAGATACCACAATACTATCATCAGAATTGCTAAAATGAAAAAGACTGGCAATACCAAGTGTTGGGGAGGATCTGAAGCAACTGCAACTTTCACCCGCAGCTGGGAGAAGTATAAATTGAAACAACCACTTTAAAAAACTTTTTTGCTGAACAAATACATAACCATGTTCCATCAAAGACATGTACAAGAATAGTCACGGCATCACCATTCACAGTAGCTGGAAACAACTCAAATGTCTATCAACAGTAGAACAGAAAAATATACTGTGATGGAAAATACATTAGAATACCATAAAAATGAGAATGAATGAACCACAAGAAGATGAAAATACAGTGAACCTCTCAAACATAATGTTGAGCAAATGAAGTTCAACACAAAAGGCATGCATACTGTACGATTCGATTGATATCAAGTTCAGAAGTTGGCAGAATTACCTAAGCTGATAGAAGTCTGCATAGAGGTCTCTTTTGGGAGGATCAGGTCACTGGGAGGGGGCTTGTGTTTCTGGGATGCTGTTAATATTCTATTTCTTGATCTGGGTCCTGGTTACATGGGTCTGGTCACTTTGTTAAAATTTGTTGTACTGTACACATTATTTGTATAATTCCTTTCATGGATGGTATACTTCAATAAAAAACTTTAAAAAATGCAACAAAATGCAGACACCTACATTGCTTTTCTTTTTCCTGCTGTGGTGAGAAGCAAATCCTGCTGACATTGTTGTTTTCACTTTGGTTTCTAAACTGGGAGCATTTGAGGAATTCGGGCCAGGAGGCATTCACCATCCCCAGGACTGATTCACAGCCCTCTTTTGCAGACTCACAGAAGGACCTACAGGGCAGGAGTCCATGACTAGAAGAAAAGAGAAAGGTGAAAATTAATGTTTTTACAGACTATTTCTCAAAATAATAATTAAGCTAAAGAAAAGTTGTCCACCAGTGCTGCAATATTATCTTAATTTATATTTACTACAGTCAACAACTTGAACTTCCACCTTCAACACTATAACAAGGATTTCAGCCACCCTACTGTCATGATTCTAGAGGGAATAAGCTAGTTCCATAACACAACATCTAACTGTCTCTTGTGGAAGCATTTATCCCAAATGACTTTTTTTTTGAGATTTCTTATGCTAAAGTAAACCTGTCAACCAAGACAGAGCTCTACTTACTATCAAAAGGAGTAAATTAACATGCAAATGAATGCCCCCAAAATGGAAAGGCAGAAGTAGGTCACAAAATAGGTTAATCTCATTTCTTTATCATCCCTTTGAGAAATTCAAAGTACCTCTGAGAGGCAGCCAGAGAGAAAGCTGTTCCTAAGCCTCCACTGCCTCCCTGGAAAGGAAAATATTATACAAACAAATGGCAACTCTGAAAACCTGTACAGTTATTTATCTTTTCATTTCTATGTTATCTTCTGCAAAATAGAAAAACACAAACAACTGTCCATTAGCAGTAAAGTAATGATGCCCTGGAGTTTGTCTTTATTCATCTGACATTCAATCAAACACTCCTGGATCTGCAGCTCTGTGTCTGGGGACAGGGATGCTGCAATGTCAAGGCCACGGACTTGTTCTCTTGCAGACCCAGGTGGCTTTTTCTACTTTGCAGCTATAGACTGCATCTCTCACCCTGGCTGGTCATCTAGCAAAGGCATCTCAAATGATTTTAAGAAAACTGGGAAAGAAAATATACATGTCAGTCAAAGCAAAGCACACACTTCACAAATGTAGGGTCAATAAGCTATTGCAGAATCATACAGTATCAGATCTGTAAGAAACCTTAAACAACACCTCATTCAAATCCTCCATTTAAGATAACTTCAGGGAAATTCTGAGACACACATAGCTTCCTAATGGAAGAAGCGGGAAGAGAATCCAGATGTTTTAACTTTCAATCCACGCTTTATCTACTGTTGCATATCATCTATTCTCATATAAGGATCTAATAATTAGGCTTTAAGAACTTTAAAGCGTAATTATAATTCCCCATTCAAATTTCTATAGATCACAGAAACATAATGGGATGCGCCAGTCACTGAGTTAAAATAGAAGTGATTGAGTCTGTGAAAGAATCTTGAGAGTGAGATCTTGTTATATGAAAATGTGAGAAAGGGGTACTCAACAGTTACATTCAGATACAAACACTTTTGACCTTCTCAGAAACTCGCCTTAAAACTGGGTATCTTTTAGAATCCTGATATTCACATGACTACATTAATATGTAGCTAAATTTGTTAGTGAAGATGTAGAAAGATGTTTTGCATTTGAAAGAATTCGCTTTAGAACATAAAATATGAATTAGTCCAGGCAAGTGTTTCAGTGTAAAGAGGACACCTGACTGCCATTCAGGAAATATATTAGATGTTCATAGGATGGAAAGTATCACTTAAATAACATTTTTTAAAAAGATTTCCTTTCCTAGATCTTATTCCAAAGACGTTAGAGACTATATTTTCTCAAATGAAACTGGGGATCATGGTTGAGGAATGTGGAGAACACAGAATTCCTATGCAGATACTCATACTTCGCTAGGCTCTAAGCGCTACTACACATGCATTAACTCATTTCTTTCTCACTACAGCACTGTACTGTACCACAGATACCATTACTATCATCCCTAATACACGCAAAAGGAAACTGAAGCACAGGAAATATAAGAGACTTGTCCAAGATCACTGAGGTAGTGAGTATCACAGCCAGCATTTGAACCCAGGCAGACTGATTCAAGGACTATTAACTACTCTATTACACGTGAGTCCTCACTTTAGGAATGTATGCTCCAAAAGCATAGCTCAAGGTTAGTTCGAAACTTGATATGTACTTTCCCGTGGACCAACCATAGACACAGTGGTTGGGGTTCTCCCTTTACTCTACAAACTCCTAGTTAACCTTCAATGAGTCAGTATTTGCCTAAGGGGCTAAGGAACACTAGGAAAGGGTGAAGGCATTTCTCTTTCTTTTCCAGGTGTGAGACAGCCCACAACAAAGCTGCAAGATAAGCTAGGCTTGGCTTCAGCATTCTTCCTTGCCACCTAGTCCCTGACCTGGGTACTGACACCATCCTGTCCAACGCCACTCCAGCACCCCACCTGGTCAGCCACCTCCACAAGAGCATTACTTGCTCAACCTTTGCTTCCCTTCCTACAATCAAAACTACGTTCCCCAAGTGAGCAGATCACAATGAGACTTTCAAAGAAAAGAGAGGAAGATAACACAGAGTAGTACATACTAATAGATGGACACTTAACCCTCCCAGAGGTTTCTGGCATCATTAGAAGATTGCTTGCTGGATCTGTAAATCAAAATTCATTCCTTAACACAATGCTTCTCAGAGGAGCGGTGATAATCCCACCAGCTTTGCTAAATTTCAAAAGGTAACATTTTTTTTCTCGAGACTTGTTCTGGGAATATAGAGAGACATTAAAATACCATTAGGCTTTCCATTCTAAAAATAGGGCCTAAGAAAAATGTCTAGAGTGTTTCCAAATAGCTCTCTTAAAGAGGTGTAACCAACCAAGACCCATAGGCTTTAAACTGCTGGACGAGGACATGTGAAATAGTGATAGAGTATTAATAACCAGCAGCCCTTTCAAACACTGAGCAGAATGAAGAGCCATTTGTTCTTGCTTTGCATGAAATTCAAGTGCCTACGAGGGATTGAAGCATTTTGCTTTTCATCACGCGGAACGGTGCCGTGAGACAGACCACACTATTTTGAAATATAAGTGCTGATATCCAAGCAACAAGCAGACTGACATCTTGAAAACAGTGCTCAGCACAGTGGAGGGGCCAGTCTGGGCTACCAGGGTACTATTTTAGGAAAGATGGTTACTTTAAGTGATGTGTGAAGTTCATTTGGGGTTGTGCAAAAGTCCCTACAACATTTCAACTCAAGCTTAAGCCGAAAATTCTTTCCTCACCTCTGTAATTATGTGTTGAAACAAATACATAGGAACAAATATAAAGAATTCTATTATACAGTAATAGTGAGGTTTCTAGGGGATTTTCACTAGGAAGGCTACTCAAATTATTTATCTACAAAAAAATTGTAAATTTTACCTATATAATTTTTTTTGTAGACAAAGATGTTTATTTTAAAATTATTTTTTTTCACATCTTTATTGGAGTATAATTGCTTTACAATGGTGTGTTAGTTTCTGCTGTATAACAAAGTGAATCAGCTATAGGTATACATACATCCCTATATCTCCTCCCTCTTGCATCTCCCTCCCACCCTCCCTATCCCACCCTTCTAGGTGGTCACAGAGCACCAAGCTGATCTCCATGTGCTATGCAGCTGCTCCCCACTAGCTATCTATTTTACATTTTTACGTATACAATTTTAAGCAAATTTATCTACTAAAATTTCTCTATTTATTTACAAAAAATTAGATTTTTTTCCTTATTGTACCCTTTGACCAACATCTCCCCATTCCCCTCCCCCACAAATTTATAGATTTTTATCAGCAAAACGGTTCTGATAAAGACATAAAGTTAAAATTATTGAATAAGTTACAGCCACACAGTAGGCTTATATAATAGCTAATGGATTTTTATGTTTTATAAATCATTTTTCTAACTTTTTACTTTTTTTATTGAAGTACAGTTGATGTATAATTTTATGTAAGTTACAGGTGTACAATATAGTGATTCACACTTTTAAAGGTTATACTCCATTTATAGTTATTATAAAATATTTGCTATATTTCCCATGTTGTGCAATATATCCCTGTAGCTAATTTTATCTAACTTTTTACTTTAAACTACTTTTAGAGACTTACAGAAAAGTTATAAAAACAATACAGAAAGTTTCCATATAGCCTTTATCCAGGCTCCCCCAAAGCAAACATCTTACATAGCTACAGTGTAATTATCAGAACCAGGAAATTAACACTGGTACTAAAGTAAGGATCCTATTCAAACATCACCAAGATCTCCATTTAGGATCCCACACTGCATTTAGTTGTCACTTTTTATTTCTGACAAACTAACCTTTAAGTATATCAGAGAAGCTCAGGATTTAAAACTCTTCTTCCATGGGGCGGGGTGGGGGGAAGAATTTTTGTGACAGGCAGGCTTTCAGATGGCCCCCAATGACCCCACCTCCTGCTATTCATGCCCTGCGTAACCTCCTCCCCTTGAGTGTGAGTTGGCCTAGTGACTTGCTTACAACCAACAGAAGGTAATGGGATGTCACTTCCATCATTAGGGTACATAAGACTGTGACTCCTCTCTCACTAGCAGATGCTCTCCCTTACCAGTTCTCATGAAGCAAGTTGCCATGTTGGGTAGGTCTACATGGCAAGGACTTGAGCCTGGCCTCTGGCCAACAGCCAGCTAGGAACTGAGGCCCTCCACCCTTAAGGAACTGAAATTCTTCCAACAATCACATGAGGCTGGAAGTGGATCCTTTCCTAGGCAAGCCTTCAGATAAGACTCGAGACCTGGCCAACACCACGAATGCACCCATATGACAGAGCCTGAAACAGAGGACCCAGATAAGACACTCCTAGGTTCCAGGTCCACAGAAACTGAGATAATAGTTGGGTGCTGTTTTAAGCTGCCACATCTGTGGAAATTTGTTACGTAGCAATAGGTAACTAATACACTTTTCTTTGATATATCACTTGGTAAGAGGCATGTTACTGAGTTAGATATATTATTTATTGATGAGACTTACATAATCTTTTGTTTTAAAGAAAGTCGTAAATTTGTCTTTGTTAGGCCAAGCTGTTCAGTGAACAGTGCTCACAAAGTCATAGTCACTGGGAACACCCAGAGCTGCAGATCTCAGTCGTGAAGAGAATGTTAACAATGGAAGGGTCTTGCAAGATAATGTACTACTGTTTCCTCCTTTTACATGCAAGGAAATTGAAACTTAAAAAGATCTCATAGCCAGATGCTATGATGCCAGCCCAGTGCTCCAGAATGTCTCACCTAGCTGACCTCTTCTCACAAACAGAAGTCACAGATAACACAGGAGCATAAATCCACAAATCATACAGGAGCACAAATTTGTCACCACTGCTGGAAAACACAAAAAACAACAGATGACTTGTTTTCTCTGTGATGGGCCAACGGCATCAGCTTCCTATGTCTGCACTCTCTGGTGGCCTCAAGAGACCTCACAAGAGGTATGGCTTAGTTGGGGTACGAGAGGAGTAGGGAAGAGATGACCTTGGTTCCCAGCTTCATTAGACACGGGGATAGAAAACTGTGCTAGTGAACACTTACATGTGTCATTGTCTCACACCAGAAGAGAAATCATGGGAGAAGTCAAGTTACTTTTTGGTCACACTGGTCTGAAACTCTTTAAAAACCAGAGTTTTTCATCATCTTCATTTGTAATAGCCATGGTTCCAGCAGGAAAGAAATGACTCACTGAAGTAGGATTACTGCAGAGTATTTAATGAAAAGGTCACTTATGAAGGTACTGGCAAGGTTTAGAAAAACCAACCAGGGGTAGTGCAGCATGCGGGGACAGGTTGCCGTTAGCATCTCAGATTCAAGGGACAAGGGAAGGAGCAGTTCTTGGGACTCAGAAAGAGCTGTATGCAGAAGGCTGCCTGATAGGAGCCAGAGCCTCCCACAGTGGGATTCAGGCAACTCCAAACTGTGTAACCTGGTAAAGAAGAAACGAGGGGATCATGACCCAACCTGCCTCCCTTCCCACACTCTGATGTCCTGTTGGTGGTTCCCATTGGCTGAGCCCCACAGGAAGCTAGAAAGTAGCCACTGTTGAAACCAACCTGTGGGGAAGAGTGGGCTGGAGGAGGGTGGGAAGTGGATAAGGAGAAGTAAAGAAGAAAGAGCCAGCACATGACTGCATGCCTCACACCAACGAGAGCTCAACAAATACTTGTCAGGGGACAAAACGCAGGGCTGTGGGAGGAGACTGTTCAACTATTATTAGCTTGAAATCTGGTAGGAGTGTTTACACCGCAGAAATCAGCAAATGCTACAAAGCATAGTTTTGTTTTGTTTTTCCGGGAGCCAGTTTACCAGCATACCGCTGGATGAAAGTATAAATCATGTCATCTCCTCTAGAAGGAAAGCTGTTTTTACCTCCACTGGAAGGAAAATTACGGTCATGCACTTCTTGGACCAGATGAAGACATTATGTCAATATTAACCCCCTATCTCCCACTACCACCAGCCCTCCTTCTTGGTAGTAATACCATCTACCCAAGTCCGCAAGCCTAAAAACCTTTGTTTCACCCTCAACCTCACCATTCATATGCAATTAATTACTAAGTACTGTTAATTTTACTTCCCCAAAGTCCCTCAAATCATTTATTCTCTCCCCATTTTATGTTCTCATAAAATTAAACTAGTTGTAGTTCCCCTAATATACGACAGATTTAGGCTGTCTGCTTTCTCCACCTTGCCCACATGGCAAATTTCTATATATCCTCCAAAATCAAATTCAGCTGTTACTTCTTCGCTGGGAACAGCCTTCTTAATGTTGCCAAATGGAAAGAGTCCCTCCTTCTCTGCGTTTCCCCCCATACCTTTTAAACTGATCACATTGGACAGCAGTGTAATTGTTTTCATGTCGTGTCCCCTATTATGCTGAGTCCCTTGAAGGCAGAACTGTGTGTTATTCACCAAAGCATCCCTAGCATCAGACAATGCACCTGGTACATCGTAGGTGCCAATAAATGTTTGCTAAAGGAATACAGTGATCACTTTCCTAACACCTTTGCCAAATAAACTGATGTCAGAAGCTGAAAGGGAGCTCCCAAGCTGTACACATGCCTAGCAAGACCCTCCACGCCACCATATGTCTACCCCCCAACACTCACATCCTTGCCAACAGTATCTGCTTGCAGGACTGATTCCATCATGCCCCCTTTCTCACTTCCTGCAGATATCACAAGACACTCGGTATGTCCGGGTCTCTCTCACTCCCTGGATTCCCATATGTTCGTGGATCAAAGGTAACCTTCTCAGTGAGATTTTCCTGAACAACATTTTGCTTAAAATTGCATCCCTTGCCACCATACCCATACTCTCCCAAAGCTCTTCAATTCTTTTTGGAATTCTTCCATTGCACTTATCACTATCTGATATACTATTATTATTATTAAAAAAATTTTTAATCTGTTTCTTTATTGCCTATCTCCCTCCAATATAATATACGGTTCATGAATTAAAGGATTCTTGTCTATTTTGTTTGCTGTCCTATCCTTAGTGTATACAGTAGGCACTGCATAAATATTTGTTTGAGAAATAAAAGAATCACAGGCAGAGGATAATTTGGTGGCCTGCTTGGAACAAAGCTGTCAGAAGCAAAGTTGGGAGCAGAACTCTCACTACCTAACTCCCAACTTAATGGTCTGTACAAGAGCTCGCTCCATCCCTGTTCACATGATCTCCTCCCTATCAGGTCAGCAAATTCTACACTGTTGAATCTTGAAATAATTCCCATATAAAGGCAAAACCGCTAGGGATGAAAACCCTACAGATTAAGTGTCTCGCTTATATGCCAACAGTAAGATGTCACCCTTAAAATAGAGAAACTTGAGGAAATAACAACAAATAAACACAGCTTGAATTAAGATGAGTGTGAATAATGTAAAACTACACAACCGCCCCTGAAAGAGAATATAAAATTCCATACCCTTCTATCCAACGTGATCCTGATTCTCATTAATACTTGGCATACTTACCAGGGCTCATGGAATAGAGGATTAAAAATCACAGGAAATTTTTCAATTGTTCAATTATTTTTTGCAGCTGTTTTGATTTTTTGCACATCATGAAATGATGCCTTAAATATGGATCTTTGAAGGCACTGAATTACTAGCATTAAATATAAATTCTAGTCACATCCACCTAATACCCATGAATTATTGAGGAGAAAAGTAAACAAACTCCACTGAGCTTGATGAAATATGTGTGCGTGAGACACTGTCAGTGATTTGACAAGGCGTTTTCAGGAAACTTGAGCTCCTGTGGCCTGACTCTCCAGCTTCACGTCTTTGTAAAATAAAAGGAATGTGAGTTATCTGACTGTGTATTACCCACACTTGGAGCCATTCTGGCACATAAATGAAATCTTACTTTTCATTTTATGTCTGTATAATGCCAAAAAGCAGACTAGATCACCCATGTTAAAAAAAATTAAAAAAATAAAAAATAAAAATAATAAATAGATCACCCATGTTGCCTGAGACTGAAAAGGGAACTGTGATACAATTGACCACCTAAACAGCCAGGTAGTCAGCACAGGTGTAGCCCAAAAGACTGCTGTTTACAGGTTAGCAGATAAAATCAGGGAAGTAAGTGGCAGATGACTTTCCGAATATATGGTTGCTATTAGCAACAAAGACTCTTTTTGCTTTGACTACTGATCTATATAAATTCTTAAAAAATATAGATATGAAAAAATATTAATTCTGTAATGTTTCCATTATTCTCAAATGTGACACAATTAGAGTTCTTGGGACACAGACAAAATCTTCAATAAATAAATTAGCAGTATGTAATAATTCTTCATTTAGAAAAAAATAATAAAATAACCTTATGCTGGCTTGATGTAATTTACAAATTCTTCAAAAAATTGTTTTAAATCAAGTCATATTTCTCAGTTGGCTTTTAAGATTATTTCAGGGTTGCATTTCCATAGGAGAGCAGCACATGCTATCTTATAAAATAATGTCTTTAAAAATACAGTAAGCTTTCTGAAAACTACAGGCCAATATCAATGATGAACACAGATGCAAAAATCCTCAACAAAATGCTAGCAAACAGAATCCAACAGCACATTGAAAGGATCATACACCATGATCAAGTGGGGTTTATCCCAGGAATGCAAGGATTCTTCAATATATGCAAATCAATCAATGTGATACACCATATTAACAAATTGAGGAAGAAAAACCATATGATCATCTCAGTAGATGCAGGAAAAGCTTTTGACAAAATTCAACACCCATTTATGATAAAAACCCTCCAGAAAGTAGGCATAGAGGGAACCTACCTCAACAAAATAAAGGCCATATATGACAAACCCACAGCCAACGACATTCTCAATGGTGGAAAACTGAAACCATTTCCACTAAGATAAGGAACAAGACAAGGTTGCCCACTCTCACCACTATTATTCAACATAGTTTTGGAAGTTCTACCCACAGAAATCAGAGAAGAGAAAGAAATAAAAGGAATCCAAATCAGAAAAGAAGTAGTAAAGCTGTCACTGTTTGCAGATGACATGATACTATACATAGAGAATCCTAAAGATGCTACCAGAAAACTACAAGAGCTAATCAATGAATTGCGTAAAGTAGCAGGATACAAAATTAATGCACAGAAATCTCTTGCATTCCTATACACTAATGATGAAAAATCTGAAAGAGAAATTAAGGAAACACTCCCATTTACCATTGCAACAAAAAGAATAAAATACCTAGGAATAAACCTACGTAAGGAGACAAAAGACCTGTATGCAGAAAACTGTAAGACACTGATGAAAGAAATTAAAGATGATACAAACAGATGGAGGGATATACCATGTTTTCGGATTAAAAGAATCAACACTGTGCAAATGACAACTACCCAAAGCAATCTACAGATTCATTGCAATCCCTATCAAACTACCAATGGCATTTTTCACAGAATTAGAACAAAAAAATTTCACAATTTGTATGGAAACACAAAAGACCCCAAATAGCCAAAGCAATTCTTTTTTTTTTTTAACATCTTTATTGGAGTATAATTGCTTTACAATGCTGTGTTAGTTTCTGCTTTATAACAAAGTGAATCAGTTATACATATACATATGCTCCCATATCTCTTCCCTCTTGCATCTCCCTCCCTCCCACCCTCCCTATCCCACCCCTCTAGGTGGTCACAAACCACTGAGCTGATCTCCCTGTGCTATGCAGCTGCTTCCCACTAGCTATCTATTTTACGTTTGGTAGTGTATATATGTCCATGCCACGCTCTCACTTTCTCCCAGCTTACCTTTCCCCCTCCCCATAACCTCAAGTACATTCTCTAGTAGGTCTGTGTCTTTATTCCCATCTTGCCCCAGGTTCTTCATGACCTTTTTTTTTTTTTGCTTAGATTCCATATATATGTGTTAGCGTACAGTATTTGTTTTTCTTTTTCTGACTTACTTCACTCTGTATGACAGACTCTAGGTCCATCCACCTCACTACAAATAATTCAATTTCACTTCTTTTATGGCTGAATAATATTCCATTGTATATATGTGCCACATCTTCTTTATCAATTCTTCTGCTGATGGACACCTAGGTGGCTTCCATGTCCTGGCTATTGTAAATAGAGCTGCAATGAACATTTTGGTACATGATTCTTTTTGAATTATGGTTTTCTCAAGGTATATGCCCAGTAGTGGGATTGCTGGGTCATATGGTAGTTCTATTTTTAGTTTTTTAAGGAACCTCCATACTGTTCTCCATAGTGGCTGTATCAATTTACATTCCCACCAACAGTGCAAGAGTGTTCCCTTTTCTCCACACCCTCTCCAGCATTTATTGTTTCTAGATTTTTTGATGACAGCAAGATCCTTTTTGACCCACCTCCTAGAGAAATGGAAATAAAAACAAAAATAAACAAATGGGACCTAATGAAACTTAAAAGGTTTTGCACAGCAAAGGAAACCATAAACAAGACCAAAAGACAACCCTCAGAATGGGAGAAAATATTTGCAAATGAAGCAACTGACAAAGGATTCATCTCCAAAATTTACAAGCAGCTCATGCAGCTCAATATCAAAAAAAACAAACAACCCAATCCCAAAATGGGCAGAAATCTAAATGGACATTTCTCCAAAGAAGATATACAGATTGCCAACAAACACATGAAAGAATGCTCAACATCATTAATCATTAGAGAAATACAAAGCAAAACTACAATGAGATATCATCTCACACCGGTCAGAATGGCCATCATGAAAGCAATCTTGAGAAAGAAAAATGGAGCTGGAGGAATCAGGCTCCCTGAATTCAGACTATACTATAAAGCTACAGTAGTCAAGACAGTATGGTACTGGCACAAAAAAACAAATATAGACCAATGGAACACGATAGAAAGCACAGGGATAAACCCACGCGCCTATGGTCACAGTATTTTTGATAAAGGAGGCAATAATATACAATGGAGAAAAAACAGCCTCTTCAATAAGTGGTGCAGGGAAAACTGGACAGCTACATGTAAAAGAATGAAATTAGAACACTTCCTAACACCATACACAAATATAAACTCAAAATGGATTAAAGACCTAAATGTAAGGCCAGACACTATAAAACTCTTAGAGGAAAACATAGGCAGAATACTCCATGACATAAATCAGAGCAAGATCCTTTTTGACTGACCTCCTAGCAAAATGGAAATAAAAACAAAAATAAACAAGTAGGACCTAATGAAACTTAAAAGCTTTTGCACAGCAAAGGAAACCATAAACAAGACGAAAAGACAACCCACAGAATGAGAGAAAATATTTGCAAATGAAGCAACTGACAGAGGATTAATCTCCAAAATTTACAAGCAGCTCATGCAGCTCAATAACAAAAAAACAAACAACCCAATCCAAAAAGGGGCAGAAGACCTAAATAGACATTTCTCCAAAGAAGATAAACAGATTGACAACAAACCCATGAAAGGATGATCAACATCACTAATCATCAGAGAAATGCAAATCAAAACTACAATGAGGTATCACCTCACACCAGTAAGAATAGCCATCATCAAAAAATCTACAAACAATAAATCCTGGAGAGGGTGTGGAGAAAAGGGATCCCTCTTGCAATGTTGGTGGGAATGTAAAGTGGTACAGCCACTATGGAGAACAGTATGGAGATTCCTTAAAAAACTAAAAGTAGAGCTACCATATGACCCAGCAATCCCACTACTGGGCATATACCCTGAGAAAACCATAATTCAAAGAGTCATGTACCACAATGTTCATTGCAGCTCTGTTTACAATACCCAGGACATGGAAGCAACCTAAGTGTCCATCGACAGATGACTGGATAAAAAAGATGTGACACATATATATAATGGAATATTACTTAGCCATAAAAAGAAATGAAACTGAGTTATTTGTAGTGAGGTGGATGGACCTAGAGTCTGTCATACAGAGTGAAGTAAATCAGAAACACAAAAACAAATACCGTATGCTAACACATATATATGGAATCTAAAAAAAAAAAAGAAAAAGGTTCTGAAGAACCTAGGGCCAGGACAAGAATAAAGACACAGACATAGAGAATGGACTTGAGGACACCGGGAAGGGGAAGTTGGGACGTAGTGAGAGAGTAGCATGGACATACATACACTACCAAATGTAAAATAGATAGCTAGTGGGAAGCAGCCGCATAGCACAGGGAGATCAGCTCGGTGCTTTGTGACCACCTAGAGGGGTGGGATAGGGAGGGTGGGAGGGAGATGCAAGGAGATATGGGGATATATGTATATGCATAGCTGATTCACTCTGTTATAAAGCAGAAACTAACACATCATTGTAAAGCAATTATACTCCAATAAAGATGTTAAAATAAAAGAATACAGTAAATTTTATAAGCAGAAAAATTTGATACTTTTTTACTAAAAGATTATCAGTAAAATTCAACTCAAAAGTGGTATAGTAATATAATGGTGTGCAGTAGTAGAAATATTGAAAATAAACTGGATGGTGGGGAAGAGGTTTTGTAATTCTGGTATAGCAAATATTTTTGAAAAAATCATTCCTGTATCAACTTTGATGCCATCTTGATTGTTCACCTAGAGGCCATCTCAGTAATCTGGCCATCTTTAGTAACAGGATGGAGTTAGAACAGGAAAACCGTATCAACTGTGTATTTGAAATGACAGGCAAATTTTACTCTAACTTTAAATAATGGTAACTAGATTATGGGGTCATTTTTCTAGGGAACTCTGCTGCTTCTAAAAAGGAAGCCTAGGACCTTGATAAGAAATGAACAAACTGTGCCTTCCAGAAAAAGGAATTTTAAATACCTCTTGTTTCTGTCAACATTCTTTTTCTTCCTCTCGAGTGGCTGACACAAAAGTATGCCTAGAACTTTTATTTACCTAACAGGATTTTAGCAAAACCAAAAGCTTAAAAGGTGAACACAAGGTGAATAGAAGATAGCAACATAGCAGAATTCCAATCTTGATTTTAGGAGAACACAGATTTCAGGCTGAAAAGCAAGCTGATCTTAATACCTAGAGTCAAAAATTCTATTTTCTACCGTGAACCTTTCAACTCTGAGCAAAAGCCAAGCCACCCAAGGCACACAGGTGTTCCCAGCAGATAATCTGACATTTCCCCAAGGTGACACACTGTAAATATTTGTTTAACATTTATTTAGCTGAGAACCTGACAGTTGCAACAGAGAAAAAGAGGGCTTTGTCTGGCAGGGTCCCAATCTGCAAGCCCCACTGGGCAAAACAGAAGTCCTGCAGATAACTGGGCCCATCGTTTCTGAAGGCAGTTAGGTGACTCCTTGCTGCTACTGGATCCATGGGAGTGTCAACACAACCCTCCCCAAGGCCCCCAACTGGATTCTCTATTATTACCAAAGCAAATATAAAAGTGTCCCTGAGAAAAGTTATGGTAGATTTAATTTTCTTCTATTTTCATAAGTTTTTAGAGCTCCTTTAATCAGGGCCATGGGCCATGAGTGAACCTGCCCCTTAATCTATGGGAAACTAATTGACCATAAGATGTTGGACTCCTTGTCCCATTTTCTCCACTAAGCTCTCACCAGTCAGTTTAAATATCTCTAGTGATAACAACTCACCATTTCCTGAGACAACATTTCCATATATATACAACTTTAGTATCCATAAAGTTCTCACTTTAGTTAAGTTAGAATTTACTTCTTTATGACTTTCAGTCCCTGGTTCCATTTTTGCCCTGTGGAAGCATAGAGAAAAAGTGTGCTCCCTCTTCCAGTCGTGGCCCAGGAGATTGGAGGGTGGCCACTGTGCACCCTCAGGGCCTCACATCTCCAGGTCCCCCAACTATTCTTCACATGAACAGATTCTGAACCACTATCCTGGTCATTTTTCTTTAAACATGTTTATCACTGTTTTGTTTCTGCTCTGTACATGAACCTTACATCTAAGATTTTCAACTACAGTTGACCTAAAGTCTTTTTAACTGATGCATATGAGTCAGTATTAAAACAAAAGCACTGAACCACCAAGTCAATCCTCAAGAACAATCTAGTGTTTCCTCCTCTATTAGATCCAGGATTTTGACAGAAATGAACAAGAACAAGTTAATGTACTTTAGCTGGTTGTTCTGCCAACGGATGCTCACTCAGAAGGAAGTTGAATCATCTCTGGGAATACCATCCAACTCGATTCAAAGTTGTAATTATTTAACACACATATAGAATTTGATTTATGCATGAGTTTTCAGGAACGTATCAATTATACAAAGCAATGCACAACCATTATCAATGGAGTTTGAACTCCCATTTACCTAGACATTTAGGGGAGCTCCCTAATGGAAGAGTTTATTTATTGATCCATTTATTCCAACAAAGATTTATTGAGCACCTACTATGTGTTGGGCACTGCTCTGAACACTGGGTATACAACAGTGTGCAAAGTCAGTAAGTTCTCTGCCATTGTGGTGCTTATTAAGTAAGACAGACAACATACAGACAAGCAAAAAGGGACACAGCCTTGCTGCAGTGTAAGATAACAGAACTACCGAGGGTGATCAGAGAATATTTCTCCACAGAGATGTCTTTTGAACAGAGGGCATAGATCAAGGGGATAGATCCATCCTGGCAAAGGGAACAGCATGTGAAAAGGAAGCTGGGGAAAGGTGGGCATTTTTGAGAAAGGGCAGTGCAGCTGTGGCAGGGTTGATGACACCAGAGAAGCAAGGAAGGTTTCAAAAGCCATGGCAAAAAGTTCAGCTTATAATCTAAGTCTAAGAGAAAGCCCTTGAATGGGTAGAGGCAGGGGAGTGACATCATCTAATTTGTGCTTTTATTTTTTTTCCCTTTCAGTTTTATTTAGACATAACTGACATACAGCACTGTGTAAGTTTAGGATGTACAGCTAATGATGACCACAATAGGTTTAGAAAATATCCATCATCTCATACAGATACAAAATTAAAGAAACAGAAAAAAATATTTTTCCTTGTGATGAGAATTCTTAGGATCTACTCTCTTTAACAACTTTCATGTAATAACGTACGGCAGTGCTAATTGTGTTTTTATATCATAATGTTGACAGCTAAGTGGAAAATGGATTAGAAGATGAAAAGAATGAGAAAAATATGCAAATCTTGCATCTCTGAAAGAGGTGATGAAGTTTATACCCTCCCAGAAACTCACACACCATCTCTGACTACCATATCAATAATAGTACTATTTATATTTAATAATAATTTACTTATTGTTTATAACAATACTACTTATGGAGAAGTTACTGTGTGCTAGAGAGTGCAGAGCGTATATGAGCACTGTATAAATCATTCTGTTTAATACACACAAACCAACCCTATGAAGAGGGTATTATCACTTTAATTAAACAGATGAGGAAACTGAGGGTCAGGAAGGCCAACTGAAGTGCCCAAGGTCTTATAATTGGCAATTGGCAGAGCTGTGGTTTGAATCAGGTTTCATCTGCCCCCCAAACTTTCAAGTGCATTCTCTGCATTTACCAGATTAATTTCTCTAGGCTCCAGTGAACATATTTATTTGGGAAAAAGCATAGCGCTTTTGAAGAAGTTCATTTGAAGAACCTCACTCTACCTCTTCCACAGTCCTATAGGGATTGAGTACATGACAGAAAACTGTCCGGTAGATCCCAGGTTTGAGATATAATCTTTAATCTCTAGTCATTTAGCTAGATAAGGAATTTTTTTCAGATAATTTATCTATTTTCTTGACTAAAAAGTGGATAGCAGAACCTGACATATCTCATCTTTTTTTTGGACAAGTTCAATTAGGTCCTGCATGAGAAATACTGACCCCAAAATAGATGTATTAGCTAAACTTTGATCAGGACGTGATGATCCAGGTATTGTGCTAAATGCTTTAATATGAGTTTTCTTAGTCAAAAATCAAAAAATATGGAACACCTCACAAATCTGCATGTCATCCTTGCATTGGGACCACGCTAATCTTCACTGTATTGTTCCAATTTAGTATACATGCTCCCAAAGCAAGCACTAGATAAGAATTTTTTATTTCATGTCTACAGATGTTAAGAATATCTGCTAAGCACCTAGGGTCAAATCAACACTCCAGAGGAAAAAAACCAATAGAAAACACATCCATTTTTAAATGTTAACGATTTATTTCATGAGCAAAGTTTCTCTGCAAAGTATTAGAGGATGTGAGTAGGGTGATGATGATCAGCAATATCTCCTGGGTGTCTTCCAGAAGCAAAGCCGAGGCGGGACCTCTCAGGCCAGTTAACCCTGCTTCAGCTTTGATAAATTCATAGACCTATTATTTCAACCCAGAGGGAAAGGGTGATAGCTACATATCAAAAGCATGTGGCTGCAATGTTTGCTTCCTCTTCCAAACACAGAGATTTTAAGTGTATCCAAAAGTCATCCAGGGGCTTCCCTGGTGGCGCAGCGGTTGAGAGTCCGCCTGCCAATACAGGGAACACGGGTTCGTGTCCCGGTCCGGGAAGATCCCACATGCCACGGAGCGGCTGGGCCCGTGAGCCATGGTCGCTGAGCCTGCGCGTCCGGAGCCTGTGCTCCGCAACGGGAGAGGCCACAACAGTGAGAGGCCCGCAAAAAAAAAAAAAAAAAAAAAAAGTCATCCAGAAACATCTGTTATTGTCCTGGCCTAGGAATTGTTCATCTCTCTCTACCTACATGCTGATATTTTTAAGCTATTCCTTCTAGCTCACATATTTTTAGGGCTACCTGAATTGTTTATCAGTCAAATCTCTATATTTTGAGATATATTTCATTGAATCAATATAGTTATGGATTATCCTGTATTATAAGATATCCTTTAATTATCCTGTATTATAGTCCATGATATACACACTTATTTTTTAATAAATGAAACACTTAATGAAACTGTTTAATTAAACTGTTAAAGTTCATTGTTATATAATATAGTTGAGTACAGTTGAGGTCTCAGAGGGACAGGTTAAAAACCATACTACTTATACATCCCACTCTACCTTTTTAAATTAAAGTCTAAGTGTTATTAAGTACCTATTTTCTCTAGGATGGAATATAAGCAATTCTCTATTATTTGAATAGTAGAGTAGTAGAGAAAATGAGTAGAACAAATGATCCAAAATAGTGAAATATAAGAAAAAAATGTTTGATATATAAAAATATAAGAATTATTTTCTACAATACATTTTACCTTTCTGAACTTATTTTACTTATTAAATTTAGCTTGCAGATCTCATGCACATGCTAAATGAAAGCAGGAAGCACTGGTCTGAAAGTACAATCATAAAATTAAATATAATAATGAATGTAATAAAATGTAGGACAAGTCCCTGAATGATACCTGAAAATTGACTATAAATTATTACCCACTGTAACAGAAAATGGAAAACTCTCCTATGAGAGCATTTCTCAGGATGAACCAGGTCAGGAGAAAAACAAATTTTACCTAAAAGTACCCTGAAGACTCTGGGCAGCTTAACTAGAATTTTACAACTGATTTAGCTGAGAGTAGAGATTGAATTATCAGAAAAAGGATGATCAAAATGAGTTAAGAGTCCCCTGGAGGCTGAATGCACTCTCTTTCATTGTCTTATATGAAATTTATATCAGTATATATAAATTTCATGGTAAAGAAAGAACTTTCATGTTAAAGAGAGAAACTCTTTTATATAAGTATATAAATTTATATAAGTATATATACACACTCCTGAGTCCATAGAGAAATTAAAGCAAAGAGATGTAAGTGAAATTGTTTGAAATTAGGGAGAAATGGAATCCAACTCCAGCAGCCTTAAGTATTCTACCTAATTTTCTTTTAATCCATGTAGTATCCTACATTTTTTCTAGAATCCTTCAATATTTAGCATATGTTAGAAATACTCTGTGCTCTCAATGTCATTAGTACTGCCCCTCCTTTCCAATTCACTGATAGCTATTGCTGACATTTACTGAGCTCTTCATAAAAACCCCTGCACTGCCATTTAATCCTCACGTGAACTTTGTAAAGCACAATGATTATCTCCATTTTACAGATGAGTGGGCTGAGACACGCAGCTCCAGAGCCTGTGTATTGAATGGCGACCCCCAAAAGGCACGTCCATGTCCTAACCTCGGGAACCTGTGAATGTGACCTTATTTGGAAAAATGGTCTTTGTAGCTGTAATTAAGTTAAAGACCTTGCGATGATGAGATCATCTTGGGTTATCTGGATGGGCCCTAAATCCACTGATAAGTGTCCTCACAAGAGCAGACGCACACAGACGAGAAGGCCATGTGAAGATAGAGGCAGAGACTGGAGTGATGTGGCCACAAGTCAAGAGTGATTGAAACCACTGGAAGGAAACTGGCAAAGAAAGGAAGTGAGCCTCTCCCCGGGACCCCTGGCACAGTCCCCACCAGACTTTGGACTTCTAGCTTCTAGAACTGTGAGATAATAAATTTCTGTTTAAGCCACACAGCTTGTAGTAATTTGTTATGGCCGCCCTAGAAAATTAAGACAATCACCACGCTATAATGCCACTGTTCTAGGAACATTAAGGGCCTCTCTACTACCATGCCATAGTTTGACTCTTCGGAAAGATCTAACAGAGTTTCTCTCTTTACCATGAAAGTACCCTCCACAAATAATTCTTTCAGGGGAAACATTTTCCTGAATGTGGTGTCTGTTAATAGTGCTTCTATACTTACTTCTACAATTCAGAATCTATTGTTTCTTTTCTACTCAGTTTTTATTTTACGGCAATGTAGGTTTTTTCCAGTTAAAACAATAAAAACCTTCTCTAGGTCCATCCACCACACTACAAATAACTCAATTTCATTTCTTTTTATGGCTGAGTAATAGTCCATTGTATATATGTGCCACATCTTCTTTATCCATTCATCTGTCAATGGACACTTAGGTTGCTTCCATGTCCTGGCTATTGTAAATAGAGTTGCAATGAACATTTTGGTACATGACTCTTTTTGAATTATGGTTTTCTCAGGGTATACGCCCAGTAGTGGGATTGCTGGGTCGTATGGCCGTTCTATTTTTAGTTTTTTAAGGAACCTCCATACTGTTCTCCATAGTGGCTGTATCAATTTACATTCCCACCAACAGTGCAAGAGGATTCCCTTTTCACCACACCCTCTCCAGCATTTATTGTTTGTAGATTTTTTGATGATGGCCATTCTGACCAGTGTGAGATGATAGTGAAGTAAGTCAGAAAGAGAAAAACAAATACTGTATGCTAACACATATATATGGAATCTAAAAAAAAAAAAAAGGTCATGAAGAACCTAGGGGTAAAATGGGAATAAAGACACAGACCTACTAGAGAATGGACTTGAGGATACTGGGAGGGGGAAGGGTAAGCTGGGACAAAGTGAGAGAGTGGCATGGACATATATACACTACCAAACGTAAAATAGATAGCTAGTGGGAAGCAGCCGCATTGCACAGGGAGATCAGCTTGATGCTTTGTGACCACCTAGAGGGGTGGGATAGGGAGGGTGGGAGGGAGGGAGACGCAAGAGGGAAGAGGTATGGGAACATATGTATATGTATAACTGATTCACTTTGTTATAAAGCAGAAACGAACACACCATTGTAAAGCTTATACTCCAAAGCATTGTAAAGCATTGTAAAATTATACTCCAATAAAGATGTTAAAAAAATAATAATAATAAAAACCTTTGTCTATTCAAAACTTTCTTTGTACATTAAATTAGTACAAATAACATGGAACCTATCTGTACTTAAAAATGCAATTCATGTTCTCATTACTACTCTGAAAACTTTCTAACATTTTAATTCAGAAAATAATTGATGTTATATATGATTATGTACTTAACAGTGCTTTGAAATTTTAAAAAACTGTATACTTACTAATTCAGATATTCCATAACATACTTTTACTGATTTACTCTCACTGAAAATTATTACTTCAATATAATATAATATTGAAATTACATTATTTCAATATAATATAATATTGAAATTGTATTACTTCAAAAAGGTGGGAATGCGTTCAAAGGTACAAACTTCTAGTTATAAAATAAATAAGTCATGGAGATGTAATGTACAGCATGGTGACTATGGTTAATAATACCATATTGTTGGGCTTCCCTGGTGGTGCAGTGGTTGAGAGTCCGCCTGCTGATGCAGGGGACACGGGTTCGTGCCCCGGTCCGGGAAGATCCCGCATGCCGCGGAGTGGCTGGACCCATGAGCCATGGCCGCTGAGCCTGCGCGTCCGGAGCCTGTGCTCCACAACGAGAGAGGCCACAACAGTGAGAGGCCCGCGTACCACAATAAAAAAATAAAAAAAATAAAAAACATGTTGTATATTTGAAAGTTAAGAGAGATCTCAAAAGTTCTCATCACAAGAAAAAAAATTTGTAACTGTGTGGTGATGGATATTAACTAGACCTATTGTAGTGATCACTTCACAATATACACATACATTGTATCTTTAGGTTGTACACCTGAGACTAATATAATGTTATATGTCAATTATACCTCAATTTAAAAAAAAAAGAAATGAGCTTACAAGACACAAGTACACCGACTCACATGTTCTCCCCCACCCTCCCAAAAAAGAAAATTCTTTCTAATCCTATTCGATATTGTGCTGGACAGTCTCTGTCGCTCTGCATCTACCCTTCACCCTCCTCACCCTGCTCTGGGCTCCAGTGTGGACCGTAAGAATCACCCAGCATCTCACCCGTACCTGATTTAGATGAGATTTGGGACTTCTGAACTGATGATATTGGGATGAGATTTTGGATCTCATCTATTGCACTCATATCAATTGCTCACCCCTGCCCAATTGTTGTGGGTGAGTTCAGTCGGTAGGAGGCCCTGGCAGAGGAGAGGGCAAGAGGAGAGTGAGGTCAGGGCATCTATTCCTTCTTCTCTCTCCCTGCAGGACTGAAGGGCTGGCAGTGGCTGTGCCCCTCTGTCTCGAGTCACAGAACTTGGCTTGTCGGGAGACCCCCTGCCCACAACTACAGCTTTTTCCAGGTCTGCCTGCTCTTTGCCTCTTTCAAGTCTTGAGTAGTGGAACTGCATCGCATTATCATGAGACCCTAGTGCCTCTCATCCTTACTTGTTCTCTTAACCCTGCCCACACCGCCATAAATCGTCTCTCCAAAAAAATCTTTTCCATCGCCCTTGGAGTGTGCTGTCTTCTACCAGACCCTCAGCGAAACAGCTACTGACTACCCCAGCTGATAACCTCCATCTAATAGCCTGAATGATTTCTTCCCATAAATCAAATTATCCCAGATTTCCCAAAAATGTCTACTTCAAAAGGATTACAACTGGTGTGGGATTTTTTTTTTCCTTTAACAACAACCAAAATAAAAGTGGGTAGCTCGGGATGATTTTGTTCTTCTCAGACACTTCTGCTACCACTGACTCTTATCACTGAATGCTTTTCATTCCAAAATACCTGTCATCACCATCACCGATGCACTCGGGGAAGGCAAGGCTGCAGCCAAAAAGCATGATATGTTGATAGCAACCAAGGCGATGGAGGTACATGAAGAACTTGAGGAACTTCTCCATTTCCATGTTTTTGACAATAGAGAGGAGAGGTGTCAGCGTGGTGTGGTAGGGCAGCATCTGACACTGGCTGTGAGTGATGTTCATGCAGGCACCTGAGAAGGCAAGACAATTATGTTTAGGAAAAGACACATCAGAATTATATGTTTATAAACTCATTTGATATGATAGACTAATGTGTTCATACAATAAAATATATTCTGTAAGTCAGAATGATTATAGATATACAGTAAGGCACATACATACATAGCAGCATTATTTATAATTGCCAAGATATGGAAGCGACCTAAGTGTCCATCAACAGATGAATGAATAAAGATGTGGTGTATATATATATATATATATATATATATACCACGTCTGTATTGTATAATACGGGAAATGTAACCAATATTTTATAGTAACTATAAATGGAGTGTAACCTTTAAAAATTGTATAAAAATAAATTTTTTTAAAAGAAAGCAAGAAAAAAGTGTGTGTGTGTGTGTGTGTGTGTGGTCATGAAATCAAGCTGTCAATACTCACAAAGGGATAGCATCTGTGTGCTGGGAAAATGTGTGGAAAAATACACTCTCACACCTAGCCAATGGGCAATCACTATTCTGGATCACAGCTGGGAAGGGCAATATGTATCAAACAAATATTTTAAACATGCATAGCCTTTGACACTGTAATATCTCTAAAAATTTATAAGGAATTAATCATGGTTGTGCACATGGATTTATCTACAGGGATCTTCATCTCTGCACAGTTTGTACTTTTTAAAAGATAGCAATCACCTAAACATTCAACAAAGGGAACTGGTTTAAAATATTATGGAACAAACAACAGAATGCTCAGCTACATGAAAGATGCCTTAGAAGACTATTAATCACATAGAATGAGGCTTATGATAAAAATTGCAAATCACAAAACAATATGTATACCATGATCCTGCCTTTAAAAATACACGATTATTCAAGGATTTCCAACCCTGCCCATGTTTAGGGTCAGCTCAGAGGCTCTGACCTCATTTTCTTCCAAGCTGGCTCTCCCGAGCATTACCACCTCCATGGCCTTTCCTTCTCCTTCATGCCATAAATTTGCATGGTTGGCCAAAAACTTAAGGGCATGACATTTTTTGGGACCTCATCAAACTCATAATACAAAATGGGAAATAAAAGAATCAGAAAAGAAGAAAAATCCAGATTAAAATCTGTATATAGAACACAGACATAAACATGAATTCAGCTTTGCATGAGGGCCGAGGTGGGGAGTTCGGGGCAAGTTTCACAAGTATGACACTCAAATCTTTTAGGAGGGAAGTTAAAATGCATTTCAGTTTGGGGAGCATTAGAGGCTGGAAGAAGGTATAGAGAGTAGACTTCAAAATGACACAATTATATGTATTGTGCTATAAGCAGAAAAGCTTGCTTAGAGGAGCTAAGAGTAAATTTATCTCCAACAAAAATATGAAATCATTCATGAAGAATTCAGTATTAAGAAAACATTTATTACAAATCAAGCTTGTGCCAGGCACCACAACAGGTACTCAGATCTCCTAGTTCAGAATTATCTCATTTTCACAACCCAGTAAAGTGATATCATATCTATATTACACATGAGGAAATTCAATATCAGAAACCCTAAGACATCTGCCCAGGAGTGCACAGCTATTATGTGGAAATTCCAGATCTTCAAAGCTATACTTTCTGAGAAATTTCCATTTGGAGCCACCTTAAGCTAATGCAAAGGGGGTTATGATGTGAAAAACAGTTCTTAAGGAAGTTAATTCCTAATGGCCCATGAAAGGAAGAGGCTAAAAAGCACATAGTGATATATCACATAGTCTGTATTTAAATGCATAGATAATATACCATGTATTCTGATCACATTTTCATTCATTTTACATTGCATTATTTTCTTTAGGGGTCATCAGCTTTGGGGTTTATACACTTGATTATAAACCATATTTGGTGAGATGACCAAAAGGCTCATTTACCCCACCGAGGCAAAGAAAACACAACACCGAGAGAGCATTTGAAAAATACATGATAATGAGGAAAATCATATTTTGGTTGGCTATACTATGTTCATGGCAGTGTGAGTTGCACAAAAGAGATTTCCTAATAGCAAATTCCCTTGGGAAAAGAGAAAATGATAAAATAATAGTCTGAAACCTTAAAATATGTCTCAAAATAATTGGTATGGACAAAAATAATAATGTCTTATATTTATAAAATGGTTTTCTAAAGTTTTCCAAACCACTCTTATTAGGATTATAATCTCTCATTATAAATGAAGAAACTAAGGCTCTCATAGGTATGTAGGTAGATAGAAAGGTGATGGATGGATGGACGGGATGGGTAGACAAATAGGTAGCCAGGGAGACAGACAAAAAGTGATTTGCAGGGACTTCCCTGGTGGCGCAGTGGTTAAGAATCCACCTGCCAATGCAGGGCACACAGGTTCAATCCCTGGTCCAGGAAGATACCACATGCCACAGAGCAACTAAGCCCATGCACCACAACTACTGAGCCTGTGCTCTAGAGCCCGAGAGCCACAACTATTGAGCCCATGCGCTGCAACTACTGAAGCTTGTGTGCCTAGAGCCCATGCTCTGCAACAAGAGAAGCCACCACAATAAGCCCGCGCACCACAGTGAAGAGTAGCTGT
The DNA here is from genome assembly GCF_003676395.1 of Aethalodelphis obliquidens. Classification (NCBI taxonomy): domain Eukaryota; kingdom Metazoa; phylum Chordata; class Mammalia; order Artiodactyla; family Delphinidae; genus Aethalodelphis; species Aethalodelphis obliquidens. The sequence continues at coordinate 5,414,134 of NW_020837950.1, read as the reverse complement.
GGTGTACCCGCTCGCAGCCACTAGAGAAAGCCTGTGCAGCCAAAGATAAATAAATTAATTAATTATTTTAAAAAGTGATTTGCAGATGGACACCCAGTCAGTAATAGAAGCGGAACTGATACATGTGTCCTCCACCTCTTAGGACAACATTCTTCCCACTATACCGCAGCTGTCAATAGCAGAGCAAATGCCAAAGCAATTCAAAAGAGCAAGAATTCAATGTAGAGTGAACAATCAGGGAAGATTTAATGAAGAGGAAGAACTTGATTTGCTGGTTGAAAGATATCTAAGGTCTGGACTGGCAGAAGGGTTAAAAACTGAGAGAGAAGCATTGACATATATACACTACCAAATGTAAAATAGATAGCTAGTGGGAAGCAGCCACACAGCACAGGGAGATCAGGTTGGTGCTTTGTGTCCACCTAGAGGGGTGGGATAGGGAGGGTGGGAGGGAGATGCAAGGAGGAGGGGATATAGGGACATATGTATACATATAGCTGATTCACTTTGTTATACAGCAGAAACCAACAACATTGTAAAGCAATTATACTCCCATAAAGATGTTAAAAAAAAAAACAAAACAGGGTACTTAACGAGTGGTAGAGAAAAATTACTACAAAGACAGAATCATAATTGCACGTAACACAGAATGACCAAAACACTTGAATCTGGGCAGAAAGGTTCAACAAACTTAGCTGAGAATTTGCTAACAGCCAACAAATATAGAAGGGAATTACTCTTTAAGACTCTTGATTTCAGGCCTTTTATATTCAAGTAACTGTGTAAATTTCCTATCATTCCTACTGTCTCAACCTGTGTGCCAAATATTCTTTTTTCCCAGAATGTTCCATTGTCTTTGAAACATGTAACTCTAGTTTTGTATTTGTGCACATTCTCACGGGGGGCAAATGAGTTTTCATAAGTCAGCTACATGCTGGGCACCAGGCAGAGTCATTTCTCTGAGGGGAAAGGGAAGGGCACTTTTGGAAATGGACTCATTTGTTGCTGCTCCCTCTAATTTGGTTTTCATAGGGTAAAGAAAAGGGTGGAATGTTTGTTTTTCTTCCCTGAGAATTTACTACTCAGTCTAATAGAAATTAGAAGTCAGGGTTGCTACATAAGAATGTATAAAAATACAATAGATGTAATTAACCATAGCATTCCTGTAGACATCATAATGTGTCTTTTAAATAATAGTTACTTTAAATTGGGGAACTTGGGGAGGAGAAGTTAGAAACAGATCTGAAGAGCAAAATTGCTTCCAGATTCAATGGATTTCTGGTGAAGCAGAAATATTTATTCTAATTAGCTCTTAAGTTCTAAAACAGCACTACTAATAAGGCACGATTTAATAACAAATTTTCAGAGTATGCACTGATTACAAGATAGGTCCCAATTTCAGAAAAAAATTAAATATGAAAAATAAAATGCTGCTTGCATTTGAGAAGATGAGTTTTTGATTTTTTGTTTTCTTAATCTAAGTAGTTTCTAGATCAAACTGGGGCTTTCTCTACTTATATCACATTGCTAATACTTCTAGATGCAGTAATTAGGAAGGAAAGATGGGTCTGTTTTAAGAGCTTTCCTTATGTTCATTTGGAAATTATGATAAATTCTGTGTTGTCTACTTCTGGAATTAGGTAATGTGGAGTTAGAAATTAGTTTCTTATATGCTTTTTTTTAATGTAAAATTAACTTAAGAAACTTCTGACTTACACAGAATTTATTTCAACAATGGGTTCTTTTAAAAATCCATTAAAATCAAATAAAAATCATTTTTAAATAAAAGCAAAATAGTATCTAAACCATAATGATTATAACAGATAATAGTGTTATTAGACAGGAAAAATCTTCTTAAATTAAAAATCATGAAATATCAACTTTCTAAAGTACTTTGCTATCTTTTGTCTAATAACCTAACAGGAAAACTTGGTAATCTTTCTGACTTCCTATTTATGATTTCACACTTAATTGAAGGACTACTGGTAAAGATTCCACTGTAACAGGAGGCAATATTTTAACAGAGCATGGTTGGTTTGCCCTAACTTAGCTAAACTGACTTATTTTAACTCATGAATTTGCTTCACAGGATTTCCTCGTGGAGGCTTCTACATTTGTCTTACTTCCACATCCTGAGAATTCGATGGGGTTGTAAAGGAGAGTTCTCTGTACACAGCCCTTTTCAGTGGTTTGGGAAGAAAGTCATGGCAGGGTTGGCCTCTTCACACGTTTTCTTTTTCATTTCTGCCATCCGGTCTGTCAAATTTTGTTGTTGTTTTCCCAGATGATATCTTTTATTCCCACCTCTACAGTTTAAATCCCAGCCTTTTATGGTTATATCTCCCACTTTTATCTGAATATTTTTGCCCTCAATATTTACTGTAAAACTGTAACACTCCTGGCATTGTTCTTGGCCCTTCCACATACATTGGCTCATTTGCCCTCCTCGCAAGTTACTCAGTTTCACAGCTGAGGAAACAAGGTTAAGTAATTTCCCACAAGATGCACACAGCTAAACCTAAATATCCAACAACAGAGGCATGGATAAAGAGGATGTAGTATAGATACAATGGAAAATTACTCAGCCATAAAAAAAGAATGAAATAATGCCATTTGCAGCAACATGGATGGATCTAGAGATTATCATGATAAGTGAAGTAAGTCAGACAGAGGAAAATAAATATATGATATCACTTACATGTGGAATCTAAAAAAAATTGATACAAATGAACTTATTTACAAAACAGAAATAGACTCACAGACACAGAAAAAAAAGACTTATGGTTACCAAAGGGGAAAAGGTGGGGAGGGACAAATTAGGAATTTGGGATTAACATATATACACTATTATACATAAAATAAACAATAAGGACCTACTGTATGGCACAGGGAACTATATTCAATATCTTGTAATAATCTGTAATGGAAAAGAATTTGAAAATATATATATATAAAACACACACACACATACATAACTGAATCACTTTGTTGTACATCTGAAACTAACACAACATTGTAAATCAACTATACTTCAATAAAAAAAATTTTTAAGTTAAAGATTCACACAGTTAATAATGTCAAAGCTGAAATTCAACTCAAGTCATCCTAACCCAAATCCAAGTCTCTTTCCATCAACAGCTGTGTCCATAATCCAAACATTATAGTTGAAGACATTGTCTCCCCTGAATTTTTCTTTTTTTTTGTTAAAGTTATTGTGACACAGTACTGCTCATTTTATTTTTACTTATTTATTTTTAAATTTATTTATTTATTTTGGCTGCGTTGGGTCTTCACTGCTGTGCATGGGCTTTCTCTAGTTGCAGTGAGCAGGGGCTACTCTTTGTTGTGGTGCACGGGCTTCTCATTGCAGTGGCTTCTCTTGTTGAGGAGCACGGGCTCTAGGCACCGGACTTCAGCAGTTGTGGCACATGGGCTCACTAGTTGTAGTTTATGGGCTCTAGAGCGCAGGCTCAGTAGTTGTGGCTCATGGGCTTAGTTGCTCTGCAGCATGTGGGATCTTCCTGGACCAGGGCTCGAACCCGTGTCTCCTGCATTGGCAGGCTGATTCTTAACTACTGTGCCACCGGGGAAGCCCCTCCCCTGAATTTCTACCACCCTCAGTGGGGCCCAATGAGATCCATGGAGGCAGGTGGGGTCTTTTTTACTACTCATTCAACAAATACTTATTGAGCTCCTACTCTGTGTCAGGCACTGCTCTAGGTGCAGAGCAAATGACATGATACAAAACAAAGTCCCTGCCCTTATGGAGCTTATAGTCTAGTCAGGCGAGACAAAAAACAAACACAAATAAATATTGTCTGGCATTGATATACATAGTCATAGTCCTAATGCTCAGCAAGAAACAAAGAAGCAGATGTGCCTCTTTAAGGAGAGAATAATATCACAATAAATCTATTCTTACTAGGACAGGACAAAGGACTATTAGTTTTGAAAGTGAACTCCTTCCTTAAGAAATGTACCAGGGCTTCCCTGGTGGCGCAGTGGTTGAGGGTCCGCCTGCCGATGCAGGGGACGCGGGTTCGTGCCCCGGTCTGGGAAGATCCCACATGCCGCCAAGCGGCTGGGCCCGTGAGCCATGGCCACTGAGCCTGTGCGTCCGGAGCCTGTGCTCCGCAGCGGGAGAGGCCACAGCAGTGAGAGGCCCGCGTACCGCAAAAAAAAAAAAAAAAAAAAAAGAAATGTACCAGAATTAAATATTCAAGCAGCACCAATATGTATTATAAAATTCAGATGCCAGTCTTTTGATTTCCAATAATTCATATTCATGCTCAAGCATTTTGCTTGTTGCATCCTGTCTTCATTGTTCCTATTATAATATTTAAGTTGTCATCATTTCATATTTACTACAGATTCACAGCCATCAAATAAGAACATCAAAGGGAAGCAAGTGCCTTCCCTCCACTAGATTAATCATAGCAGCTCAGTTGCGGGGGTAAGAAGCCACAGTAAAGGCCTGCTTCAGAGAACCCGCCTTCTCGGGGGACAGCAAAAGTTCCCATAAGCATCCCATTCAAAGTACTCCTGGGCCTCACTATAACATGATCCTAATTTGTTTTCATTATAACAATAGGACTGCCTGTTAAGATCTTGTCTATTTATGTGTTTATTCTCAGTATCCTTCCACATCCAAGTAGACACCTTGTCTTGTGACTAGAAACCACTGGATACCAAAGAGTATACACCCAATAGTTATTCACTGAATGAATGAGATTAAATGGAACAATGTCTTCACTACAAGATTTCTTATTGAACAAGATGGAATTAGACATGAAAAAGGCCAGTATATATGAGACCCTAGGGCACTAATGTTGATGGCTAATATTGTTACAAATATTTTTAACAATCTGTTCCCTAGAACTTACCACGGCACAGGGAACCATCCCATACTGTTCCCTCCACCAGACTGATTCCTATCTTGGACTCCACTCTGGACTATAGTGCAGTAGTTGAAAGTGAAAGAGCAGGAATTACCCTTCGATCCTGTAAAAGGCAAATGTCCCATTATCCTTAGGCATACTCAATTCTTCTAGCATGAGACCTCACCATAGCAGAGAAAAAAAAGGAAGTTGTGCTTACAAGCTGTAAAGGCTGGAGAAAGATGAATAGCTGAGCACCTTTATGCCAGAGCTGCAAAGAGCTCTGAGGAAAGTGTGGGTAAAAATGATCGCTATGGCTGCCAAGACTAGGCTCAAACACTGTAAGCTATGAGAGTTAAGTAAAAGCCAGCTACTCCAAGACTGAGACACAGAAGCCAAAATCTACCTTGAGCCTCGGTCCCACCCACCAGGCTGTGTGACCTTGGGGAAATTACTTCACGTCTTAAAACCTCCTAATCTGTAAAGTAGCAATAATGATGTGAATGAGAGGTTGTGAGGATCAAATTTGTCAACTGAGATAAAAAGCTTATCAAAGTCCTCATACTGCTGATGTTCAACTGATATTTCAACAGCATTGGTGTCTCCAGCAAGAAAAAATAATACGATTCAGAGAGAGGATAGGATGAGATGAGCTTACTTTGCAGTAAAAGCCTAAATAAACCATTAGTATCTATTCAAGTTCCCTCTTAATAAAAAACACATCTTAAATTTCATTTCCACTTATTGTTTTATAGTAAAATAAAACAATTTAAAGCTAAGGAAATAGATGAAAAAAATCCTTGAGTACTTTCTAGGCTGAATGTTTGCTAAGTATTTTATATACAGCATTTTATCTAACCCTCCCACAAGCCTATGAAAAAGCTGTTTTTATTCACATTTTACGGATATTGAGACAGATTCAATGAGGGTGAGAAAGTATTCAAGGTTACATAGATGTTAAGTTGTAGAGTTGAAATTAAAATCAAGTCATGCTGATCCCATAATCTGTTCCTGTCTACTGTATCATTCTGTCAAGATACCATTAATTTTAAACATCGTAAACTTACTTCATTCATTGTAAAATATTTAGATGAATCTCTTTGAATTCAAGCAATAGAGCTGCTTCTCCATGATTAGTAAGCACTAAACCTTCTCAAAGAAAACACTGAATCTGCTATTAAAAACAGGTTACCTGTCCTCACTGAGGGACGAATTGGATTGGGAATGCTTAGTGTCTATTCCTGGCTGTATTATGAAGTCCACCCAGGTCAGGACTACATCAGCAGAGTGAAATAATGAAGGTCATTCTCTAGTCTAGATAACTCACATGAAAAGTAACATTTTGCGAGAAGGATTTCTGGGACAAACCAATTTAAAAGGATATTGTGTACATTGGAAGATCCGCAAGGGGGTTACAGTAGGATAAGAAGGAACAGAAAGTTACAGACAGGACCTCTCTATGAAGATCCTGGCTTTTTAACTAACTCTAAACATCTGTGAATCTGAACATATTAACTATTTTGTTTCTCATAAGAGAAAATCAAAGAGACAAAAGGCACACTTTCTTAATGAGTCATCTGTGACATTTGTAAAAAGTCTTTATAGACATAATCAAGGCATAGGTAAGCCAATGTCTTGCTAACTTACACTCACACAAAAAAGTTGAGTACCAAGGATAATGCTGTGTAAATTATCAGACTTAAGTAAGAACTAGCTACTCTTGCCAGGAGAAACATGAGGTTTAGGGTTTAATGTTCTCTCCACGGTTACATTTATTCCAGACCTAACATTTTTAATGCAACCTCAAGCCTCTTGGTGAAGTCTTTTGCCAATCTGCAAGCTTTCACAGTCGATATATATATATAAATATGTATCTCATTCTCTCCTGTCATTCATACACACATCCATACCACCTGATTCTAAGATGTTTAAATGGTAGCTAAATGCTCATAACTTGATGGAACTCATTCATTCAACAAATTCAATGCTTTGACACAGTGAGAGGCCTATATTTTATTGTAAATTGATTATTCACATCCCATAGAACTAAGTAAGATGTAACATTTCAGCTGTCACATCTCCATCTACCAGTCATTTTTCATTAATTTTAAAAGAACTAGATTGTGTCCCTATGTAATTATCTATCTTAGGATTATGAATGATTGAATAATAAAAATAATTCAAATTTATATGGTGCTTTCAAGTTTGTAAAACACCTTTCCCATACTCAGTATGATGGTTCCACAGTCTGATTCAAATTCTCCTTTATTTGTCTCTATTTATGTGGCCTTTGACAAGTTACTGAGATTCTCTGTTTATCAGTTTCCTCATCTGTAAAATGAAGATAAAAATATCTGTGTTATGGGGTTAGTGTCAGGATTAAATGGTATTTACAAATGCCTATCATTAGCACATATGATAAACTATAAAAGTGTTTGCTATTATTATTATCTCATTTGTGATTCACCGAAACTGTGAACTAGACGGGAGAGAGATTTGTATCTATGTTATGTAAGTAGGAATACTGAGACAGAGACATTAAGCTTTCATTCTGTGCTCTTCCTATATATATAGGATCAAAATTCAAGGTTTCATCAATTGGTTTGGCTTACTTGTAAAATAAAATAATGCTGAGTAATATTTTTTAAAACACTCACTGTTTAAAAACATTAGTTATTCATTGAGAAAATATTTAAGTCTCTATTAAATAAAGGCACTGGGCTTGGTGCTGTGAAATTAAAAAATCAGAACTTGAAATTAGACCACATTTTATTTATTTAGCCAAATTGTACTTTAATACAATTTATTTTATTTTATTTATTTAGCCAAATTGTACTTTAATACATATGAAAATTATTTGTTTTTTAATACCAAGAATGGTACAAATAAATTCTATAATGATGAGAGTATAAGAAATCACTTAGTGGTACATCATGTCCATTGATGTCAGAGTTTATTGTAAAAATCATTACCTCACTTGTGGGTAGTTTTAAACTTCGCTGTTCAAAAACATAATGAGATTTCAGTGGATTTCCCAGCCCTATGTAGTTTTATTGGGAATCACACTTCAGGTTTAGTAACAGTCAAAACTTAAGTAACAGAAGAATAAATGACAGGGCAAACCTGCATACTAAGGTCTGTATTCTACCAGCTAGGTATTGTGATTCTTAATAGATTTATAAAATGCTCACTCAGATAACCCTTTTTAACCCAGAATGCACTAAATTTAAAATCTGTAACAAGTCAGCCTCAAGTTGAGCTGACATTTACCTTTTTATTCTCTGAATTTACAAAGGAAGATTTTACAGGGTATAAGATCGTAAAGGACGGTGTGTTCTACATACTCAAAAGGAAATTTTTTTTTGGCCACACCCATGGCATGTGGGACCTTAGTTCCCCAACCAGGGATAGAACCCGTGCCCCCCGCAGTGGAAGTGCAGAGTCCTAACCACTGGACCGCCAGGGAATTCCCTCAAAAGGAAATGTTTACAATAAATTTCTAGTACTATTTTTTGGAATGCATATGACATACTATTTCTTTTTAATAAATATACCTTTTATCTTATGACAAGGCAATGTAATATTAGAAAGCAAAACATGAGCAACCACTCAACAAAAAAGAGGGAGGGAGGAGTGGAATGGTTCTTATTAGTTATATCCTCAGCATTACCTCCCCATCCTTAACTAAATAGCAGCCATGAAGTTTGGGAGGCCTTTCCCTACCCCCAGCTCCAGGTATGGGTCCTGACTGGCCAATGACAATCAGCTCATGGCATTGCCTGGCACTGTGCTTAGTTCAAGGGCAGATAGGAGAATGAAGTTGGCCCCATCACAGTAAAAACCCAGGAGTACAACAGGCTGCATAATTTAAGCATACTCCGGATAAAATGAAAATGAGGGGTCCCTTGGTCAAACATTATTTTTATATTATTTTATTTATTTATCTCATTCATAACATTTATATTTCTATTATTGCTAATAATTTCAACAAGGTGACAGCATAACATTAAACAGAGTATGGAGTCTGTCTATGCTCAGGGCTCTGTGCAATGGCACAGGTCGGCATGCTTAGGAAGCCAGCTGATCATCAGAGAAGAGTCCTCCCTCCAGGAACCTCTACAGCTCTCCACATAGGGACATTTGAGCAGCAGGCCCAGGATCTCTCTATACCTTTTGGTAAGAATTAAAGGTGATCAGTTTACGAGTGTTGGGGCCTCTGATTCTGAGGACTTCTGTTTTTGTATATGACTTGAACATGTCAGAGGCAGAGATAAGCAAACACACAAGCAACCCTGGCTTTGTCCACACATTCAAGCACTGCATAAAAGGAGTGCCTCTTCCTGGGAAACCAGATGTGTCTGCACACTGCATTTCACCTCCAACTTGCAGAGTCACACATTTCTCCAGGGAAACTGCCCACACTCGCGACTGGTGAGGGGCCCATGCTCTGTCCTTCTAAGTAGCCGCTTCTCTCCCAAGGTTAGCAAGGACGGAAATCATGGTCTAGTGCCAGTGTTCCAACTACTGTGCTGAAATATTTGCTGCCTTATACATGCTTCTAAATTATAGTGTAAACAGCAAGGCTAATCCATTACAAGTCGGTCATTTTGAGTCCTTGATACATAAAGAGTTTCTCAAAAAAAAAACATTAATGACTATATTGTATCTTCACTATGGATCGATTAGGGGAATTTGGTCAGATTAAAGCTGAAGACATTTGTTGGGCATTAAAGATTTTCTTCTTTATCAAGAAGATATTAACAAGAAATTTTGGACTAGTTTCTTCCGAAGTGTTACCAACTATAGTAGATAATATCAATACATTGGTCAGATGATAAAAAATAGGACTGTGTGTGAAACCTGGCCTTGAAAAATATAAATTGTGAAACATCTCCACTCCCTGCCTTTTTCATGTTAGGATGGAAATGAAAATAACTGGAATAGAGGGCTCTGGGAAAATTAAGCCAAAAAAGAGAAACATGGGAAGTTTAAACATGGAAATGAATGTACAGAGTTGGAATAGCAAAGAAGCAGAGTCAAAATGAGTAAGGCTGCCCCAGATTCAAATGGGGCAGATATAATGTGAACCTAGAGAGGTGGAGCTCTGAAAGGTGAAATGGAAGGCAAGAAATACCTGACACAAGGGGGCAATGTTGAATCAATTCTGTTTCTGGAGACACTATAATTTTTTCCTATAATTGAGAAATTTTTTATTATGAATTTTAATAATAATGAATTAAATATTTAATATAGGGTTTAACATATTGGTCTATAAAGACTTTGCTTTCTCTAGGTGATTTTCCTAAAACCATGAAGTACAGTATTTTAATTACAAACTAGTTAGTATCAAAATCCCTTTGTGCAAACAATACAGAGAGCAGCCCAACTCTCGATTATGGGAGCAAGTTTAAACTCTACTACAAATGGCACTAGAAAAAAAACACCTTATAAAAGATCCTGAGAAAATTGATCATATGTTGATAAGGTGAAAGAGGGCACATGTGCATTCACTGTACTAGTCTCTCTACTTTTGTGTGTGATTAAAAATTTCTGTGTAAAATGATTTTTTTAAAGAAAAGATTCTGAAATATTGTTAAGTAAGTAATCTGAAAGCCCACCCATTATAAACCTCCACAAATTTTTGGTAAAATAAAACAAATGTTTTTATGTAAACAGCTGAACTCTCCATAAAGAAAGGGAAATCTCAAGATTGCAGAAATGCAACAGTGAACTGAAAACAAGAGCAGTAAGTATGTGAGATGACATCACAGGAATGAAGAGCACATGGGTGAACATTTCATGAGCAGATATTGTAATGGCCCTGTCTTGGAGGAAGTCATCAGTCTCAACAAAGAGATGAGGCTTTGAATCCATAGGAAGTACAAATAGGAACCGAGGCCCCCCCCCCCCCACACACACACACAAAAAGCAGGAACTCAACTAGCTCAGCCATATGATGAGGGAGCTTGTCTGACTCTGCCTAGACTCTGATTTGACAAAAATCTTTCTTTGGACGCTTCTTACTACAGCTCTGGTGCTCCCATGGGTTTGAATTTACAACTACAAATGTGATCCAAGAATCCCCCAAGCCAAAAGTTAACATAAAAATTGGCCCTGGGACAGTGATATCTTGGGGTGACTGGTCAAACCAAACACAAAATTGTCCTAAGTGACATGCCCTGAATCCAAAAAAGTTTATAATCTAAAGTCATAAAATAAACAGAAAACAATTCACTAGGGGAAGGAATAATAATAATCATTAGTCACAACCAGCAGCAATAATTGAAGTCTGAGAACTTCAAACAATTGAACAATCTGACAGAGGCTATAGAAACAAGTATGAATAAAATAACTAAAGACAAAAAGGTAGTAATTAAAACCATTTGAAAAAAATGACACACTATAAATAAAGAACTAGAAGATTCAAAAAGAAACCAAATAGAACCTCTAGAAATGAAAAATATGTATGAAGATAATTTAATTAGCAATAATCATGCCTTGGATAAACCTCATTGGCTATGATACTGCCACTGCACAAAGCTGAACATTATAATTTAAAACTCAGTGAATAGATTAAAATAGAATATTAGATACTGCTGAAGAGAGAACTAGAGAATTAAAGAATAAATCTGAGAAAATACACCAGAATTCAGCACAGAGATTTATAGAGGATGGATGAGAATGTCCAACATAAGAGTAATTAGAGATCCAGAAAGAGAGAATAGAAAATCAGGAGTGAGGATATATTCATAGGATTAATAGCTGAGAACTCTCCCAAACTGAAGAAAGATCTGAATCCTCAGATTCAAGAAGCACACCTTCTAGACAAGATATATAAAAAGATATCTACAATAATAAATGCTGGAGAGAGTGTGGAGAAAGGGGAACCCTTCTATATTGTTGGTGAGAATGTAAATTGGTATAGCCACTATGGAGAACAGTATGGATGTTCCTTTAAAAACTAAAAATAGAGTTGCCGTATGATCCAGCAATCCCACTCCTGGGCATATATCCAGAGAAAACTCTAATTCAAAAAGGTACATGCACCCCAATGTTCATAGCAGCACCATTTACAATAGCCAAGACATGGACACAACCTAAGTGTTTATCAAAAGATGAACGGTACAAGAAGATGTGGTATACATATATACAATGGACTATTACTCAGCCACTGAAAAGGATGAAATAATGCCATTTGCAGCAACATAGATGGACCTAGAGATTATCATATTAAGTGAAGTAAGTCAGACAGAGAAATCCAAACATCATATATCACTTCTATGTAGAATCTTTAAAAATTGATATAAATGAACTTATTTACAAAACAGAAATAGACTCACAGACATAGAAAACTTATGGCTACCAAAGGGGATAGCAGGGGTGGGAGGGAAAGAGATAAATTAAGAGTTTGAGATTAACATATACACACCACTATATATAAAACAGTTAAACAACAAGGACTACTGTATAGCACAGGGAACTATATTTAATATCTTATAATAACCTATAATGGAAAAGAATGTGAAAAAGAGTAAATATCATATGTGTGTGTGTGTATATATATATATATATATATATAGAGAGAGAGAGAGAGAGAGAGAGAGAGAGAGAACTGAATCACTCTGCTGTACACCTGAAACTAACATGTTATAAATTAACTATACTTCAATTAAAAAAAAAGAAATCTACAATATATCCCTTACAGTGAAACCAGAAAGGCAAAAAATAATAATTTTTAAAGCAGCCAAAGACAAAATCCAAGTTGTCTACAAGGAAACAAAAATTAAATTTGCATTAAAATTTCTGATAGCATCATGAGTACAGAAAAGTGTGAAATAAATTCTTTAAGTGGATGAGTGAAAAAAGATTGTCAGTCTAGAATTCTGTACCTAGTTAAACAATAGTATTGAGGGTGAAATAAGGATAATTTTAGACAAATAAAAACTGGAATAGCCTCCACTGAAAGAACTTCCAAGGAGTATATTTAATTAAGGAGAGAATTTAACCCAGAAGGAAGAAGCAGGATGCAAGAAATTATGGTGATTATTATATTATGTATACTTGAAATCTTTCGTAATATTTGAAAAGAGTGTAACAGCCTTCTTTGTTTAAACACTTCATTAAATTTTGGATGTTGAGAACCACTGGCTACAGTATCTATTTATTCTTATAGAAACCAGAAACCTAGGGCTTACTGCCTCACTTCCTCAAAAACTTAGAGAAAAATAAGAGTATCCTCCAAATTTTGAAATTTGAAAAAAGAAAGAAAGAAAGAAAGAAACCCTACATCTTGGATGCACAAAGGAAATAAGAGAGAAAATGATATAATTTAAGTTAAATTGTATTATTGAATTATTCTGATTTCAGAATTTTAAACTACATATTTGTTGCCTACATATCCTATGTAAATCATAATTAAGATTTTATATTATTATAAGATATGCAAAACTGCCTATGTAATTTAGTTATGAAATGAGGTAAGCAGAAGTGGAAATTTATGTTAAAACAATTATAATGGTGATATCATTATTCAGTCTGTACATAGTACTGTTTAGAATCTTTAATAGCTATTTATATTATTACAAGGCCATAGGTGCTTGTGAAAGGTGAAAGATGTGGGAAATACAGAGTAGTGCAAAGAAGAATATAAAAAGTTACCTATAGTACTATGACTCAGAAATAACCACTGTAAACATTTGGATATATATCATTACTGAAGTCAAACGACCTAAACACAACTTCCAGCTTCCTTACTCACTGCCTTTACAGATGATATTTAAACTCTCTCAACATTAATTTCTTTACTGTACCATGCGGGTATTAACAGTATCTACTTAATGAGGTGTTCATGTAAGGTATATAGTACAATACTTGGCACATAATAAATTTGACTTATTTCACTAGGCTTTTTTTCTTTCATACTATATATCATATATACTTAACATAACATGAATATATTTAACATTACAATGCACTGTACATATTCAATGTACATATTATTTAGTAGCCTGCTTATTCACTCACTAATAGGCCTTGGATATTTCTACATATCAGTATGTATTCTTCCACAACATCATTTTTAATGGTTGTACATTTTTCCAACATATGATGGATTAAGAGGAAGAGGGGGAAGAAGAACAAAAGACTGATTAAAAACCCATAGGAAAGAGTGGCATGGGCTTATAAATACTACCAAACGTAAACTAGATAGCTAGTGGGAAGCAGCCGCATAGCACAGGGAGATCAGCTCGGTGCTTTGTGACCACCTAGAGGGGTGGGATAGGGAGAGTGGGAGGGAGACGCAAGAGGGAGGAGATATGGGGATATATGTATAGCTGATTCACTTTGTTATAAAGCAGAAACTAACACACCATTGTACAGCAATGATATTCCAATAAAGATTTTTTTTTAAAAAAAAACAACCCATAGGAAAGAAATTATAACCCAGAAACAAAAAACACAAACCTTTAAAAATTTTATATATTATAAGAAAGCAACAAGAAAATGAGTTTAACCAAACAAGAACTCAAAGACAAAAGAAAAAACATTGGAATAAAAGAAAATGAGGCTATAACACTAAAAATATTAACAGTAAAAGTATTTAGAAATAATAAAAATTAAAGAAACTTAGGATAATCATTATGAGCACAATTAAGAAGATATATGTATAAGGAAGACAGCAAGTTAACAGAAAAATGTTCCTCTGAATCCAAGAACCCAAAAGTGGAAGAGAAAAACCTTGAAAGATGCTATAAATTTGTTTTCCTGAAATGAAGGAATAACTGAGTCTGCATATGAAAAGGGCAACCATATTTCATTATGACCTCAGAATGACAGACATCAAGATATAAACTATTTAAGTTAATAAGTTTAATAGAATTCTTCAAGAACTGGGCATCAAATGTGTTCTCTGCTCATGGGTTGTCACTTCTTCCAGGCTTTTTTGGTGAACAGAGACAAACTGGTATGTATTTTTAAAGGAGGAAAAAATACTGAGTTTATACCGATATTACCAATTCAAAATTAAGATTATAGGGTTTTAATTTATTTGTCTTTATATTTGTACCTTTTTTCTCTTATGTTGAAAATGTTGGTTCCTGAAAACATGAATATAAATACTTATTTGCTTTCCCCTATAATGTGCAAACAATAGCTTCAAAATAACAACCCCAATATAAGTCTACTTAATGGAAGCTTGAAATTGATTAAAGATTTAAATGGAAGACCTGAAACCATAAAACCCCTAGAAGAAAACATAGGAAAAAAGCTCCTCGACACTGGTCTTAGCAAAGATTTTTTGAATAAAATGCCAAAAGTACAGGCAACAACAGCCAAACAAACAAGTGGAACTATATCAAACTAAAAAGCTTGAAAAGACAACTTACGGAATAGGAGAACATATCTGCAAATCATGTATCTGATAAGGGGTTAATCGTCAAAATATATAAGGAACTCACACAACTCAGCAGCAAAAAACCCCTAAATAATCCAATTTTAAAATAGGCAGAGGATTTGAATAAACATTTTTCCAGAGAAGATATAAAAATGGACGACAGTATATTAAGGGCCAGGACTTCAACATATGAATATTTGAGGGATACAAACATTCAATTGATAATATTCTAACCCTGGCCCCCAAAATTCATTGTCCTTCTCACATGTAAAATATATTCACTCCATCCCAACGGCTCAGAAAGTCTTAAATCATTTCAGCATCAAAGTCTAAAGTCCAAAGTCTCATCTAAATGTCATCTAAACCATATATGGCTGAGACTCAAGGTATGGTTCACCCTGAGGCAAAATTCCCCTTCAGCTGTGAACCTGTGAAACAAGACAAATTATGTGATTCTAAAACAAAACGGGGGACAGGCATGGGAGAGACATTCCCATTCCAAAAGGGAGAAATAAGAAAGAAGGAAGGGGTGACAGGGCCCTACTTGAACACTGATGGTGCTAGATGTGTCCCCACACATTACCTGCCTTACTGCCTCTCGTGATTGGCTGGAAAATGACCACTTGGCCAACCCCCAAACTCTAGAATAAGCAAAGACTCTTGATTTAAGGTCTTCATTTCTCTCCCAAGGCAACCCTCCCATATTATTTTTTCTATTTTTTGTTGACTTTCAAGGACACATAATATGGTAACATAGTTACTGTGGCTTAATAGCCATCAGATCATCATAAATCAGTCTCCTGAAATGTATATCCTAAAGGCCTTTGTCCAGTGCACATCTGTAAACACAGAACCGCAGCAGAAACAAACTCTCTGCCTTTGATTACTTAATAAACAATGGAAGAATTGGAAAGTAATTTCAAGGAGGGAATTGTAGAATTCCAGAACTCCCACTTCCTGAGGTGATAAAATTCTCATTAGTACCTATAAAAGCATGGTGGGCCTTCCCATAAAATTGAAAACAAAAGGCTCTGCTCAGCTTATCTAAGATAATTATATTATGAATAAGTTTTTAAATCTAAGAATTAAACTATAATCTGATTAAAAATGGAAACTCTAAGACAGACCTTTAAAATAAAACTTTTATAACTGTAAATAAAACTTGATGATGTTTAGAAAAATGATATATTTATTATAGACTAGAAATAGTATGAATTAGCAATCTTGTCTTTTAAAGAATTAAGAATTGAAATGAATCATGTTTCCTTCGGGCTCTGAACCTCTCTTACAGAATTTCTCAAGTTATAAATAACACATTCAGGTCTCAAGGCAGTTACTAGACAACTGACTACTTGAGGACAGGACTTCTAACTGACCCACCATTAGAGTCTACAGAGCCAAACCCCAGAGCTTGGCACCCAATAAGTAGCTGCTTAGGAGCGAATGGTGCTTCTTAGAATATTAACCTAGCCTCTCAGAAATTGAGATGTCTCACAAAACTTGGAAGAGTACATATATGTCAGAGTGAGTTTACACCAATTAATACAATCATAAACAAGTACTGTGAATCTAATCAATTCAAACACCACATGTAGGTATTAGGTTAATGATGCAGAGCAGCAAAAAAGAAGAATAAAAGAAGTTAACACTAAGAGACAAGGAATAGTTTGCATCAAATGTGAACTGTTGCAAAACTTTTGGCTTGGAAAAGTCATTACCATACTCATTCCAACTACAAGTAAGTGAAAAGGCATATTCTTCAAAGACACAAGTAACAGCAAACAGATTCCCGCTGATGGGTTTCTTGCTCTCAGCACAAAATTGTACAAAGACCAAAAGCCTGTGATAGCAAATTGAAAGATTCAGGCAAAAGAATATATACAGTGCTGGTTTTCTTTCAGAACCACAGAGTAAAGTAAATTACACATTTTAAAAAAACTTTTATGTGAGAATCTGGCTTTTAAAAGATCATTTTAGGAGCTTCCCTGGTGGGGCAGTGGTTAAGAATCCACCTGCCAACGCAGGGGACAGGGTTCGAGCCCTGGTCCAGGAAGATCCCACATGCCGCGGAGCAGCAAAGCCCATGCGTCATAACTACTGAGCCTGCGCTCTAGGGCCCACGAGCCACAACTACTGAAGCCCGCACGTCTAGAGCCCATGCTCCGCAACAAGAGAGGCCACCAAATGAGGAGCCTGCGCACTGCGACGAAGAGTGGCCCCTGCTTGCCACAACTAGAGAAAAGCCTGCGCACAGCAACAAAGACCCAACGCAGCAAAAAATAAAAATAATTTGTTTTAAAAAAGATCATTTTTGCCCTTGAATTTGATCAGGACTGTTTCTGCAATGCTATTATCTGCTACCGTTTTTTTTTTCTTTTTTTTCTGTACATGGATCAAGTGTATGGGGCTGTTCTTCCTCAAGAGGAACCTGTGATAATGAATCTGGAGAAGAAAGTTTTGAGCCAAAAACCTTTTTGATGTGACAATTTAACTCTGACTCTTGTTTGCTATAATAATGTATTATAGGCACATTACCTTTGGGGGAAGATGTCACCTGGGGGGTACTGCGGGATTCATTTTGGAGAAGGGGTCTGGAAGTCTTGCCCAAAAATCTTTGCAATGGGAGGAATGGGACTGAAGCTAAAGGAGAGCAAACCAGGTACTGCTCCATTATCCCTTTCAAAAGCCTAGCTCTGCAAATGATTGAGTTCGCTCTCTCTGGGAGGAACCCAATACATCCCAGGGACAGAGTCATCTACAGATGCAATGAGGAAGAAGAAAAGGAGAGTGGGGAGAAAAAAAGAGAGACTCCATAACTACATTCAAATTTCCTTTCTCCCTCTCCCAAGAATTATGCAGGTCCTTATTAGAATGCTACCATGCCAACCAGATAAGCAGGCAACAATTATTTAAATGCTTCACTTGTTCTTGCTTAGATATTGATATTAGCCAGAGCCCACGTCTGAATCTCATAACTGTTCTTTAAGCCGAAAGAATATGATTTAGCATATAGAGAGGGCAACCAACTATACTTGAACCTTGGAGTCTAACACTGGTGGCCAGCAGAGCACATAAGGGATGGTGTCCAGGGTCATGACTACAGTAAATTTTGGAGTAGCAAATTCCTAATGAAGTAGTTTAGGCAGTCCTCAGACTCTCCCAGTTACAAAAAGAAAACAAAAGAAAAAGAAAACCCACCCGTTTCCTCTAAAGCACGTGTCCTTAATTATAATCCAAAGACCTCAATGGGCTTATACATAAAATTTTTGCTGTCAATCCCACTCCTGGGCATATATCCAGAAAAGATGAACACTCTAATTCAAAAAGATATATGCACCCCAATGTTCATAGCAGCATTATCTACAATAGCCAAGATATGGAAGCAACCTGTGTCCATTTACAGATGAGTGAATAAAGAAGATGTGGTGTATATATATATGTGTATAGATACATATCTATAAGTATATATGTATATACATATACATACAATGGAATATTACTCAGACATGAAAAAGAATGAAATAATGTCATTTGCAGCAACATGGATGGACCTAGACATTATCATACTAAGTGAAGTAAGTCAGAGAAAGACAACCGTATATGATATCACTTATATCTGGAATCTAAAAAATAGTACAAATGAACTTAATTACAAAACAGACTCACAGACATAGAAAAGAAGCTTATGGTTACCAAAGGAGAAGAGGTGGGGGGGGGGATAAATTGGGAGTATAGGATTAACAGATGCACACTACCATACATAAAATAGATAAACAACAAGAATTTACTGTATAGCACAAGGAACTATATTCAATATCTTATAATAAATTATAGTGGAAAAGAATTAAAAATAATGTATATATGCATATATATATATATATATATGTATATATAACCAAATCACTTTGCTGTATACCTGAAACTAACACAATATTGTAAATCAACTATACTTCAATTAAAAGAAAATTGCTGGGCTTCCCTGGTGGCGCAGCAGTTGAGAGTCCGCCTGCTGATGCAGGGGACGCGGGTTTGTGCCCCGGTCCGAGAAGATCCTACATGCCGCGGAGCGGCTGGGCCCGTGAGCCATGGCCGCTGAGCCTGTGCGTCCGGAGCCTGTGCTCCGCAACGGGAGACACCACAACAGTGAGAGGCCCGCGTACAGCAAAAAAAAAAAAAAAAAAAAGAAAATTGCTGTCTATGAAGAAATTAGATTGGATGGGAGAAAAATAGCATCTCTATTTCCATTAACCTCCAGTTGAAATTTAGCATACTTAAATGCTTATCAATGTAGGCAACAATCAGAAAAACTATTTAGAAATCATAGCTATTTTCATATCAACAGAGTTATTACAGACATTTCAAAATATTATGTATGCTCATCCATATTATAAAATTACAGGTATTGACCTAGGCTGATATCATTATTTAATATGTTAATAAATAAATACATGTATTACTATATCATGAATTTATATTTCCAATATTTTGATAACTAGATTTTAATAAAATTGCCTTTCTTTTTGATTCTGTGCAATGTGTTTTAAGCACCAAAACGTTATTCTGAGAAGGCACCTATAAGCTTTACCAGTTTGTCAAAGCAGTACTTGGCACAAAAAAGCTAAGAAGCTCTGCTATAGAGCATCACTGTTTTTCCTGAGGATGTGACAAAAACAGCTAGAACTCAGGTACCCTAAAGCAGTATTTCACAAGTTGAAGAATCAATCATACAGGCTTTTTCACAGGAAGAAATTATGCAGGTATACATAAAATTAAACACAAACCCCTTTATACCTATAGGTCTAACACACAATGAAATCAATATGTATAAATTAAACATAAATGAAACTACAAAACTAATAAGATTTAAATTAATTACATTAATGAATTAATATTAACAGTGTTCTGCTAAGACACCATGAATATGGTGCTAACTCCTGAAGCACAAGTTCTCCTGTATTTAGGAAGCTTATGCTACCATGTATCCCCGCTGAGTAAGTCTGTTTTTCTCTATTTTAACTGCCACAAAGGCGTCCTTTGTACAACATGCCAGTACATACTTTAGTTCTGCAATTGAGAAGACTACCAAATCTGCCTCTGTTCCTCTCTCGATGGCTAGCAAATGTCTAAGAAATACAGCTTAGCAGCAACTTTATCAAAAATAGAAACACAAATACAGTCACCAAAATTTTATCTCAGTACTTGTTATAAGATGGTTATCCAGGTTATCAAGAGTAGGTGTGCATTATTTTTTTATTACCATTGAAATGAAAGCATACATTTAAGAAGTTCTTATAAAGAATTCTTGGGTCCCCCAGAAAAAACTGAGGTCCCTCAGCCCCCAGATGAAGAAATACTGTCCAAAAAACAACAGAGGAATGATGTCATTCACACATATAAGCACAGATTCCCCCTCTAAACCGCACAATAATCTGCAGTCAGTAATGTAGAGAGGTGGGTACATGAATCTGAGAACAGCATAACTGACTTAAGAAGAATATAATTAAGACATCCAGGATTCCACTCTGGACAGGATTAGAAAATGTCAGGGA
This sequence comes from Aethalodelphis obliquidens, assembly GCF_003676395.1. Taxonomy (NCBI): domain Eukaryota; kingdom Metazoa; phylum Chordata; class Mammalia; order Artiodactyla; family Delphinidae; genus Aethalodelphis; species Aethalodelphis obliquidens. The sequence goes on along the minus strand of NW_020837950.1, from coordinate 5,393,315 downwards.
AAAAGGAGAAGGGACTTTATCTGATTTCAGATGTCTAATTAGAGCCCCTCTCCCCATATTCCATCCTTGGATAGTTTCCTGATAAATAGTAACCCAAGTAAAACTTCAGGACTTGCTCTGATCCTCTTAGCTTCGTATTCTCGCAGAACTCACTTACAAGCTAATAGAAATACTGTGTTAAAAGCAGAAAACTAGGAAGAAAGAATAATCTTAAGGTTTCTGATTGGTATACAAGCTTTCTACAGGCAGCAAATTCGGAGTATGTGTTCAGGGCATTTTGGTACCGAGTTATCAGTGCTAATAAATCACTGCTATTTAGACAGTTTCACTGTCAATCCAAGTCATTTTATCTTCAGGGACTGTATAATTCATTGAGGAAAAAAAATAAATACAAGGTGAAGAATTGTTAGAAGAGTGGTTGAAATAAATTATGGTATAATGAGAGTATGGAAGGCTATTTAATCACTGTAATAATGAATTAGAGCTAAATCATTGTCTTAGAGATATTTACATGAAGTGTCCTTGAGTGAGAAAAACATTATGTAGAAAACTGTACGTAATAAATGTGATCTCATTTTTTGAAAAACAAAAACACCTCTATGTGTATGTCATTCTGTATACAAGTTTGTGTACATATGTTTATATATAATTTATGAGCATGGAGAAAACTGTAAAATCATACACACCAGGTTGTTAAGATGGGCTAACTGTGGGCAGAAATAAGGTAATATGATGCAAAAGGAAGAAGAATTGAAGTGATTTATGCAAAAAAAAAGGAGATAAAGTCTTCCGTTTTAAAATAATATATATAATATGATCATATTTATTCATTACAGAAAGAAGAAAAACCAATTCCCAATGTTGGAGGAAATGAAAAAGAAGCAGTAGAGTAGATAAGGAAGGTAAAACTGATCGAGGGGTAGGAAATACTTCCAGAATGGCACGATAAGACCCTCCAAAACTCTGTTCCTCCATAGAAATAGTAAAAACACTGGGAAAAAAATATCAAAATCAGATTTTTCAGAACTTTGGAATTTAACCAAAGGCTTGCAGCAGAGGAACATTTGTTCAAGAAAAATGGCTGAATCACAGTGAGAACTATGAGCTTTGTAGCGTTTTTTGTTTTCATTTTTGTTTTTTATTGGCTGCGTTGGGTCTTCGTTGCTGCGCGCGGGCTTTCTCTAGTTGTGGTGAGCGGGGGCTACTCTTCGTTGCGGTGCGCGGGCTTCTCATTGCTGTGGCTTCTCTTGTTGCGGAGCACAGGCTCTAGGCACGCGGGCTTCAGTAGCTGTGGCACACGGGCTCAGCAGCTGTGGCTCGCGGGCTCTAGAGTGAAGGTTCAGTAGTTGTGGCGCACGGGGCTTAGCTGCTCCACAGCATGTGGGATCTTCCTGGACCAGGGATAGAACCCGTGTTCCCTGCATTGGCAGGCAGATTCTTAACCACTGCGCCAGCAGGTAAGTCCCACTTTGTAACATTTTAACTTGCCATATTCCCATCACCCTCTCCTCAGTTCTACAGGAGCCTTGAAAACCAATGAGCTTGCAACCATGGTATCTATAAAAACCAGCAACCTAGGGGGAAGAATGGGTCTGAAGCTCCCCAAAAAGCCACCCCCAGAGAATTATCACCATTCAACTTGTCTAGAAGCTCCCCGGAAAGGATCCATTCTCAGTACTTGTCTTTACTTGATCTCAGAGCTTTCTCTTTGCAAAAAGTTCCATCCCCAGGGTACGTGTGGAAAACAATCTGTGGCAATTGTTTAACATCACAGTTACCTGAGGCAAGGATACCTGTTGTAAATAAGAGGCTGACCAAAACACTTAAAAGGAAGAACTAGGGAATGAGATGTCTGAAGAGGCCTTTGAAAAGCTCTGACATATTCCCTGGGATACTAGAAGGCCAGGGCGGTGCCTATATCCAAGAAAAATATGAAAAGCCAGTCACAAAAGCCACACATTTATTGTATGATGCCCTTTATATGAAATGTTCAGAACAGGCAAATCTATAGAGACTGAAAGTAGATTAGTTTTGGACACAGGCTGAGGGAGAGGGGAAATGAGGAATAATGGATACAGCATTTCTTTTTGCAGTGATGAAAATGTTCTAAAATTAGATAGTGGTGATAGTTGCACAACTCTGTGAATACATTTTAAAAATACTGAATTATATGTATTAGAGGTCAAATTTAATGGTACGTGGATTATACCTCAAAAAGCTTTCTGTAAGTAAATGAGAGGTATGATGTGTTTTCATCTGATATAGAAGGTTTAGGAGCTGGTCATCAAAGAGCACAATGAGAGAACAAAACACTTTATGCTTTCAGCACATTAGCCCACTCTCATGTCACTTTAATTCCTGATTAGAGTTTCTAGGCTATTTTATTTTGTGCCATATTATTTTTAACCCAAAAGCTATTGGTTGGTCAAAGAGTTTTTCCCTCTCCTTAAAATTCAATTTATGCTTAAATATTTATAAAATATATAAGAAGAAAAGATGAAAATAAAAATCTAAACACAGAATGCAACCTAGGAAAATCCCTTGCTGAGATACAGCATGAAAGCTAGCTATGGGCCTTTTTCCTTTCCATATTACAACTGGTTTTCAAAATGTAACTAATGAAACTCCAGATGTAACAGATGTCACATAAAGCCTATTTCACATTTACAAAGCTCTGCCACACAGTGTAACCTAGGAGGCATCTGGCTAAAACTTTACAAACTGCAGTATTCTGTGCTTTGGCATGATATTAAGGACCTCCAAAAGGAAGCGTCTTAAGGAAAGGCTATTTCCTGGTACTTTTTGCCAGGAGTTCTCCCCTTCGTTTTCTACCCAGGATATTGAGAAGGACAGAATGTCTCGCCACTGTAGTTTTGGACTAGAGTGGACTCAAAAAGCTTTTACATATGCCAGAAATTTAGAATGACACTTTAATTAGAGAATAATATTTTTTTAAAAAAGGAATAAAAGTAAATTCTCTGCTAGGTGTTAGTAGAGAAATAAGCATTAAATTATACTTTAAGTAAAATTGGTTAAATAAATATCAAGTGAGAAGTGTGATTTGGCATCACCAATAAAAAAGAGGTCAGATATTAAATTTTTGAAATGACTGTAGTTCATTTATTTATTCATTCAACAAATATTTTGTTGAGCACTGGCTATAAAGCAGTAAACAAAATACATTACTCTCCTGGAGCTTAAAATTTGCTCAGAAATGCTCCTGCTACTGAAAAGAAAGCAATGAAATTAAATAAGGAAGCATGAAATACTTGAAAGAACGCTGATCTAGGAGTCCCAAGACCTGAATCCCAATTCCATGGCTACCAATTAGTAAATAAGTGACACCGGATACATCAACTTAATTTCCCTAAGCCTCAATTTCATACCTTGAAAAATGGTCTGTCCTGCATACCTTGTCAGCTATTTATAAGGGCCACAGAGAGATAAACAACAAGGTCTTACTGTGTAGCACAGGGAACTATATTCAATATCCTGTGATAAACCATAATGGAAAAGAATATGAAAAAGAATATATATATATATATGTATAACTGAATCACTTTGCTGTACAGAAGAAATTAACACTGTACTGTAAATCAACTATACTTCAATAAAATTAAAAAAATAATAATAAGGACCACAAAGAAAATATTCAAACTTGCCCTGAAAACTATCAAAAGCTCTATACTCACAGACTAGCAGTATTACTGAAGTGTATGAAAAACTATCAAATCCCTAACAATAAATAATTTTAGTTATTATAGACAGTCTATTGAGGGCCTATGTGGTGAGACAGTAAAGCCCAAGGCTAACTGTCAAGTACATTAACAAGACAGAATGACACATTTTCAAAGGTTTTGACCTTTCTACATTTAATCATTCTAATTTCACCTGGGTTTCCTTTACATGTCAAATTACGTTCATATTCTCAAGCAATGTTCTACCCATAGGAAGAGAAAATGAGTCAAACAGACTCCCATCAAACTTCCAAACTGAGCAGCAAGGACCATATGTTTCTTTACTCTTCAGGGTATGTGTTCGTCACCTCTATTTGAATCTTAACAAATGACAGAACTTTCAAAATAGAGACAAATCCACCTTGTAAAAGAAAATAACAATTGCTATAATTGCAACCACACTAATTGGACTGAGTTTTTGCTTAAATTACTTCTGCCCTTTTGTTGAAAAACACTGCCCTAAGAATAATGAAGTGCTTGTTATAAAGCAGAAACTAACACACCATTGTAAAGCAATTATACTCCAATAAAGATGTAAAAAAAAAAAAAAAGAATAATGAAGTGCTTAAGACATGACTGAAATATTAAAGACTTCAAAATTAAACTCTTGAGGAAAACAAATTTTACTTAGCATAATTTGGGTTTGTAGTATTACCGTCAGGTAATGAATATGAATCCGTATAAATCGCTGGTGAACTCTTAAGCATAAGAAACAGTTAATATCTACCAGTACTCCATGAAACAACGGAAGCCAAACATTCTGACTCTTTGGGGCTAGAGAGAGAGAATAATCCTGCGTTTCTTCAGATACTAGCAAACATACTATGATAGCTTAAGAGTCAGCTTAATCCTTCCCTTCCTGGCTCAGAATGAAAATAAATATTCTGTCCTAGACCTAAGATGTGATTTCCCTTTGGAGGTTTTCAGGAAGGAGGGAGCAACAAACAAGAAAGTGATCAGGGATGAATGGGTTTTGGGTAATTTTCAATCACATAACCTTGTTTTAGGAAGTAGAAAGTAAGACTCAAGACAACTGCAGAGAAAGCTCTTAACAGTGACTGTGCTCTGATTATGATTTATCAGCACTGACTAGGTAACTTTCCACACTAATCCACTCCCACTAGCATTCTGGAAGGTTAGTAACTTTACTAAAAAAATTGGAGGGGTATTGAGGGATAGAGCCACATTCCGGAGCATATCATCTGTTGCCATCTAACTGGACCCATCTCCATCCTTTCTGTCTTCTCTCTCTCTCTCTGCAAGCACTTTTTCTGGAATAACTGACAAATATCTCCATGTGTCCTCAAAAAGAAGTTTTGGCCATGCCATTTATCTCAAGGTGTGATTGTCAGTCACCAACAAGTAAAATAAATTGCATAGCCAATAAAACCAGGAAATGAGAAAGAACACACAGACACCTCGAAAGCAAACGAAGGGATAGCTCCTGTCAAATCCCTTGGCATTCGATTATTGAACTGCGTGCCTGGTCTTCCCACTTCTCGCTGTAAGCATCTCACTGCAAACATTTTCACCACATAACTAATTGACTGTAAGGCAATTTTGCAATGAAAGTAAACCACCTGGTTGACAGTTTGGTTTCAACGGGTTGAAATGTGTTATCATTTCTTCCGGTTAGAGACGTTACTGATGGCTTTATTGAGCTGACAGAAGACGATTTGCTTTCTTATCTTGAAACACTGCACTGGAGGAGAAAGAGGCTGAGGGCCCCAGAGGTGCAGAGCTGAACCTACATTTCCCATAGAACTTTGGAAAGTCTATCAACGGACATGTGACAGTATGCGAGGAACAAACACCAGTGGAGAAGGCTTTCACAGCGCAATACAGAACTCAGTTACAAATATGCATCCTAGTATTTGGAAACTGATACCTCTCTTAACAAAGGAACAAATTTTAGCAAAAAAGATAGAGTGCAATGCTGAACGAGGAGACAAATCAACAAGCAAAAAAAAAGTGTATAAAAATACTATAAACAGAAGACTTGGAAGACAAGGTACAACTCACAAAATAAACTCAATTATTTGTGCAGTGTCACCATGAACCTACACACATTTTAAACATATTCAAAAATTTTGTATTTAGCAATGTCTTTTTAATTGTTATTCATTTCTCACATTTCATTATGTCTTTTTAAATGTCCCTCTTTCATTTTATATCTTTCATGGTAAAATTGCCTTACAACCAATTAATTATGAGGCAGAAATGCTTACAGCAAAGATGTCTAAGGCAAAGATGCTTACAGCGAAATTACCTCGAAGAACCACAGAATTAGGATACCTGCCACAAGGCACCAATAACAAAATAAGTAACTTAGTTTACTTATTAATTTAACCATCTCAAAATAAGTAACTTAAAACTTAAAAAACAGAACCACCGTAAAATCAACACTGTCATACTGGGGCAAGCAGCATAAATTTTTATGTCTCAGAAACACTGAATGGCATTGGTACCTTTTTATTTCTTACTCCAGTCCCTATCTGGATGGCTGAGCTGAGGGCATTTCATGTTTAGTAACAGGGCACATGCTTGCTAGATAAGGGAGCAGAGCTTTTCCTGTGTGACCAGTAAGTGACTGTGATTAAGAGCATCAGCACACTTAAAAATCTACCTGTGGGTTCCACAGACATTAAAGGGCCCAGCTATTTAGTACCTTCAGACTTACTTGTGCTCCTGTGATTTTGGTCCCCTGGGAGAGAAGCCTCCATAGTCCAGGCTGGAATGTGTTGGGTGGGATTGGCAGTAGATGTCCCGGTGCTCTCGTTATGAGTTGTACTTGGAAGAATAACATCATACACATGGACTTCACCATCAGTGACCAAAGGTTCACTCCCGTTTGATTTAAAATAGGCTTTTTTTAATGTTCCTGAAAGACCAAACAAAGATATTTTAAAACATTACTAGAAGTATTTATTTTACTTTATTTTATTTTAATTTTACTTTTTTTTTTTTAATTAATAAATTTATTTATTTATTTTTGGCTGAGTTGGGTCTTCGTTTCTGTGTGAGGGCTTTCTCTGAGGCAAGCGGGGTCCACTCTTCATCGCGGTGTGCGGGCCTCTCTTGTTGCGGAGCACAGGCTCCAGACGTGCAGGCTCTGTAGTTGTGGCTCGCGGGCTCTAGAGCGCAGGCTCTGTAGTTGTGGCTCGCGGGCTCTAGAGCGCAGGCTCAGTAGTTGTGGCTCACGGGCCCAGTTGCTCCGTGGCATGTGGGATCTTCCCGGACCAGGGCTCGAACCCGTGCCCCCTGCATTGGCAGGCGGATTCTCAACCACTGCACCACCAGTGAAGCCCCTTATTTTATTTTTATTTATTATTTTTGGCTGCACTGCATGGCTTGCAGGATCTTAGTTTCCCCAACCAGGGATCAAACCCGTAACCCCTGTAGTGAGGGTGCAGAGTCCTAACCACTGGACTGCTAGAGAATTGTCTAGAAATATTTATTTTAAAAAACGTATTAGGGAAACTCTAGAGCTGCTTTCCCAGGCAAACGCAAAGAGAAAATGATGGCCAGCAAGACCACCCACTTCTCGAGACAACCAGTAGTTTCTCTTCTGTCGTAGATCACATAACCCTGTGAGGTGGCTATTGCTTCTCAAGAGCTAAAGGTTTAGAAATTGAGTCTCCCATCCAGGTTTCCTAGTGCCCAAAGAATTTAGGGCAATTCTACCTCACCTGGGACTCACCACAAATAAAATGCGGCAAATCTTACAGTGTTTCCTTCCTGCTTTCTCAGTGTCTCAATTTCACACATCATTTTAGGCTCCTCAGTACCCAGGACACAAGCTCTCCCTATCTTTCTACCTTCCACAAAGGACAACAATGCCAGCTTACCTGCGGCCTTCTATTTCTCCACACTTGGCACTAAATTTCAGTGAACGACACACAACAGATAATAAAAATAATAGGGCTCAAATATTTCCCAACACTCGTAGAAACCCCCCCCCCAAAAAGTAAAACTCCAATTCCAGCAAAACTAAAAGAAGAAACTATATTATCTTCATCTTCGACCAGAAGCTATAAATTTGATTATAAGAAATAGGCATTAAACTAAGACTATCAACTGGTCACTTTCTCAAGGTATTTATTCATGGACAAAATAAAGAGTCCAACCCAAGACTATTGGGAATCCCCTAGCTTTAGCTTTAGGCAGAAAATCTGAAAACTTTGAAAGAGATCATGTATTTTTAACTCAGTCAAAATAGACAACAGAGTGTTTCCAGAATATAGCACTCTGGTTGAGTATGCCACTAAAATAAATGAATGTGATATTGACCCATTATAGAAATACCCAAGGGAGACTTTTTTTTCCTAAAAGCATTTACAGTGAATGCTCTACTTGGCTCTCACTTTTCCAAACAGCCCATGGACCATTAAAAAAAAAAAAAGAAATATAAATAAAATGTTTAATATCAGTCTACAGAAAATATTTCTCTCCATGTGCTTGACACTTGGAAAACATTAACTACAAATCAAAATAGAAAAGAAGCTGTTTTCTAGCTAACTAAGGTCAACAGGATTCTAAGTAAAAAGGTGGAGTGTAAAAGTTAAATCATGACCACGTGGTGCAGGTAACACACTCCCCAAACTGTGTGATTATGAATAAATATTAAATGCAGTAGGTGAAATGAAAGATTTCATTTAATTGTTGATTTTCAAAATGATTTAGAATTGATCCTAGATCAAGATAAATGTATGCGATAGATTTGTTCTCTATATAATGTGTATTTTATTCATACAGAAAAATTTACTAATTAGATATAATTTTATTTTTCACTTATTAGTTGCTCTCTTCTTTGCTAATTTTGGCATAGAGATTTTGCACATAACGTGTTATTTCCACTAACATGGCTATAATGAATGTATAAGACCCATAAAATCAATTGACTTATCACACTGACCCTGTAAGTCAGCATCCAGCTCTATCAACACACTTTGAGCAAATGCCAACTCCTCAGTTATATCCCTGTGTAATTCACTTAAAGGGAGTTCCTTATCGTATGAAATATTTCAACAGTTGTTCTTAACATTTTGTTTGTAATGACTAGCCTTATTAATAATCTTTCCTTTAACTTTTTCACCTAACCATAGGGGTGAAAGTGCTAATAATATTTGTTTACTCTAAAATAGTCTTTAAACACCAGCTTTTTCAGGAAACACTGCCTTGAAAAACAACTTCCTTAAAAAAAAAAAAAAAAGCAGTTTCCTGGCTCTTAAACTCTCCATATCAAAGCAAGTTGGCAGAATAGAAAGATAACACATGATATACGGTCGTTGCTGCAGCTAATGTCCCTAAACTATATTTTTGAGAGAATGACAAAGACGACAAGCCTAAAGGACCTGTCTTTAAAAGCCTAAACTGACTAGACCATTTGTTTTCAAGTATCTCTGGAAACTAACCAACTCTCAGCTCACAGTTGGTCCTCTATTATGCATTCTTTAAAAGCACAAAAGACAGAATTCAGTAAGACTAAATACTGTTAAGCTACATCACGATGAGCTACAAAAATGCTGAGAGATATCAGCCCAAAGTAGAGTGTTCATTCTTTCAGTGTTGCCCCATCCTTTTCCACATTCCTATTTTGACAGTGCCGTGGTTAAAAGTACAGACTCTACAGCCTGACCACCTGGGTTTAAATCCCATCACTACTTACTAGCCCTGAAACTTTGGGCAAACTCTCAACTGCCATAAAATAAGGAAAATCAAAGCACCTCCCCTTATTGGGCCGGCCATTAGGATCAAATTAGTCAATACATACATAAACACTTGGAACAGTTCCTGGCATACAGTAAGATCTCAATAACTGTTAGTCATTACTACGCAGTAATAGTAATGAAAGTAAAATTGTCTTCCTTAGGGCTACTATGGTACTTTTATATTTTATTTTTATTTTCGGCTGCACTGGGTCTTCGTTGCTGCGCATGGGCTTTCTCTAGTTGCGGTGAGCGGGAGGCTACTCTTTGTTTCAACGCGCGGGCTTCTCACTGCGGGGGCTTCTCTTGTTGCGGAGCACGGGCTCTAGAGCGCAGGCTCAGTAGTTGTGGTACACAGGCTTATTTGTTCCGCAGCATGCGGGATCTTCCCGGACCAGGGCTCGAACCCGTATCCTCTGCATCGGCAGGCAGATTCTTAACCACTGCGTCACCAGGGAAGTCCTAAGGTACTTTTAAATAAATGCCAATTTCCTTTTACTCTAAGTGCATCCCAGCATAATAAAATGGCTAAGGTAATTTTCAAAAGTGAATCACTTAACCCACTTTTGGAGTAAAATAACTGTGACTCTTTCATGCTAAGTTATTAATAGAAGGCCACATTACATCAAGGCTGTATGGCTCAAAAGTGTTTCAGCTATAACACAGCTCTATTTAACAATGTTTAAGAAACAGTCTGCATTTCCAACAATAATAGTCAAGTATTACTGATCATTTACAATGAGTGGATTGAGCACCGTGGCAGCAAAATAATGCTCCCCCCAGAGATGTCCACATCCCGAGTCCCAGAACCTGTGAATAGGTTACTTTACATACCTTACATGGCAAAAGGGATGTTGCAGATGTAAGTTAGGGAATCTGAGATGGGGCAATTATCCTGGATTATTCAGGTGAGCCCACGGTAGTCATGGAATCCTTGTAAGCAGAAGAGGGAGGTGAGAGAGTGTGTGTCAGAGCTATGCAGTGTGAGAAAGACTCAATGGGCCATTGCTCATTTTGAAGATGGCAAGGGGCCACAAGCCAAGGAACGCAGGAAGCCTCTAGAAGCTGGAAAAGGCAGAAAACAGACTGGCCCCTAGAGCCTCCAGAAGGAATACAGTACTACCGACACCTTAATTTTAGCCCAGTGAGACCAATTTTGGACTTCTGACCTCCATAACTCTAAGGTGCTATATTTGTGTTATTTTAAGCTACCAAGTTGTTACAGCAGCAATAGGAAACTAACACAGGCACCTTACTAAGTATCCTTACTATGGGCATTTATTGAGTTAGCCTTCCAACAATCCCATGAAACAGATGCTATAATTAACTCTTCTTTATGAAGTCTCAGAGGGAAGGAAACCAAAGCTTACGGAAGTTATTTAACTTTACCCAAGAATTGAGTTGGGACATGCCACATACCCATACACACACACCCACACACCCTTCTCATTTTGGACAAAGTATACAAGTTAAAAAAATCAACCGTCATCTGCATGTTAAAAAAATTTATTTTCCTATGATATGAGTTTGAAATTAATTCCTTATCTTTATATCTCTAGCCATGTGGTAACATTTACTTTGCATTTTCTATGTGCCAGGAACTATGTATTTACTCTCTGCTGAAAGTAAATTACAAAATTTAGTAAGAGTTTCTTATCATCGAGATGTTTATAGATTAGTTGGCGGAGACAGGCATGTAGCCTAAAACTACAGACCATGATACAAATGCTTTGAGAATGATATGCATAGGACAATCCGGTGACAATAATTAGAGAAGAAGTTGTCATTCCATTTGAGAAAGTCAGGAAAGGTTTCTTAGGGAAGAAGATCCTCCATGTGAATTTTAAAAGATGATTAGGGGTTTTCTAGGTTTGAGCCTAGAAAATTTGTGGGGAAGAGGGAGTGGTAGTAATACGGAACAGAGAACTTTCTAGATAGAGCAAAGGGGAAAATATGCAAAAGCTGACTAGCAGGTAGTTAAACATGGCTGGCACACAGGGGACTGGCAAGAGAAAAGGTTTGAAAGGAAGTAGAAACCAGACTGGGAAGGGTATTCCTGTCATAGGTTTGGAATTGATCTTGTTGTGATAGAGAAATTTTGCAGAGTCTTAAATGGGGTAGAATGTTATAATGATCACTCTGGCAACAGGGTGATGCTTGAAAGGGGCTAAGTCTAGCAGACAGTTAGAAGGCTATTGCAAGAGTCCAAGTGAGAAAAGAAGGACTGAGTCAAGGCAAAAGCAGTGAGAACAAAGGGAACATTTGGGAGAGAGCTTTCAGAGGCAAAATTGTAAGAACATAATGGAAAGAGTCAGAGGTCCCTTCAAGGTTTCCAGTTTGAATTACTGGGTAAATGAAGATATTTACCAAGATGGGGTGGTTGCGTTAGTGCTATTCATCAAATATTTTCAATTCTCTCCCATTCTACTAGGGCACATGCTGGGGTTACATTCTTTTGCCTCATTCTGTCTCTTGATATCTTTGATGTTGGTCAAAGGGTACGAACTTCCAATTATAAGATGAGTAAGTTCTGGGGATCTAATGTACGGCATTGTGATTATAATTAGTGATGCTGCATTATATACTTTTTTAAAAGTATAAAAAAAGTATAGAAGTTACTCCAGGGCTCTCTTTCTTTCTTTCTGGCACAATAACCACAAAGGTTCAAGATGATGGCTGGTCCATCAGTGTAGTCCTTTAATGACCTGAATAAGCATAGCCCTCCCTGCCATCTTGCAGAGCACATGTTGCAAATGAGAAACTGACCTTCGTTGTTGTTAAGCCACTAATATATTAGAATTATTTGTGTTACACAGCATAGCATAGCCTGCCCTGACTGATACAATAGATAATAGAGAATGAAAAATAAAAGTTGTAGAAGCTTCCTTTTGTTACTGTAATTATTATAAATACATTGAGTAAAAAATGCTATGAAACATTCAAGGGGAAGAAAGTCTAAATCCGGGGCAATCTAAACATTTCCTCCAGAAGGCCCTGCCAGACTTCCCCACAAATGTGCATCTTCTTTGTGTTCCCAGAGCACACTCTGCATATACCACATACACACTCAAGTGAAACTGTCTGTTTTCTTGTCTGCCTCCTCGAAGGTCGGAAGGTATATTAGGCATGCCTGCATCTCAAGCACCCAGCAGAATGCTTGGCACCAGTGAAGGTCTCAATAAATACTTGTTGAATGCATGAATGATGAAGGAAGTCATGGGAGAAGATGATATTGTCTAGAGACGTATGGGTGCAAAGTGAGAAGAGAGCTTAGGACAGACGCCCCCAAATTTACTGGATAGGTAGAGAAAGATGAGCTTATGGAGACAGAGAAAGAGCCGCCAGAAATAGAAGGAAAATTAGAAATGATAATATCCAGGCAAAGCAGAAGAGCATTTCGAGAAGAAGGGAGTAGTCAAGACTGAGCAAGATGATATCTGGGCGTCACATCTGAGTGGAAGAAAGCATTGTTGGCACCAGAAATGAGCATGCTCATTGTGACCAGATGTAAACAAACACAGAGAGAAAGCACAGGCTCTCCGTTTCAAACTCTTGTTCAAACACACATCGGTTCCAAATTATGCACATTCAAAAAAAGGACATTGGGGGCCTCAGAACAGACTTAGTAGTAGGAAAAGAAGACGAAGAGGAGAAGGTCAGATTGCAGTGGGTTAAGGACTGGATGAAGCATAGAAATCACCTGCGGATCTCATTAGAAGGCAAATTGGCAGGTCTGGAGTGGGGCCCAAGATTCCAGATTCTGCATTTCACACAAACTCCCAAGTGATGCTGCATCCACGGACTATACTTCGAGTGCAAGGCTTTAGACTGCCCTTTCCAAAACTCCAGACATAATGCATAACCTCAGGCCTGAGGAATTAACAAAAAAATATCTTGCAGAGCACATGTTGCAAATGAGAAACTGACCTTCGTTGTTGTGAAGCCACTAATATATTAGAATTATTTGTGTTACACAGCATAGCATAGCCTGCCCTGACTGATACAATAGATAATAGAGAATGAAAAATAAAAGTTGTAGACGGCCTAAGGAAGGCCTCAGGCCTAAGGAATTAACGAAAAAAAAACTCTATGTTTTTGCATCTGCTCAGAAGACCAGCATTATTAAAGGAATTTGGAGAATTAAATAAGGAACGTGGAGTCAGGGCATAAAAGAGCATGGAAAATCTTAAGGTTCTGGTGAAAAGAAATCAGGATCTGGGAGGTTTTCCATTTTAAAATGATATTCAAAACACAACACTATAAGTTAGGAAGTTAAGATTCTTATCATTCCAAATTCTTGTAAAAGCCACAAGCTGCTAAGAAATTTGGTAAGAGAAAAACTATATTTAAGTTCAATGATCTCCAGCTCATCTAGCATTTTTGAAGAGGAAAGTCACTTTTATAGAGGAATATTTCTCTTGAGTTCAAGAAAAACAAACAATTTTACCATATTTCCTATACTCCCCACCACTATAATTTCTTTCTTCTTCAATGCGTGACAAAAATAAAAAATTAATAGGTCCCACATAGACTTTACATAGAATTAAGAAAACTAGGAATAGTAACCTTAGGCCATTCTTAAGCTTAAGGCTAAAACAAAATTTATTTTAGATGTGGATGAGTGGACGAGACTTTGAAACCAAGTCTTCAACAGCTGGGGAAAAAAGTTAAGAACATTCTAATGAGATGTGGGGGGACCATACCTTTGATGAAATGAAATTGAGATGAATAATAGTTTGCAAAAATCAGTGCAGACGTCTGGAGCCTGTGCTCCGCAACAAGAGAGGCCGCGAGAGTGAGAGGCCCGCGCACCACGATGAAGAGTGGCCCCCGCTCACCGCAGCTAGAGAAAGCCCTCGCACAGAAACGAAGACCCAACACAGCCAAAAATAAATAAATAAATAAATTTAAATCATATGGGCTTCTAAGAAGACCTCTGCTTAAAAAAAAAAAAAAATCAGTGCAGACCATACTCCAAAGCACATTTATAAGATACTTGAAATAACTTTCTATTTTTTCCCCTGCCACATTCTCTACCCACGTCAACCCTTTCTCTAGACAGGTGTCAAAAAAACCTTTTAACATCCCCAACCAGCTCAATCACGCCACTCCCCCACTCCAAAATTCTCATGGTGAAGGTCATGGTTAAAGCACCACCCCCTCAGGGAAGGCTTCCCAGACCACGTTCAGACCCTGTCAGACCTTGTCTCAAAGAAACTCTCTTCCTGCATAGGAGTTACCTCTGTGGTAACTAATCAACTGTGTGGTCATTTTTAGGTGTCCCTCCTTCACTGAACTAGGAAGCCCATGAGGATAGGCTGATTCAGGGCTGTGCCCAAGTCCCATAGGATACTGCCTCAAATTTCACAGGCATTCAATAAAGGAATAAACAGTATCAAATTATATCTACTATTTTATGTCTGTTCGATGTTGCTCAACATGTCAACATAATTTTACTTTAAGTGTTGCATATATAATGTTTCTATATTATTTATAAACAATTTAAGGCAGATATCAGTCCAAGGTCTGATCAAGTATTCCATGGTACTAGCTGACTCTTGCAGTCCTGTGATGGAAGCACAACATGTGATGGAAGAATTAAACTGCTAGTTTAGCTCTTATAAGAGCTGAATGAGTCTCTGAAAGTGGCTCTCAGGCCTGAGCCTAACAGTCAAGTGAAACTTGGCATCACACTGCAAATGCAACAGTCGGTCAACTTTATTTCTTCCTAGCTACTTTATTAGCAATTAAACTATACTATGGCAGTGGCTTGGTTGTAGGGTTATGGGGTTATAAATTATGGGACTACTATGATGATGGGTCATAGTTCACAGATTTTAGTTCTTACAGATAGAGTTAAAATGAGATAAGGACATTTTTGGTTAATTTTTGAGTGTAAGAGAACTATTTATTAATAAGTTATCTAATATTAGTAATAATATTCATAAGCAAAAACCAATTTTTTACTCTCATAATGAATGTTGTCACCTATAAAAACACTTTCACAATATGATACCATTATATGCAGAATCTAAAAAAATGATACAAAAGAACTTATTTACAAAGCAGAAACAGACCCACAGACTTAGAGAACAAACTTACGGTTACCGGGGGTGAAGGGATATATTGGGAATTTGGGATTGACATGTACACGCTGCTATATTTAAAATGGATAACCAACAGGACTTCCCTGTGGTCCAGTGGATAAGACTTCACGTTTCCACTGCAGGGAGTGCGGGTTCGATCCGTGGTCGGGAAACTAAGATCCCACGTGCCACGCGGCATAGCCAACAAGGACCTATGTATAGCACAGGGAATTCTGCTCAATACTCGTATTAACTTAAATGGAAAAGGAATTTGAAAAAGAATAGAATGTATATGTATAACTGAATTACTTTGCTATACACCTGAAACTAACATGTTATTAATCAACTATACTCCAATAGAAAATAAAAAATTTTTTTAAACTAAAATAAATAAATAAAAACACTTTCACAGATATTTCATTTTACTTCCATAACAATTCTCTGAAATGAATAAGAATTATATTCCCCATCTTACAGAGAAGGTAAAGCATGTGACCAAAAGTCACCCATCTAGTAAATGGAAGAGTAAGATGCTAAACCCAGACCTCCTAGCGTTGAGCTTTAAATTCTTTCTTCTAGGTCACATGGCCCTTCAGTATTAGACTATAACTGAAAAATAAAAACCCAGGTATAATACTGTACCTTTCTTACTCTTCATTTTTCTCTTCAATTTCCTTCAAATACCTGAATCTTCATTTTAGAGTCCAAACTAAACTAAATTAAACTAAACGAAACCTTTGTAGCTCCAGCTTCAGTTTAAGGGGTTGAGGAGAGAAACGATTTGCTATTGCTCCTTTCTACAGCCTGCTGCTGAAATAATTATTCAGAAAGTCCAACTCTCTTATCTTCAGAAATCTCTGCCATCTTGACTTTACGCATGCCAGAAGCCCAAAGAGACAAAATTAGAAACGCGTAGTGCATCTGTGTTTATTAGCATAAGGTTTTATTATCTCTTCCTAATCAATAAACTTCTATTATCTCTTTGCCTTTTGAAGCTAGAGCTCCTGTTATGTGGCATTCCAACATCCCTTAGCAACCCTTACAGACCCAGAAATAACTACAAAACTTTGAAAGAGCACGGATTTTAAGCGCAAACCAAACAGAACATTCTTAAAAGCAAGCAGAATCTAACGAGGTTTTTTAAACAAAGGTATAAAATGATTTTATCGCTCATTAAAACAACAAACATCTCAGTTATAAAACAGGAAATGTTTATTTGGGCAGATATTACTTAATATATCTATATCAAATCATCTGGTGCAGAACCTATGAAAAGAATGCTTTTGAAGACTGTCTGGAAAACACCCACTTTCTAAAGGTTACCTACATATAAGCCAAAATAGCACTAAGAAATGGTTACAAATTGGTTCACTTCCTAATCTCATATAAGTGATACAAGAAAAATCTACCCCTAGGTATAAGCCCAAGATAAATGAAAACATATGTCCGCACAAAAACTTGAACATGAAGGTTCAGAGCAACATTATTCGTAATAGCCGAAAGATGGAAACAACTAAAATGTCCATCAATTGATAAATGGATTTTTTTAACGTGGTAAATCCATACAATGGAGTATTATTTCACCATAAGGAATGAAGTACTGATAGATACTAAAACGTGGATGAACCTTGAAAATATTATGTGGAGTGAAAGAAGCCAGTCACAAAACCCACATATGGTCATATGAAATGTCCAGAATAGGGGAATCTATAGAGATACAAAGTACATTAGTGGTTGCTTAGGGCTGGAGCACAGGGAGACAGAAAGATGGGATGGTGACAGCTAAAAGGGAATAGAGTTTCTTCTTGAGGTAATGAAAATGTTCCAAAATTGACTGTGGTGATGGTTGAAATTACCTGTGAATATATTAAAAATTACTGAATTACACATTTTAAATGGGTGAATTGTATGGTGTGTAAATTAAATTTCAATAAAGTGATAAAAATGTTTAAATGAATATATAAATAAACCCCATTAAAGCACTGTTTTAATAGCACCCTGCCTCTTCTCAGAGGCCTCTAAGCTCTGAAGCACTTAAAAATGGGTTTTAAACTTATATTAGCATTCCACCCTGAGATTAAAAGGAAATATTCTTCACAGTGTGTGAGCCATTCCACACAGTGTTCTGAGAATGAGAATGTTAAAAATGACAGGGGGGCTTCCCTGGTGGCGCAGTGGTTGCGAGTCCGCCTGCCGATGCAGGGGACGCGGGTTAGTGCCCCGGTCCAGGAAGATCCCACATGCCGCGGAGCGGATGGGCCCGTGAGCCATGGCCGCTGAGCCTGCGCGTCCGGAGCCTGTGCTCCGCAACAGGAGAGGCCACAACAGTGAGAGGCCCGTGTACCGCAAAAAAAAAAAAAAAAAAGACGACAGGGTTATGACTGAGGGAGCGTCTACCAGACAGACCCTCCCAGACATAACAACTATAAACTCTGGACAAAACACAAAAAAGCAACGACCCGACGGTACTGGAAAGGAAACAAAAGCAGGCCAAGTCTGGGGGGGAGGCGAGTCCTGGAAGAAGAGAGGGGCAGAGGCGAGTTTCAGGGTTTTGTCCTGCCTTTAGCCGGAGAGCAGGCCAGAGCTGGCACCACGTGGAGCAGGGCGATTAAAACCCCAATAGAAAACATGCAGACTTCCTGGGCCGAGGCATTTTCTGTCCTCTTCTTACTTGTCACCCTGTGACCTCTGACCATCTCTCTGCCTTTGGCTTCTGTGGAACCCAGCATTTCCTGGTTCCTTTCCTTCTTCTCCAACAACACTTCCGGTATCTCTTGATGCTTCCTCTTTCCTTGTCTCCCCTAAACACCGGCATCCTCCAGGGCTATGTCCAAAGATTTTTTTTTTTTTTTTTTTTTGCCGGTACGCAGGCCTCTCACTGTTGTGGCCTCTCCCGTTGCGGAGCACAGGCTCCGGACACGCAGGCTCAGCGGCCATGGCTCACGGGCCCAGCCGCTCCGTGGCATGTGGGATCCTCCCGGACCGGGGCACGAACCCGTGTCCCCTGCATCGGCAGGCGGGCTCTCAACCACTGCGCCACCAGGGAAACCCATATGCCCCCAGCTTTTAATCAGTGCCCTTTCTCCTAACAGTTCATCTACTCGCGCTGCTTCCACTGAGACTCCCACATTCATAACTGCACTCAGGCTCCCTTCTCAGCTTCCCTTCTGGATAGTTCCAGCGGGGTGAGAGTTAAATTCTAAAGTCAGCACAGAAGCCAGAAATCACACAGACTCACCATTTCCCTTGAAATTCCCTTAGGAAGGTAAGGTGTTGGACTCTTACAGTCCTCCATTTCTTGGCCCAGCTTGCACTGCTGAACTTGCTCACCATAAATGCCCTTAAACTATGATTTCACTGTATTTCGTTGTTCCACAAGTCTCTCCAACTTAACATGTCCTAACTGAACTTCCAGCCTGCCCTCCATCTACCTGCATCCCTCTCCTCCGCCTTTACTTCCTACGTTAACAGGTGGCACCAGAATCAACCTTGGTTGCCCAAGCTAGAAATCGGAGAGTCAACCTTGACTTCTCTTTCTCTCTCATGCCAAAATCCAATCTGTCTTGATTTCCGTTGATTTTAGTGCACCAAATGCTTTCATCTAAGCCCTTATCATCTTTTACTTAGATAATCGCCAGTCTCCAAATTGTCTCCCTGCCTTCATTTCTTTATGCCTCCAGCCCCCTATAGTGTATCCAGGTCTTTTGTCTTTTGAAAATGCAAATACAATCAGATTTCTCCCCGCTGGGAAAGATCCTCCAATGGTAAACCACCACCCAGAGCAGTAGAAACAGCTCTTGGGCTTCCCTGGTGGCGCAGTGGTTGAGAGTCCGCCTGCCGATGCAGGGGACATAGGTTCGCGCCCACGTCTGGGAGGATCCCACATGCCACAGAGCGGTTGGGCCCGTGAGCCATGGCCGCTGAGCCTGCGTGTCCGGAGCCTGTGCTCCGCAATGGGAGAGGCCACAGCAGTGAGAGGCCCGCGTACCGCAAAAAAAAAAAAAAAGTAACAGCTCTTATAAATCATGCTAATTTTAATTTTAACTTCATTTATCTTTAATAATGGCATCACTTACCAACAAAGGACAGCAGGATCACCAGCAGGACAATGAGAGCACAGATACATGGAATCAGGACCAGCAATAGGAAACGAAGAATATTCACAGTCGCCAGCTTCTGAGAGCAATCATCACCCATGGTATCACCATCTGCTCCCAAGACCTAAAGTAGGAGAGGAAAATGAAACATGGTTTTAATATTACAAAGCAACTCAGTACATGGTATGACATTTTAGAGTACAGCTATCCATTTAGAGAAGCAGCATTCCTAAGAGATTTTCCTCCGTGCATTTTACAGCATGAAATGAGGTTAGTCACCAAATCACACTAATAAATGAACAAATAACTACAAATCACATTCAGGGAAGAGCAAATCATCTATTTCTGAAATGTTTTTCAGGAGTATATGAACTTATAACGATATTCCATCTTGATTTTTTTTTAATGTATCTGCTAATTTGGTATTATTCCAAAGGGCTGTTCTTACCATGGCAAGAACTCACCTTGACCTAGAACTCTAAGCAAAGAGTGCCTAATACAGTGATAAAATACTGGTGAGTAGTTGTGGACAGGGCATTATCCAGATTTCATTCTTGTTTTGCTCATTAGTCCTAACCCAAATCTGCATGAATCGAGATCAAATACGTTTTTAACCATTAATAATTCAGCAAGATTGAATATTACTGACCATGTATCTAGTGGCAAGTTGAACAGTGAAAAAGAGCCTGTTCTGTTGGCCACTGACAGGATGCCCTCCACTGTCCACACTGCCCCTGCAGCCCATCCATTTGTGAGAGAATGATGAGATGCAACGGAGTTGGTTCAACGAGACAAAGTTCTTGTCTTCAAATTCTTTAAATTTTGCTTAGGTCAGTCTCTTGCCAGAAACAATGTCTGGATATTCATTTATTGCAACTGGCTTAGGGGAGTAATTTTTTCAACAGAGATGGAATTAAAAGTGATTTGAGTCACTATGAGCAACTCTTCTGATCCCATTAATGAAGATGTTTCTCATGGTTCTCTCTTGGACTTCTGACTCTCCTTGCCTTTCCTTCTCTGACAGTTTCAGAGCTTGAACTACAACCTTGGTGTACCCAGCTCTCGAATCTCTTGAGTCCTGAACTTCCTTTCAAGTTAGATCATATATTTCTGATGCCTAGTACATAGCATCATCTCTTCTCAACATGTCCAAAACCAAACTAATCTCCTTCTTTATCCATTACCTTCAAACTAGTTCTCCTGACTTCCATATTTGTGCTAAAACAAACTCCACTATTCCTATAACCTCGAGACTCCGGACTTTTCCATCATCCCCCCATGCTATTCATTACCAAGTTTTGTCGGTTCTTCCTCTGTAAGAAAAATCTAATTTTTTAAATTGAATGACCTTTGAGAAAGAGCTTTATCAAAATCAAGAAGTTGTCCTAACCGATGATCCTGCATTTGATCTTTTCTGGTATATAACCAGTACCTGATAATTTCCCACAGATAAAAAGGCAACTTTGATGAGTTCTTCTGAATTGCAAAGCATATGTGATTCTCCATTTCTGCTTTATTCCTCCTACATCAAAATGAGTTCTGGTTCACTAACACATATTGCAAGCAGTATTCACTACATACACTGATGTGATGACACCCTCCGTAATTTTAAGAATTCTCCGTGGGAGACATTATTTGAAAGAACGTATGCTGTTAGCTTAAGAATGGCTTGATTTCCTAGATTAATGTCTTTACTGACCCATTCCCTTTGAACCTGGTTTAATTGACCAGCCAACGTGAGTTGATTCAGAGTTAATTTACAATTAAGTGGCAGGAGGAGGTCATGGAAAGGACGTGACCTACCAGTTGAACCATGAGCTGGAGTCAGGCAATCAGAGGCTCCTCACCCCCTCTTCTGTCCTTAGAATGTATGTTACACCCACTGTTCCCACAGCCAAAGCCATTTTCAAGGACACAGCCTTGAGAGAGCAATGCGCTGTTGAGACCATCTGGATGGTATACATGACTGCATCCCGTTATGTCTTCTATATAAACTCTTAAGATTCTGGCAGGCATGGAGCTCTAATCACCTTGCAGCTGTCCAAGACAAACCTTGCATGTAAGTTCCCTTGCTTATTAAAACTGCCATCTACCAATCTGGAGTCATCTGCCTCTTTCTTCAGTCTCTCCTTGCCTTCCGTATATGAGGGTCAGTTTCAGATTTCACCAAAGTGATCTAACACACTGATACAATATAATATAAGATCTGCTGTAGCACATTGATTATAACACCAGCATTGGGTGGGTGGTACCCTTTGAGGCTTGGATATAACATTTACCTGTAAAAAGCCAGTGTGGGGCTTCCCTGGTGGAGCAGTGGTTAGGAATCCTCCTGCCAATGCAGGAGACAGAGGTTCGAGCCCTGGCCTGGGAAGATCCCACGTGCCGTGGAGCAACTAAACCAGTGAGCCACAACTACTGAGCCCGAGTGCCACAACTACTGAAGCCCGTGTGCCGCAGTGAAGAGTAGGCACTGCTCGCCACAACTCGAGAAAGCCTGCGTGCAGCAACGAGGACCCAATGCAGCCAAAAGTAAATAAAATAAATAAATTTAAGGCCACACATAGATAAGGAAGTAAGGGCCATAGACCAAACCACAGGTCTAATGGCGACCCAGGATAAACCACACAGAACCTGTGTGGAGTCCAACAGAGCCCCAGATGTAGTTCAGGAACCAAGAGGTCTTTCAAGATCAAACACAGCCCTAAAAAAAATTATAAAAAATAAATTAAAAAAGCCAGTGTGGAACTACAGCTCAACAGAAACAGTAGTAGAACTGACTTATTTACTTCATTTACTCAACAAGTAGTTATTGAACACCTACTAATTATAATAAGCATAGTGATGGATATAATAACGATTTAAGACCAACTGTCCCTCCAAAGCTCACAGTCTTGTAGGAGAGATAAGATATGTATGTAAATAACTACATTTCGAGGTAGCAAATGATAAGCACCATGAGATTTATAGGAATTCAAAAGATAGGAATACGATTTCTTGCTGGAGGATCAGTTAAGACATTGTAGGGAACCAGCACTTGAACTAGCCATGATTCTGAGAAAAGTATCCCTGAAAAGCCCTGTTACAGCTTAAAAGAGTGGTAAAATACATGCAGAGAGGTAAAGAGTTATGAACTTTCTTTGGCTTCCACAACAATGGAAAAGCTTTCTTGGTTAAGGTGGGTGGTCACAGGAGCACTATAGTGATAATCTTCTTGGGTGGCAGATGCACAACGGCCTCAGTGCTATGTGGAATCCTGTGTCCAAATACATCTCATTTAGCATTCATAAGAGAAGAATCAGTAGGGAACGTGCTAGAGGCTCATTTTAATATCTTATATAAGTATACCAACAAGTATTTGACCTCCAGGAACCATATTCATGATTAGTGCAAATGCTTTCTCCAATAACTAGGAAATTGATTCCTTTTATGAAGGGGAGAAGAGGAAGACATACTTACAAGAAATTCAGAACTAAGAAATACTTGGAAGAAATCTCAGCACTTTCCTCAAGTGCGTAACTTTTCTCTTGCACTCATGGCCACTTAAGACTATTGCTATAAATGCTGCATTATTCAGAGGCCCTTTGAGGTTCCTCTGAATATAACGCAACTCTCAGACTTTACTGTTGGGTGAATAATGCCAGATGAGATAAACTGCTAGGACAATTCCTAAGCTTCATTTCAGTGGACTCAACAACCCTCTCTCCAGAAGGTACCCTCTTCCAGAATCTACCCTCCACATACTTGAAACCGTAAGCTAAGCACAGGCACAAGCATTCCATGGTGCAGGCAGGGAGCAATGCATCTTGTTGACCTGCACATATTTCAAATATGTGGTTCTCATGTTTCATTAATCCTGTTGGTGAAAACTCATTTCTTGTGTCTTAAGAACTACATTGATTTTTAAAGGTGTCGTGTTGGCTTATGTAACATATATGGATACAATCTACCCGACTGGGACATCTCCTTGAGTCATTGGTTCCATTGGGAGACCTTCTCATCTGTCTCTTGTACATTCTTTATTGTGCTTGCCTCCTGGCTTAGTGATTCAACTTTTTTTCACAACAGCCATTCTCTCTCTCATTTTTAAATATACAGTTGGTTTACAATGTTGTATTAGGTTCAGATGTACAGCACAGTGACTCAGTTATACACACACACACATATATATACACATATATATTCTTTTTCAGATTCTTTTCCATTATAGGCTATTATAGAATATTGAGTAGAGTTCCCAGTGCTATACGGTAGCTCCTTGTTGGTTATCTATTTTATATATAGTAGTGTGTATATAGTAGTGTGTAATCCCAAACTCCTAATTTATCTCTCTCCCCCTTCCCTTTTAGTAATCATATGTTTGTTTTCTATGTCTGTGAGTCTATTTCTGTTTCGTAAATAAGTTCATCTGTATCATTTTTTTAGATTCCACATATGAGCAATATCATATGCTATTTGTCTTTGTCTGACTTCACTTAGCATGATAATCTCTAGGTCCATCCATGTTGCTGCAAATGGCATTATTTCATTCTTTTTTATGGCCGAGTAATATTCCATTTTGTGTTTGTGTGTGTGTGTGTGTATCACATCTTCTTTATCCATTCATCATGACAGCCATTCTCTGAGTCTTTCAGGACCTACTGTCCATTGATCCCTCTATCTTCTCCCACTTGATCAACTCTCTCCTTTCTTCATTTCTCTATATATCTTTTTAAAAATCTTTGGACCATTATTTCAGTGATACTCTTGCTGATGTCCTGAACCCCCTTACCCCTCTGGATTTTCTTCTCACCTATCTCATAAAAGCCAACATGAGATGAATCCAACAATCTTCTCTCTCTGTATCTACACTTGGACAGTTGAATGTGGCTGTAAAAAGTCACGCAACAGGACTACTTGATTGCTAATTTAAAGTCTTTTCTATTCTCCTCAAACTATCTTTTCCCACTCTTCTGCCCTCACTTTCAGAAGAGGATCCACCCCTATTCCCACCCTACAGAGAGAATAAAAACCATCAAATGGGAATTGCCTCACCTACCTAAATTTCAGCACACACACCTGCTCATTTATAGACCCTTCTCTCCTGTAGAGATGCTATTTAAGACTCTTCCTATTCAAGACTAATCCTTCCACATTTGCTACAGACTTCATCTCCTCCTCTCTTCTCAGGAATTTGCCATCTTAATTCTCCATTGAATCATATATCCGATCTCGATTTACCTCTCTTTCCCCCTCTCCCCTCTCTTCCCCTCCTTCTATCTCCTATATCACTGCCGTCAGCTTTTTACTATGTTAAGGTCTCTCCTGGTTATTTTTTAAATCCCTTCTCAAGCCTATATTCCACTTCAGGCACAGTCCTATCTCTCTCCTTCTTTCTCATCCAAAATGATCTCACAGTTCTGAATACTTATTGTCCAAGTTTCCTCACTTACCGCCTACTCTTGTGACCACTACAGTTTGGCATCCACTTCTGTCACTGCACCAAAAGAGCCTTTGCTACGGTCACCATTGACCTCCATGTTGCTCTACTGAAATGATATTTTTCTTTTTTTTTTTTTTTTTTTTTTTTTTGCGGTACGCGGGCCTCTCACTGCTGTGGCCTCTCCTGTTGCGGAGCACAGGCTCTGGACGCGCAGGCCCAGCGGCCATGGCTCACGGGCCCAGCCGCTCGGCGGCATGTGGGATCCTCCCGGACCGGGGCACGAACCCGCGTCCCCTGCATCGGCAGGCGGACTCTCAACCGCTGTGCCGCCAGGGAAGCCCTGAAATGATATTTTTCAATCATCCTTGTAATGACATCTCAGTATCATTTGACAGATCAAATTCTCAGTTAGCCACTCCCATCTTCTTCAAGCACGTTCTTCCTTTGACTTCTCTTTCTGCTCCCTCACTGGTCACTCCCTCTCTTTCTATAAACTTTTTTCTCCCATCCGCTTTCTCCAGGCAATGCCACCCACACAAATAGCATCAATTGACTTACATCTCTAAATAGCAAGCACAGAGTTTTCCTCTGTACTCCAGACCTTTGTATCCAACTGGCCATTTGACATCTCCCCAGTGGATGCTGCAAAAGTACCTCAAACCCCACATGTCTGGCCAAATAAACAATCTCCATCCCCACATCTAGTAATCTCCCATGGTTCCCTATCTCAGGAAGAGATAATTGAGCACCCACTGTGTGTCAGGCACTGTTTGGACACCTGGATACAACCCTCTGCAAAGCAAAACTCTCCAGCCTCATAGACTCTACATCCAACTAACAACGGCCATCACGTCTCACCTGGAATCCTGCAAATGCCTCCCCCGGTCTGGTTCACCTCCATCTATTCCTGCACTCCCTGATTTGTTCTCCACACTATAGCCAGAGTGAGAAAGAGGCTGTGTATCATGGAATTACAGAAAAAGGAAACATGAAAAATGATCCCCAAACTGAACTCATTCAGGAGATTCAGAGCCTGGAACCAGAGCTGATTATGAGAACCATGTACCCAGTGGATTGGCAGAGACCTGGGGAGGGCTTTGGACACCCACAGGGGTATAGTGGGTTTCAAGTCCATTTTATGAGGATTCCAAAGGTCAAGAAGACCATAGCTAATATTTCAGGTACATTTGTCTTTATCCTGTCCTACCTTCCTGCAGCTTTTTACTTCATTAACACTTGGTACATTCTTGGGAATACTTCCACAGCTGCAAATGGCAGAAACTGCTTGTGAACAAGGAGATACCTGCCCATGGATCCCTCAGATGGAAGATTCCCTCCCAAGGCTGGGGCCAGGACTCACCAAAGAGCCAATGAACCAGAAATATCTGACTGGGGATATTAGAGATGAAAAGAGCTGCTACCAACCAGGTTAGGACAATGCAGACGTTCAGCCCAGAAGGAACTAAGTACCTTCTTAGGGACAACAGCCTTGCTGCCCTCCACAGCCCCCCTCATTCCGAGTGGGGTAAGTGACTGGGAACTATACACGTTGCTCTCACTCTGATTGCTGGGTTATGTAAGAACTATTTTCCAATCAATCAGGTGGACCTGCCTGCATGATAAATTGTGCATTTTAAATATAGAGAGCGGGGGTCAGCAAACTACAGCCCATGGGCCAAACCCAGCCACTGCCTGTTTTATCCCTAAAGTTTTATCGGCAGACAGCTCTGTTCATTCATGCAGATATTGTTATAGCTGCTCTCCTGCTACAGCAACAGCACTGAGTAATTTCAACAGAGCCATGTGGCCCACAAGGCCTAAAATATTTACTATCTGGCCCTTTCCAGAAGAAGTTTGCCAACACCTGATAGAGAGTATCACTCTATACCTGCATGCATGGATATTTTAAATTCTACAAATGTAATATGATAACCAAATCAAATTATAAATTCTCCTAAGAATATATCACGTTATCTCTTACTAGGGCCCTTAATGAAGTCTGATATAATTGTACAGGTGGCAAACTGACAGATAAAACTGCCTAATTATTGCTGTTAACCCAATACATGGTTACTCCAAAAAGGGTCAAAGATAAAATTAATCTTCAAAATCAAAAAAATTATCCAGACTTTTAATATATTACATTAGAAGAAGAAAGGAAAGCATGAGTTTTAGGGATATTCAAACTGAAATAGGACTGCAACATGCATTATAAACTATAAGAACCAACAAACACTCATAAGATTATAAAGCTAGAAAGTACAAATTTATTCCTGCTTCTGTAAAAACATAATCATAGCATAAGTAATACTAATTCAGTTGTATCTCTCTGTATGTGTGCAAATACTACCCTTTTCTCATCAGTGTATGCCCAGCACCTAGAACACCATCAGGAATGGATTAATATCTGTGAATAAATAAATGAATTCAATCACCTAAACAAAAATTTCTCTGTACATAACTATGTAAATAACTCCTTTTTTTTTTTAATGACACATACCTTACAGAGTCTATTCTTGAATTTGCTAAAAATACTTGGAGGAGAAAATGTATTTGGTAAAATAGTAAAAATATTTCCTTTCAGGGAAAATATACTAAAAATTAATAACATCAGTTTTTACTGGAACTATTAGTGCAACTCCATGCTCAAATTTCCTATTATGAACTTTGAAGTCAGTTAGAAAATATTGTGTTTCAGAAAGAAAATTGTCATGAATTTTATTACAGAAAAATTTTTTCAACACTACCTATGTTAAGAACATGAAACTATATTAACCCCATAAATGAGAGATCCCCAGACATTCTGGGTTCACAGCACCATCAGTGTCTAGGTAATTTTTTCAGTGGTCCTAGGCCAAAAGAAATGCCTAACAGTTCCATTTATTTATTAGCCTGGTCCAACAATTTTATAAGTACTTATATCCTAAAGCTTAGTAGCCATTTGAAAACATACTACACATAAGTTAAAATTTTTAAATATTGGGTTGGTCAAAAAGTTCATTCTGGTTTTTCCATAACATCTTAAGGAAAAACCAGAACAAACTTTTTGGCCAATCCAATATTTTCATGTCATTCTTAAATAACCACAATTACTTACACTAATGGGGTATGTGCATCTGTTGGGCACTGCACAACACCTCAAACCTCAGAATCAAACTAGAAACCACCACCACTCATTGCCTGTTCCACGTGGATTTTTGCCTGGTACGACTTTCTACACAGCAACCACCAAGAACGCAGCTTTATGAAGATAGGATGACATCAAAAGGAATATAGCGCAATTTAATGTTGAAACTGTGAACTACCTCAAGCTAGTATTTCATTCGGTAACCAACAGATGTCAAGTATCACTAGATTTCCCTCAAAAATTGAAAATAACCAGCAGCCTCTGTGAGTCACCGCAGTGTCTTGGGGTACTTCAGCACAGAGTTTGGAAATCATGGTTCTAGACTATCTATTTCTTCCACATCCATCTGCTTAAAACCAAATCCTTAAAGAAGTAACTCATATTTCTTCTCATTCAGGAAGCCTTCCTTGACTACCCAGACAGAAGTAATCTCTCTGAGGCAGACTCCCAGCACCTATTCTTTCCTTTGATCTTCGAAACAGAACCCTAAATTTTAGAATAAAGACAGCACTTAGAATTAAGACAGCATTTCCCAGTCTCTTTTGGAGATGTGTAAGGCCATGTGACCACGTTCTTGACCATGGGATGAACTTGGAAATGGCAAATACGACTTCCAGGAAATATTCTCCAAGACTGGAGTATTGTCCCTCCTCCCTGCTGGCTGGAATATAGATATAATAGCTGATGATCAAGCAACTATCTTGGACCCAGAGATGAAAGCTGTAGGCAGAGGATGGCTGGGTAGCAAGAAAGAACGAACCAGGATCCCTGATGGATTTGTGAAGTTGCCCCATCAGTCCTAAACTGCTTACTTTCAGGCTACATTGATAGGGGAAAAGAATAAATTATTTCTTGTTATATCACTTTCAATCTGAATATTCTATCACTTGCAGCTGAAGCATTTTAACTGGACTATGGCATTTATCACTCTCTACTTTGGATCATGGTCATTATGTACACACTAAAATTACTAAACTATAATCTCAGGAGGTAAAGATCCATGTTTAATTCATTCAACAAATAGCCCAGACCATTATTTTTATCCCTTTTTATTTTAGTTCCTGGTATACAGTAGGATCAGAATAGATGTATATTGTCTCAATTAAATAAATGACTCACAACGAAAGGCCGGTAAAATTTCCCAAGAAAAGTTATAGGTTTTTGATATACTTACTTTTGATGGAAGGGAGGGAAAAAACTATTAAAAGTTCTCTTTAAACACCATACATACATCTAGGCTTTTCATGCTCAGTAATGTAACCATCAAGTTTGTTTACTCACTGCAGCCACAGTGGCTGATCTCCTGTTAATAAGAAGCTCGGTGCCTTTTATATGTCGTCAATCAGGATAAGTTCAGAATAAAAATTTACAGCTTCATAAATTACAAATTAGCAATTTGCAAGTACAAATAACTAGTGTGATAGCCAAAATGCTTTCAAACAGGGATTAATAGGAAGTAAACAATACAAAGTAAAGTTGGTGGAAACATGGGCAATCGCTTCCCAGTCCCCTTAGAGACCCCACATTCTCCACCTACTTCAACAATCTCCTAACTGGTTTCCCCATATCCTCACTTGTCCCCTTTCAAACTCCACACTGTAGCCCAAGTGATCTTTTCAAGATGCTCATTGGGATGTGTCACCTCCCCGCTTAAAACCTTCCAGAGACTTGAGAGACAAAGACCAACTTCCCTAACATGGTGTTGAAGACGATGCTTCTCAAATTTCAATGTGCACGTGAATCATGTGGGGAGAATCTGATCCAATAGGTGTGGGATGGGGCTTGAGATTCTGCATTCCTTACCAGTTCCCAGCTGATGCTGACGCTGGTGGTGTGAGGACCATACTTTGAGTAGCAGGATCTGGAGACCCTCTAGGTGTGCCCCATCTATACCAGGCTCATTGCACACCACTCATGCCCACCCTCCTCTCTCCACACCGGCCACCTGGCTCTTCCCAGTACCCCATAATCACTCTCTGCCTGGAATGGCCTCCGCCCAGCCCCCACCTGCCGGAGTCACTCAGGATTCACCCTTAAACATCAACTCATGACCCATGACTAGTTCAGTCTCTCGGCCCTTTATCCCAGTTATGATTTACATGTGTTTGTATGATCAATAGATTATGTTGGTTATTCCTGCTAGGCTGTAGGCTCCATGAGCTCAGGGACCATGTTGGGTTTTGCTTCTCATTGTAACCCCAGTATTTTAAAAGGGCCTGGCTTGTAGTAGGCACTCCAGAAAAATATTAAAATAATAAATACACTCTTCTAATCTGCCCTCCCATCGTCAGAAGAGTCTTAGAAATATAAGGAATTGAATGCTTCTCCATGTGTGAATAATTATTACAGTCATAATAATAATAGTAACAATAATAATATGGCCAAACACCCGTTGAGCACTTCCCATGAGCCAGGCACTCCTCTAAATGCATTATATATGGAAATGCTCACAACAGCTCTACTAAGTGGTTGCTATTACCATACCCATTTACAGAAGAGGAATTTGAGGCTCTTTGTGAGTAATTTAATTAAAATAATTCAAGTTAATGAAGAAAAAAGGCAGAATCTAAAGCGATTCCCTTTTCTGAAACTCAGCAGGTGACTAGAGAGCCCATGGTTTTAAATTTGGCTTGAATTCTAGACCATAGCTTTCAGAGCTTCCTGAAACACACCATCTCTTCTCCATCTCCGTCTACAAAGATAGACTAAGCTTTCCCCCACTGAGCCATGCAGGGCTCTGGATGACCCCAAACCTATGAAGGACCAGATCTCATAGCGTAGTCATTGTGGGGCTTTTGATCCTCCTTCCAAGTCAGACATGGCCTAATGGAGGATGACAACTCACTGTAGCTCGACAATGGGAACTACGTCTTAGAAATGGCCTCTCTGTGGTTTTTCTTAATTTCTTTCTAGAGCTCACTTTTCAACATTATCTTAAAAACCTTCACCTAATTATCTAATAAAACCTTAATTACCTGGAATCTTTAATTACAGAAGTTTTCTACTCTATTTTTCGGAGACATGGAAAATGATAAGAAAATAAGCAAATTATCAAGAATTTATAAAATATTGCCAGAGAATGAAACGGAATTCCAGAAAATGTGGACTCTTCGACAACTTCTATAGCTTAGAATACTTTGCCCTGAGAATGACATGCAAGTATTGGCCCTAATCATCAGTTTTCAAAGATTTGCTTAGTACACTGTAAGACAGTGTAAGAAAAGTCATTTTCAATAGTAAAGATTGAAGTAGAAAGGAGGTCCAAGTTTTTATTTAATAATATCAAAAATCTAGTTAACAACAACAAAAAAAACTCCTATTCCTTGACCATTCCAAAGTTTTGGTACACATATGCCATTTTGGCCTACAGGAGCTCTGTAAGTTACAATAGTCACCTAATGATACCATTGACAAAGAGATTAACATCAGCTTACTACTTTTAAGGTACAGCATCAGTCATAAGAGATATATTGATATTTTTATTTCAAATAGGATAGGTTTAAATTACAACCAAAGATCAGGCAGACTTTAAGTAGTATATAAACTGGTTCTGATCAACAGAGTATTTCGAAATGTGAAGGGTAATCCTACCTTTATAATGTGACGCTATACTATCGATTTTCTGAAATACCAAAATGATTATATTCTTAAATACAATTATGAAATTATGTAGACTTGGGTAATACAGGATGGTTAGGTAACACTTAAGTCTGTGACCCTCAGGTGCACAAATATTACTACTACCCAAAGGTTGTCCAAATCCATGTGTTAGTAAAATTCTATTCATTGCTTTGAAGTCTATGATATGATCAAGTCAAAATACCAAAACATTCTTAATGAGAGTGTTTTTTTTTTTTTTTTTTTGCGGTACGCGGGCCTCTCACTGTTGTGGCCTCTCCCGTTGCGGGGCACAGGCTCCGGACGCGCAGGCTCAGCGGCCATGGCTCACGGGCCCAGCTGCTCCACGGCATGTGGGATCTTCCCGGACTGGGACACGAACCCGTGTCCCCTGCATCGGCAGGCAGACTCAACCACTGCGCCACCAGGGAAGCCCGAGAGTGCATATTTTAATGGATGGGATTGTATGCAAAATGATGGCAAAATTCAGTGACCATCTGTCTACCACAAAAGATTTGCTTACAGTGTTAAAAACAATTAAGAAAGACCCATCCAAAATCAACAGTATGTATTGGCTTGAGGCTCACTGAGCACCCTAGCTCTTTAGGCAGGAAGGCAGTGAACTGCAAATGCCCTCGCACTTTGCTGTTTCCACAATGCAACAGCCTGCCTTGAGGACAAGGTCACTCCAGCTGGTGTGGCCTGAACAGGACACCGAAGCTCCCTCTAAGCTCTGCGGAGATGTTACACTGTCATGTATTAATATCCGTACATTCCAGAAGAAAGGCAGACACTAAGACTCTGCTGGCTGATAGGTAATCAGCTTGGAACATTGTCCTGCACACAACACACAACCGTCAGTCCAAAATGTGATCTGAATTGCTGTTTCAGTATTAGAGATGGAGCTTCTCCAACCCACCTCCTCTCTCTGTCCACTGAGGAAAATCGATCAAATGTTACCCCCTTATTTAAGAAGGGGAAAACCTGCCCTTGTTAGATGCTTTCCTCTCTGTTCTCAATAAACTGTGAAACCATCCCTTACATGGATTGAGAGTAGATTTATTGAGTAAGAGATCAGTGATTTAGCTACTTCTCAAACCAGGCATCTGTCAGTTCTCGCTCATACTAGCTCCCACTCTACCAAGAAGCAAAATGCCTCCAAAATCATCCATCAGTAAATTATGCCAATCCCAAGTGTCTTTTGTTGTGATGTTTGTTTTTAATGTCCCAAGAGGCATGAAGAACAAGCATCTGGTTTTCAGTACGTCTTTTCATCCCATTTTCCGGCATTTAATTGAAGCATACAAAGTCCAAATAACTCATGCACTCTTTCAAAATGAAATTACTCAATTCACAGCAGAACACGTCTCTGCAAGCCAATCCTGCCCACATTTTCTCCTTTGAAAATTAACGTAATAACAACAGCATCAGACGGTCCTCCCTCAAGATTCCTATTCACATATCCCAGAATTGTTGTTCAATACGGAGACTAGATACCGACAAAATATTTTTCCTGTCAAGAAGACCTGGTAATAATAGTCCAACATCCAGGCAGCATATCAATTCGGCGTTGGTTTTGAGGGTAGTATTGTTTAGTCGCAGTCTGAAACATGAGAGAAAAGACTGGAATGTTTCAGAAGCAGTTTCTACAATATTGTCTGCACTACTGAAAATCCAGGGGACCTTATAAAGTTATCACCCGGTCCTGACCGTATCTTCATATCTGCAAATAAGGGATAAAAAATAAACGCCTTGCTCCAACCACAAATATTCCAACGATAAAATGAAATTGGCCAAGCAGAAGAAAAATATGATCATAACAATGCTTCTTTCAACTTCAGAAAGTTGTAAGAGTCGCTATCTCTCTTGAGCACACAGCGTGGAATTTGCTCAATTCAGTCTCCCTGGAGGAAAGTTATAATCTTTGTTCAAATGAGGCGACATCTTTAAAGGCAACAGGAGAACCTTTTAAGGTAAACCCCATTTTCTTCAGAGCCAGGTGGGAGGGTCACATTCCTGTGACAGTTACTGAAGATGATCTTGGAAAGAAACAGCAGGCAACTCCCCACCTAGACAAGGTAGATAAATAAGACCCTATGTCCTTTTCTGAGATGACTTTGCCCCCAATCTCAAATATGTCAATGTTATCATCTTACAGCAGACACAAATCTTGAAGCAATAAAAGATTCCTTCCAAGCAGATACAATAACAGAACTCTTTCTGCATATATTGGAGAGTCTTAAAGGTCCTTCTTTTCAGTATGTCTTTTGGGAAACAATGGAGACTACAGGGGGAAAAAAGAAGGCTTGGGTTCTCCATCCCCCAGGAAATTAAATATTTAACATTTACTCATTAAAATGTTTTGAATTTCACATCCTGATGATGAGTCGCCTCGTTTCTAAGGAAGCTGTAGCATAATCCAGAGGAGGCTCACAGATTTCCAAAGGAAGCTAAACCTGTTTTTCATGTAGCACTAAGGAAGCCGTTGGATTTGTTCACATCAGAGACCTAATTGACTCACTGATCCAGTAATGATGGAAATGTTGTGACTTTTAAAAATTGAAACAGATTGGCAGAGTAGAGAACTGAAATACTGACTTTCTACAGCTGAAAACAATCAGGGAATGCATACAAGACAAAATGGATTTTATGCTCTACAACAATTCACTTCAGGCATTTCAATGCAAAGTAAAACATAAACAGATGTTGAAAACAGTTAACCTACTGAACCTACCTGCTGAAAGGAATCCTGCAGTAAAAAAAAAAAAAAAAGGTACAAGTAAGGATTTTATGTGTTAGACGGAGCAGCAATTTCTTTCCAAATACCTGGAGCAAAAGGATAGATTCCAAACTTAACATGCATCACACGTTTTGCTGTATTTAATGAATATTCTAGTTGGAAAATACAGGGACAGTCTGTTGAGGTTTCCATTACAAAACATGTCTATGTTGCATGTTAGGAATCTCAGTAATTTGGTTTATTCCACTCATGCTTACTGAGCACCTATTCTGTGCACAGCTGGGCTACAGGGATAGAAAGATGAGAAAGACACTCCTTGCCCACGGGGAGTTAACAGCTTACTTCCACCATATACAACCTCATGGGTAACTTCAAGACCCTGTGACAGGACAGTAACACAGGTATGCAGAAAGGCCTACAAGTCAACCACGGGGCAGAGGGAACCAGGGCATGCTCAATCCACGTTGTTACATTCCAAATGAAACACAAATTTTGACTTTTGCACCAAGATAAAACAATAGTTATTTCTTGTGCATTCATTCCCATGGGTCTCAAAGTATGTGTATGTTGGTTGAAGGCAGAGGGAGGCCAAGGGGAAGCAACGTCACTGACGTTTGGAGCAGGACAGTTTTTCACTGATAGGACCCTCTCACATACTGCAGGACCTTTGCTACACCTAAGGCCAGCAGTAACTGTCCCCATGCCCAGGCACTCTGACCAACAATAGGTCCTCTGTTATTTCCACATGTCCCTGAGGGTAGGACCTTTTCTTGCTGAGAAGCACCCCGGCAGTTCAGCAAGCATCTATTGAACACAGACTGCACCATCATCTCTAAGCTCTGGATGCAAGACACATTCCTAAGTCAGCAAACTATTCCTATGTTCTATAGGTATGAACTTACATTAGGTCTTTAAGTGAAGACTGAGAGTGTATGCCTTTTCTTCACAAAAAGATGGTACATTTTTTGAGATCAAACATTATGTCTTTTAAAAACTATAATTCAAAAAGATACATGCACCCCTATGTTCATAGCAGCACTATTCACAATAGCCAAGACATGGAAACAACCTAAATGTCAGATGAATAGATAAAGAAGATGTGGTACATATAGATAATGGAATACTACTCAGCCGTAAGAATGAAATACTGCCATTTGTAGCAACATGGATGGATCTAGAGATCATCATACTAAGTGAAGTGAGTCAAAAAGAGGAAGACAAATATGATATGATATCACTTATATGTGGAACCTAAAATATGGCACAAATGAACTTATCAATGAAACAGAAACAGACCGACACACATAAAGAAAAGACTTGTGGTTGCCAAGGGGGAGGGGGTGGGGGATGGATGGGTGGGAGTTTGGCAAACTATTACATATAGAATAGATAAACAACAAGGTCTTACTCTGTAGCACAGGGAACTATATTCGATATCCTGGGATAAACCATAATGGGAAAGAAAGAATGTATATATGTGTATAACTGAATCACTTTGCTGAACAGCAGAAATTAACGCAACACTGTAAATCAACTATACTTCAATAAAATAAATTTTTTAAAAAACTATGTCTTTTAATTGTGACTGTCACCCTACCTGACACGTAAAAGAACCCAGAGTTTTAACATCAATATCAATCCATCAACATCAAAGAGGCATAATTTATTAGGTCTTTCAAAACCTAACACCTACTACATTGAACCAGGAATCTTGAGGAAGAGTAAGGAGTGGTATTTGGGGAGAAAAATATATACATGGAGTGATTATTTCCTGGGCAGGCAGGACATGGGCTTTAAGCTTTTGTGGACCTGTACCAAGCATGGCCCATGTAGATTTTTGACTTTGGGCAATCTCTGTGGCCTCTGCCCCAAACTACACATGTGTTGCTTGGCCCAGTGATTCAGGTAAGGCTGAGGTACCAAACTTTTGTAGTTCCTGGAGGTGAGCAGAACAAAATGGGCTGCCTGGAAACTACAAAAAAGCTGAGATCCATGAGCCCTCCAGGAGTAGATGTGAACTAGTTTTGATTATTTGTGCCGTCTTAGAAAAGGTATTGAAGAAAGGCTGCCCCAAATTCCATGCCCTATTATGTTGTTATAAGTTGCACTCAGGCCGACGGAAAGAAATCAGCAAGTGGAGGTACCAACACCTCAGATGCATGGGGCTTGTTCACAGGTGTTGGTGGTCCTCCATCACATGGTCCCAATTCCCTCTAAATTTGTTAATTAAATAACCTCTGATGCTGGTTGTAGATTTTAGAGACCTAATTCATGGATTCGGTCAGAGAAAGGTGGTTGGTTTTGCTACAAAACAGACAAAAAAGAATGCAAGCCTTTACCTTTGTGCACTCCATCTTCTTGGGATGAAGTAAGAACACAACTCAACAAAACTTCTGCAAATGCAAAGCTAAAAAAGCAATTCAAAAGGCCTGTGCAATTGAATGTTCTGTCTTTACAGAAGTGGTTTAACTCAGGAAGTCAAAGGCGATGTGGAATGGTTTGAAAAACACATCAGTCTTATCTTCAGACCAACAAATTGATGAATCTGAAGAAAGAGACAGAGTTCCTTAAGAGAAAGGCTGAGCTTTGAGCTGATAGGCTGAGCAGATAGTAAGGAGAAAATGTGACTCTGAAGGTCTAGACAGATATAGAAAGGCGAAGAGTCATACCCAGGTCTAATACTTTTAGACCATTAGAAAGGGGAGATGTTCTTGGCAGTTACTAGACGATAATGTATGGGGGGAACCCAAAGAAACCAAAGAGGAAGGGCAAGCTCTCAAAGAATGAATTGACTGCGCCCAAGGGGGCAAGAACCAGTGAAATTACTGAAAGCTTCTTAAAGCTGCAGAATGATAGACAGTTCATTACAAGAATAAATAGGGAACCATGCCTTCAAGACTGGACAGCTATGTTAAGCAGCTGTTGAAAATCTAGATATACTGGACAGGGTAAGATCGGGAAAAGATGAACTATGTTAAAAGGGAGCTGGGCAGTAACAGATTGAATCCAAGTCTAGGTTAGATGAAGACCTGATAGAAGAACACCTTTTAGATAGAAATTAACCAACTCAGGAGGATAAGGGTAGACAGGTTATTTGAACATAAAAGGTTTTGGTAGACCCAGGATCCACTGATTTCATATTTCTGGCTATGGGAGCCCTTGCAGAGGAAGATTATATGAGTCAGTTAGAAAAAAATTGATGGCCAGAATGCAAAGAGGGACTAAAAGCAAAGCTCAGCAAGGAGTACTGGACCTGCATGGAATCCAAATGGAAAATAACCAAACTCAGAAATGGGTTGAAGCCTTTCAAACTCAGCAAGGTGTCCCTAGAGGAGGAGGGAACAAACAGAGACAGAAACAGCCTAGAAAAGAAAATATCTTTATAATTAGTAATATAGACTCTAGTATGAGGAAACAACCATTCCTAGCGAGGGAGGGACGAGGAGGGAATCAGAGTCCTCAAAAAATGTGAAAGACGGTAGGAGAGGAGAAATGATTCCATCAACCTTACCCAGTGAAGGGTTTCACAAGGTCCTGATCCAGAAACACATTGTATGTTATCTGTGGACACTGAATACCCACAGTTGAGCATGTTCTCTTTCATCAGATCCCACCAGCCTCTAATTCATCATTCTGGCCTGCTTTCCTGCCCTTAGCATCTGTGAGACAGGAAGAAAACCTAAGATAACCCCGCCCCCTTTGGTTTAGCCAGTTCTAAGTTTTCTATAACTTATAACCAATAGAGTCCTATTAAATATAGAATACCTCCCAATAATTTTATACACAGTCCAGGAGACTGCAACTGCCATTACCACCCCAAGGCCAGGAAGGTAGTCTCTCTCGCTTAGGATGCTTTCTGGGTATCTACGAAGTACAAAAGTGGAGCCAGGAGTGTGGAATCCTAGCAAGTGTCACTTCCCTCCCCTCCTGACATGTTCTCTTTTCCAAATCTAACCACATGTGGTTTCTTCAACTATTGTTTAGGTCAATTTAACTATATACCTGCATTCACAAGAGAGAGAGAAATCTTTAAGGGCAGGAAAAGGCAGGGAAGCTGAAATCCAGAGCAGGAAGTGTGAAAATTGACACTGAGAGTCCTGGCAATTGGGGGTGAGGGGAGGAACGGGTTACTGGACCCCAAAATAGGCCCAATTAGCGTGGGTCTTGGGTTTCAATGCCAAGGAAGGAACCTGAGAAAAGCTCTAGGCTGAGAGTTGGAGCTGAGAGCCTTGAATCAAGCCAGGGTGCTCAGAGGATCACATTCTCAGTGACAGGGGGATTAGAAAATGTTCCTCTTAAATAGCCCAAGAAAAGGACTAAGAAATGCATCTGTGAAAGTGAAAAAAATTAAAAGCTCTTATGGAAAATAAAAAATTCCAAGCCTGTCTCATGAGCAGGCCTGGGCACCAAATTTATACTATAGTCAAGGTGTAGAATTCTCAAGCTGTGAAACTAATATAAAAATAAATCCCAGACTGGTGATTCCACTAGGTGCCTGTCAGAAGCAAACCGAAACCACTCTGCATATCCATATAACCCTTCCCCACCCCCCAAATGAGCTCACAATAAAAAAAATTAACAACACATGAGAAAGTGATCTGCCAAGTTGTGCTAAGAGGTGAAGGCAGAGAAATGGGCAAGTAAATAGTTCCCATCCTCATGGAACACACAATTTACCAGAGAAGAAACCTACTAAAAAGCTATACAAATGTTCACTCAGTTCCAATTGCGATGAGTGCTATATAGAGTAAGCACCAGGTAAAGAATTGGGGGTAATGCAAAAAATGAACATCCAAAACCCACTTCTGCCTTTTTTTGTTAAAACTTAACATGTTCTTTGCAAATGACATGACCGATAAGGGGTTACTATCCAAAATATATAAACAGCTCATATAGCTCAACATCAAAAAACCAAACAACCCGATTAAAAAATGAGAAGACCTGAATAGACAAAGTTCCAAAGAGGACATGCAGATGGCCAAGAGGCACATGAAAAGATGCTCCACATCGTTGATCATCGGGGAAATGCAAATCAAAACCACAATGAGATATCATCTCACGCCTGTCAGAATGGCTGTCATCAAAAGTAACAAATGTTGGCAAGGATGTGGAGAAAAGAGGACCCTCCTACACTATTGATGGGAATATAAACTGGTGCAGCCACTGTGGAGAACAGTATGAAGGTTTCTCCAAAAACTAGAACTGGAACTGTGGTACATATATACAATGGAATACTACTCAGCCATAAAACAGAATGAAATAATGCCATTTGCAACAACATGGATGGAACTGGAGGGTATTATGCTAAGCGAAATGAGTCAGACAGAAAGACAAACGTCCTATGTTATCACTTATATGTGGAATCTAAAAGGTACAACAAACGAGTGAATATAACAAAAAAGAAGCAAACTTACAGATATGGAGCACAAATTAGTGATTACCAGTGGGGAGAGGGAAGAGAGAAGGGGCAGTATAGGGGTAGGGAATTAAGAGGTACAAACTATTATGTATAAAACAAGCTACAAGGATATACTGTACAACACAGGGAACATAGCAAATATTGTAATAACTATAAGTGGAGTATAAACTTTAAAATCGTGAATCACTATATGGTACACTTGTAACCTATATAATATTGTACATCAATTATACCTCAGGAAA
The DNA here is from genome assembly GCF_003676395.1 of Aethalodelphis obliquidens. Classification (NCBI taxonomy): domain Eukaryota; kingdom Metazoa; phylum Chordata; class Mammalia; order Artiodactyla; family Delphinidae; genus Aethalodelphis; species Aethalodelphis obliquidens. The sequence goes on along the minus strand of NW_020837950.1, from coordinate 5,353,119 downwards.
AAAAAAAAAACCCAAAAAACTCAACATGCTCAACTTAACTACAAGAGGGAGCAGTCTAATATTGAAAATATTTCAATGACAAGAGATGTTAATGAATGTTTACATATAGGCACTCAAAACTGAATTACTAGAATTATGATTTCAGCCATAATAATTTACCTTCCCAGCTTCTTTCCACTGATGGTTCCCAATGTTTTTAATATGTTAATACATACATTATAAACTGTGCTAGAAGTTTCATAGTCATGACGAGAGTCCCAAAGATTAAGAATTACTTAACATTTCCTAAAATTGCAAGATGATGAAAAAAAAGGCTTTGAGAGTACAGATCTCATTGGTCCATCCATCATATTTTTTTAATTTTGTTTTGACATCTTTCCACAGTTAGTATTCCCAACTAATAAAGCATTTTAAAAGTCACAATGCAGTATTTCACAAAGAATAACATCTGTCAATTTTCTTGACTTTCTTTCCAGTGCTAAAGTTGTCTGCACTTTGAAACGAAAGCAAACATATAAATGATAAATGTTTTAAAATATGTACAATATTATGGATATATCTGATTTGCCTATGAAAAGGCAAACCTCTGGTTTGAATTAAAAAGGCTAAACTAATGAAAAGGTGTCGTTAAATGTTTAATAAAGTGCCTAATCTTGATGTATTGCCTTTTATCCTTTCCCAAGAAAATGCAATGAAGAATCATAGCTGTGAATTACATGATTATAAATAATCCTGTTTTCAGTTGTAGAAGTTAGAGAATTCTCCTTTTGGAAGTATAAGAATAAATTGTGTATTAACAGTATACTAATTGTTTACTGCTTTCAAAAAAAAAAGGTTGCCAAAAGATCGGCTATTACAAATAAACTTTGTTAGTGTAGATACAAAAACATAAAAAAAAATCTCCTGAAATTATCAGCATTTACTGTTTTTCCCTTTTCTCAAAATGTGAAGCAACCACATATTTACAGAAAAGTTGGAAGCACAGTAAATACAAAGAGCTTTTTTTCTGAACCATTTGACACTAAGTTGCTAACTGGTTGCCCTATCCCTCTAGGATATGTTACTCCTACAAGCAAGGACATTCTCCTACATAACCAGAGGAAATTCCATTGATACACTGCTACCATCTGATTCTCAGAACCCATTCCAGTCTTGCCAAGTGTCAATAATACCCCTTAAACCAAAAAGGTCTAACTCAGAATCACGTATTACACCTAATTTTCATGTCTCTTCAGTCTCCTTCAGTCTTCTTCCACTTCCATGACTTTGACACTTTTGTATATTACAGGCCAGTTATTGTGTAGAATGTTCCTCAGTAGTAGTTTAGAATTAAATTACATCTTTAGCAGAAATATCACAAAAGTGATACTACACTCTTCTCATTGCACCCTATCAATTTGTCCCTTTACTGATGATAATCCCATCAACCACATGATAAACATGGTGTCTGCCACACCTCCCATGTAATCAGTAAGCATTTTGTAGTGGAATATTGAAATAATATAAATATCCCAGCCCTTCAAACTTTCAGTTTATCTTTTATTGACATATGCCTGGGCTCTTGGTTTCCTATTTTATTCAATACTTTATTACGTGTACTATCATTATTATTATTATTTTTTTTTTTTTGGCAGTATGCGGGCCTCTCACTGTTGTGGCCTCTCCCGTTGTGGAGCACAGGCTCCGGACGCGCAGGCTCAGCGGCCATGGCTCACGGGCCCATTTTTGATGCTCAAATTGCCCTCCATTTGGCCAGTGGGAGCCAATTCAAGCTGGTTTCTGTGTCCTTTGAACTTGCCCACATCCTTCTTTGAGCACTTTCTTGCTTTCTGGAACAAGATGTTTTGGACTCATCTTGTACTTTCCTTGTCTCGCCCTTGGAATTAGCCATTTCTCCAAGGAGCCTGGTATCTTTTTGCAGAAAATGGTATCTGAAACCAAGATCTGGAGGCCCCTTGGAACTCACAGGGCGTGCTCATGGCTCTTAGCTTGCAGCTGATCCTAGCCTCTCTCAGAAGACAGAGCTGGAGGGGAAAATGTATTTATACAGTGTGTGCCCTCACGTGTGCACACACATACATATAGACACTCACATCTATATTTATTTCTACATCTACCTTTATGTTGAAACATATACATTTATACCTGCGTCTCTAATTCCAATCCCATTAGGGTTATAAATCTAGTTTTCTGCCTTTCTATATTTTAACTCCTTTTTCCAACAACAGAAAACCTGGCTTGTTCTCAGCTTATTTGATCAGTCTCCCAGTCTGTAAGGACTCTCCCACTATCCCGACCACATCATCTGCGGAGGTGCCACACTCACCCTGCCCAGAGCTCCAACATTCCCCGCTGGCTGCCCCGTGTCCACGCCTTCCTCATCCTGCTCAGCTCTGACCCTCCGCCTTAAGCCGAACTCCCTCCCACCTTCCTCATCCGACCTGGGCTCCTATACGTCCCACAGGCCACATCTCCACGGCGATGCTGTCCTCAACATTTGGGTTCTAAGCCACTGCACTACCCCTCAGGGCACCTCGGAGGCACCTTGCTCTGCTCCCCGACCAGACTCCGGGCTCAGTTGCTCAGCAAAGGGGGAGGAAAAGGAGAATCCACGCAAAGGTTTGAGGTCTATAGAAAGCAATCAATGTTATTCTTTTTTCATTCTTTTCTCACTTTTAACACGTATAAAAGAGGAATAAAATGACAAGATCTAGCTCTTTCAGCCTTCTCAGCTACTTTTAATTTTTTCTTTCTTTTTTTTTTTTTTTTTTTTTTTGGTACGCCGGCCTCTCACTGGTGTGGCCTCTCCCGTTGCGGAGCACAGGCTCCGGATGCGCAGGCTCAGCGGCCATGGCTCACGGGCCCAGCCGCTCCGCGGCATGTGGGATCTTCCCGGACCGGGGCACGAACCCGTGTCCCCTGCATCGGCAGGCAGACTCTCAACCACTGCGCCACCAGGGAAGCCCTCAGCTACTTTAAAGTCAGTAGCCTGTGAGAATGTGTGTCGTGTGTGTTTAATGTTTTATACTAAGGCAGCCAGACCATCGCAGAAGCTCTGCACTCATTACTTCCCATCAGAGTTGACCTATTTCCCCGCCTCACAACAGAGCATGCAGAAAAGGCCAAGTTGGATAATTTGTTGCATTTTCCCTTTGTCTTGGGGAAACAAGGCCTATTAAGGGGAAAAGGCCAAGTTAATTTGTTATATTTTCCCTGGTTATTGGAGAAATGTGAGTGGAGAAACAAACATTTTAAAAGAAAAAAAGAAACACTTTTACAAATTAAAAAAATAATAAATTAAACGTTTGTTTTAATTATTTAAAAAAATTAAAATAGTTATCCTATGGGTTTTGTTTACTTCCCATAGGGAGAATAAATAATTTTTCTGGAGAGAAGATATGTCTCACCTGTCGGGAAAGCTTTCTTTAAGGAAGTAGGGGAGAGAGTCGTCAGCTTGTAGGAATTTCTGACACAGAATGATTGGAGAATACTGCTAGTTAGGAGCATATATTTCTTATCCAGAGAGCATTTTTGTTCCTCTCATTGACATTCAGCTGACAGAGGTAAAGTTAAAACACTACAAACAAAACTGTTGGTGTTCAATGTCATTGCAGCACTATTCACAATAGCCAAGACACGGAAGCAGCCTAAATGCCCACTGAAAGATGAATGGATAAAGAATATATGGTACATATATACAATGGAATATTACTCAGCCATAAAAAGAATGAAATAATGCCATTTGCAACAACATGGATGGACCTTGATATCATCATACTAAGTGAAGTAAGCCAGACAGAGGAAAACAAATATCATATGATATCGTATTTGGAATCTAAAAAATGATACAAATGAACTTATTTACAAAATAGAAATAGACTCACAAACATAGAAAACAAACATGGTTACTAAAGGAGTGGGGAGGGATAATTAGGAGTTTGTGATTAACATATACACACTACTATATATAAAACAGATAACCAACAAGGACCTACTGTATAGCACAGGGAACTATACTCAATATTTTGTAATAACCTATAAGGGAAAAGAATCTGAAAAAATATATATGTATGTATGTAAAACTGAATCACTTTGCTGTACACCTGAAACTAACACAACATTGTAAATCAATTGTACTTCAATTTAAAAAGAAAAAGAAAACAAATCAAACAAAAAACACTGTTTGTGCCATGGGCAGGGAGTTATTAGGCAAGCTGGAGTTGTCCCCAGGAACCCAGACCTCGGAAATGGGCGCATATACCAGTCCGCTCCTTCCAAGATGTCACCAAGGACACCTTCAGAAAGGCTCATCTCTGCTTTAATTTCGGGAAGGTTGGGGAGCTCAGCTGTACTGTTATTCAGAAAAAGGCAGAATAAAAATCAGGATAGGCCAGGTTTAGGACTAGAGTTACCAAGTCTAGAATTTACATTAAAAAACCATAAAGACCAGGGGGAGCGAGGGAGCTGGTCTCTGAAGTTTGGCAGAACTCTTCTACAGAGTGAAATCGGACAAACACCGCCGCTCCCGGCGTGATTCTCCCACCTCTGCCCCCGTGGCCACAATTGGCCACCCCAAGTAGGCAGCTGGGTGTGAGAGCTTTCAGGGGCCTCCCCAGAGCTTTTTTTAACCTGGTATTTTCTGCTTATAGACTTTCCACAGGGCAACCCCAGGTCCGGGGGCGAGGGGGATTCTCTTCAGCTGGGAAATCTGAGAAGTCAACTGGCCTGTGGCAAAGGAGATATTTTTAGCCGAGACTTGGGTATCTCGGGAGTGCCATCTACTTTAGACCGCAGGGTGGGAGACACAAAACAGAGCTAAGCAAGGGGACTGGGGCGACTCTGCATTTTCTTAGCAACGACTGCGGAGCTTACCTTGGAAGAAGATTCCGTGTGTGCTCTGGTGGGGTGGGGAAAGCCGGTCGGGCGTCTTCTTATAAATGGGGCTACACCCTCCCCGTGGAGGCGAGGCCCGGAAGTCCCGCCTTCACGCCACGTATTCGCAGGGTCTCTCCCAATACCTATCTGCTCACCTGCCCACCTGCCTGCCTGCTGCATTGGCATCACCTGAAACTCCTTAGAAATGCAAATTTGGGGCCCCATCTACTAAGTTAGAAACTCTGGCAGTGGGACCTGGCCATCTGTGTTGCATCAGGCCCTGCAGGTGATTCTCAGGCATGCTAAACCTGGAGGATTACTGGCCTAATCACATGGTCACAAACATCCCTAGATAAAGGTACAAGAACAAAACTTGATCCCTATCAAACCCACACGGCAGTACATCGTTTTAAATTAATAGACATTATTTTCAGCACATTTTTAGATTGACAACATTGAGCAGATAGTAAAGAGAGCCAAAAATTCTTGGTAAACCTTTGTTTTTCTCCTGTGTACCTTACCCTTTCTCTCCCAGCTGAGTTTTGCTATCAAAGATTGCAACTGAGTCAGAGTAAGAAACAGCCCCCAGTGCTCGGGGAGGATGGCAGTCCCACACAGCAACCCTAGAAATGGGTACACCGGGCAGGCTGCAGGGAAGCCAACTGAAATTGTCTAAGATGATGTAGCCAGGGGAACGTCTCCTCCAAAGAGCCTGGGAACTAACATTAGAGTATTCCTAATGAATTAGCTTCCTATGGCTGCTGTAACAAATGCGACCCGTGGCCTCCAACAACACAAATTTATTTCTCTTACATTTCTGGAGGTCAGACGTCTGAAATCAGTTCCACCTAAAGTCAAGGTGTCATCAGGGTTGCCTCCTTCTGACCTCTTTGAGGAGAGGATCTGTTTCCTTGCCTTTTTCAGCTGTTAGTGGCTGCCTGTCTGTATTCCTTGGCTGCTGGCCCTTCCTGCATCCTCAAAGCACATCTCTCTAGTCTCTACATCCATCCTCTCATTGCCTTCTCCTCTGACTGACCCTCCTGCCTCCCTCTAATAAGGACACTGTGGTCCCAACAGTTCCTCCCAGATAATCCAGGACGATCTCCCCATCTCAGAATCTTAGCACACAATCTAATCACAGCTGCACAACCCCTTTTGCCTTATAAGGTGCCATTCACAGGTCCTGAGGATTAGGATATGGGTATATTTGCGGGTCCATTATCCAACTTACCACACTCCCTATGGCCCTGTACTATCTAATACGGTAGAGACACTGGCCACATGTGCTTATGGAGCACCTGAAATGTGATTCATCTGAATTGAGATGTGCTGTAAGAGTACTGAAATTTGAAGACTTAGTATGAAAAAAATAGGTAATGTATTTCATTCATAATTTTTATATTGATTCCATGTTAGAATTGCAAAATCTTGGATATAGTGAGTTAAATAAGACCTATTATTAAAATTAAATTAATCTGTTCTTTTTGCTTTTTCAAACGTAGATAATTTAAAATTACCCACGTGGCCGACATTACATGTCTATTGGACAGCGCTGCTATAGACCACAAAGGAAGCAGGGTGATATTAAATTTCAATAGTTTTATTTATGTCTTACTCATAGTTATAAGGGAGCCTAGACATTGAAAGCAATATGTCTTCTTTCAACCTTCTCTAGGGAGAGCAACTGACTGCACAGAATGGAGATTTCAAATCAAGAGGGATGTTATATAGGCACATACACAACTAAATTCTCCACTAGATAACAGTAACCAAAAAAAATAATAATAACCTAGCAGCTTGTGTTCTTACAAAGCACTTTCTTAAAGCATAATTTTGCTGAATCCTCAATCACAATCCTGTGAGAGGAATATTGTTCCCATTCTTCAGAGAAAGAAAGTGAGCCTAAGGGAAATTTACCTGCTGGAGTGGCACCCGTCTAATAAGTGATGGATAAGAATCCAAGCCACGTGTGTGTGCCACAGTGCCCAGGGCTACCTTGAGCTTATCCTGGCTTGGGTTTAGTGATTTAATCAAGCTCACTCTACTTCCTGAATTATTTTATATCTAATCTTCCTAAATTTCAGAGATCCCAGAATTCTCCCTCTTCACCTGAAAATTTTGTTCCTTTGCCAATCTGAACACATCTTTGTGATTGTTTATTTATTAGCTGTGAACGCAGAGGGGTGTGTGTCCTACCTAGCTATTTAAGGAAGAGGACTTTAACCTGTGTCGAACTCCTCAACTAGAGGCATACCTGATACGAAAACCAGACAAAGACACCACCAAAAGAGAAAATTACAGGCCAATATCTTGGATGAATATAGATGCAAAAATTCTCAACAAAATATTAGCAAAGTGAATCCAATGACACATAAAAAAGATCATACACCACAATCAAGTTGAATTCATCGCAGGGTCACAAGGATGGTTCAACATACACGAATCAATGCGATACACCTCATCAACAAAAGGAAAGACAAAAACCACAGGATCATCTCAATAGACACAGAAAAAGCATGTGACAAAATTCAACAGCCGTTCACGATAAAAACTCTTACGAAAGTGGGCATAAAGGGAACATACCTCAAGATAGCAAAAGCTATTTATGACAAACCCACAGCCAACATAGAGGCGTGCCTGGCCCCCAGCTTGATGTGGACCATCTGTTGGAAGGCCCCCAACACGAATGACTGTCTCTCCCCACCCTTTCCACCACCCACAAGCTGCATGCCTAGGTGAAAGGCTCAGATCTGACTTAGAGCCAGAGAAGATATCCCCAGACAAACCTGGCCTCTGGTGAGCAGATTTCCTCTGCTCAGTCTTCCCTGGAGTGGAACAGGCCATGTCGGACTTTGGCAGAGGTGGCTGTGAGAAGAACTGGCAAAGCCCCACAAAGAGGGAAGCAGATGTCAAGGTCAGCTAGGATGCCCCTTACCCAGCAGCACTTCTCGACTGTCGGAAAGGGAGGAGGGAAGTAGAAAGGAAAAGGGTACGATGTGCTGCTCATTTTCTCTGCAACATGAAAATCTCAGCCTTTAGATCTAGAAAGGCCCTTGGAGAGAGTGTCTAGTCTAACAACCTCATTTTACGCGTGAGGAAACCAGGATCAAACAGGTTAACTGACTTCTTTCTGTAAAGTCTCCCAGCAACTTAGTATCAGGTAAAGACTGGAGCTCCCTTTTCTGATTGTTTTCAACTTGGACAAAATTGCTTTAAAGGATCACAGACAAGTATTAAGTAAAATCACACAGCTTCGACTTCCAAACCACGCTGCAGAGAAGAGGCACCTTGCTTGCAGGCTGAGACTCTGAAATAGGCACTCAAAGCTGAAAGTCATGTACAGTCAAAATAATCCTTGAAAATCCTTAGGAAAATGCCACATTGGAGACCAATATAACTTCTGTCAATCAACCCCACACAGTCAGTTTTTCCAGAGATGGAACGGGCTCCACAGTTGAGTACCAGATTAATTGGCTTGAGGTTAGAGGACAAAAAGGCACAGATCTTTAAACACAGGACCACACGTAAGATTGCAAGCTGGAAACATATAAAAGGCACCAGAGTTCTGAAATTAACAGCAGATCCCCTTCTTTTATCCCCTGCTCTCACTCCAGGGCACTGAGCAGAACAACAGGCAAAGTGACTCATGCTACTTAAAGAGTTCTCTCTTCCCCATGCTCCTGATTTAGTGTTTATTGCTTAATTAGAAGCTAAGCTTCACATGCGCGTGAATCTCTATTTTGTTCGTTTGTGAATCCCAAGTACCCGGTACTGTGCCTGGCACATAAATGTGTGTTGAATAAATGGATAAATCTACTCCTCTTTTTGTCCAGGCTACGTAGTTGAATTCTTGTAAGTTGATGTTATTTTGTTCTAGCATGTAGCTCTTAACCTCTCGGGGTGTTATGTTGCGCTAGCCAGAAAAGTTCACATTGAACTGTTCATAGAGATTGTTCAGTACTCATGGGGTTCATGGAGCCCAAGATTAAAATTTCCTGGTGCTATCAACCTTTAAGATGCTGCTGTGACACTTTAGCAGAATGACCTTCTTGGCTTTGGAGAGACTGACATCGTTTACTTTCATAACTGCACAAGGACTTTTCTTTACAACTCTCCCAAATACTGGAAACAAAAGGTACTCTTTAGGGCTTTTCTGGTGGCGCAGTGGTTGAGAGTCCGCCTGCCGATGCAGGGGATGCGGGTTCGTGCCCGGGTCCGGGAAGATCCCACATGCCACTGAGCCTGCGCGTCCGGAGCCTGTGCTCCGCAACGGGAGAGGCCACGGCGGTGAGAGGCCCGCGTACCGCGAAAAAAAAAAAAAAAAAAAAAAAAAAAAGGTACTCTTTAAATGTTCAGCCCAGAAGCTCGAAGGGGACCTGGGCTAAGCTCAAACTCGTGGCGCCAAAATGATTTTCACAACCCTCCGCTGTATTTTCTGACCTACTCCTAAGCCGGCCTGTTGACTGACTGGCCCTTCTCCACAGATGTCCTCTTGAGATGCTTGCAGGTTCCAGCACTGATACTGAATGGCCAGATGGGTCACCTACAGGACCACCCTGGATCCCCAGCTAGCTCTACCAAGCATTGACACTACACCTGTCACCACCAGCTCTGATGGTTTGGACACAGAGAAATGTACGGCAGGAGAATATTCAAACAGCTGTTGTAAGGTGAGCTGATGGGGGCAACTGCCAGCAGGCTGAGAGGAAAACATAATTTACGGGTATCCTTCAGCAGAGCTCAGAGCCAAGCAAACACCGCTGCAGAACCCCCAGGGATGCGGCAGACAGACACACTGATGCTCCAGGACAACAGCGGCTCTTTCTGAGCAAAGAGAAAGAAGGAGAGACCGGAGACAGGGCTGGGGACAGTGACGGGCTCAGGAAAGGGCAGCTGACTCAGTAATCCAAAAGTGAGCCAACCCATGTACTACACACCCACATGGAAAGCACATATAATCTCCCAACCTGCACCGTGATTGTCTGCCTCTAAGAATAATAAATATTACAGACTATGCTCTAAAGCAGATTTAGCAAAGTCCCAGAAACAGAATAAACTCAAGGCAGGGAAAGGACTATCTATCTATGCATCTGTACTGGCTTGAACAGTGTCCCTCAAAAATTTATGTCCACCAGAACCACAGAATGGGACCTTACCTGGAAATAGGGTCTTTGCCTTTGGAATTAGTTATGGTGACATCATACTGGATTAGGGTGAGCCTTAATCCAACAAGACTGGTGCCCTTAGAATAAAAGGGGAGAACACAGAGACACAGGGAAGAAGGCCATGTGACTACAGAGACAGAGATTAGAGGGATGCAGCTACAAGCCATATGCCAAAGAGTGCCAGCAATCACCAGAAGCTAGGAAGAGGGGAGGAAGGATCCTTTCCTAGAGCCTTCAAGGGACATAGCCCTGCAGACATCTTGATTTTGGACTTGTAGCCTCCAGAACTGTTAGCGAATAAATTTTCAGCATTTTTAAGTCACCAGGTTTGTGGTAACTTGTTACAGCAGCCCTAGGAAACTAATACAGCATCTCTCTATTTTAGCTACTTTCAAATACATTTCTGTATAGTCATTCATTCACAAATAGTTAATTTGCATGAATTCTGTCCCAGGCACTCTTCTAGCAATGAACAAAAGCAAAGAATAATCTCTGCCCCCATGAAGCTTATATCTCAGAGTAGGAGGAGACAGAAAATCATCAAAATAAAGAAGTAAAATACATAGTCTGTCGAATGGTGACAAGTTCAGTAAGGGGTCCTATGGCATGAGGTGGAGTATTCGTTTTCAATTTGAATAAATTAACCATTCTCAGAGGATTCTGATCCAAACATTGAACCTAAGATTCTAGTACAGACAGCCCTCGACTTACGGTTTCTCTGCTTTATGATGGTGTGAAAGCGATACGCATTCAGTAGAAACCGTGCTTCAATTTTGGGTTTTGGTGTTTCCCTGGGCTAGTGGTACGTGGTAAGCTACTCTCTTGTGATGCTGGGAGGGGTAGCGAGCCGCAGCTCCCAGTCAGGCACTCGATCGTGACGGCGAACAACTGATACACTTACAACAGTCCTGTACCCAGATGACCATTCCGGTTTTCACTTTCAGTAAATTACTGAAATTTACTGATTCAGTAAATTACCTGAGATATTCAACACTTTATTATAAAGCAGGCTTTGTGTTAGATGGTTTTGCCTAACTGTAGGCTAATGTAAGTTTCCTGAGCATATTTAAAGTAGGCTAGGCTAAGCTGTGATGTTTTGGTAGGTAAAGGATATTAAATGCATTTCAACTTATGATGATATTTTCAACTTATGAAGGGTTATTGGGACCTAACCCCGTTGTAAGTCAAAGTATATCTCTACTGTCATTCTAGGGGAAAATGGTACAACACGTAAAGGTACACAGGGGAGAGAAGAGCCTCACTCTATTATATCGGAGTTTCTGCTCTAAAACCAGGAAAACCATCAGCCATAAAGCTCACGGTGAAGGGAAAAGAACAATTCATTAGCAAAACCCATCAAGGCTAAGGGTAGAATCTCTAAGGATTTTGTGACGAATACACACTTGTTGGCTGATTTATAATAAATGTTAAATATAAAATTTATTATGTGATTATATAAATTATGTAAATCGTAAATAGTCATTTACCATTCAGCAAATGCCCTGGCAGTGATTCAGCTATGCAAAACCACTCTTAAGAGAAAAAGAAGCAAAGGGAGTGCTGGACAGGAAAACTTTTATCATCCAAGAGTCTCATTAAATTATCACTCAAGCAAATTGAGCTACTTGTAATGAGGTGGATAGACCTAGAGTCTGTCATACAGAGTGAAGTAAGTCAGAAAGAGAAAGACAAATACCGTATGCTAACACATATATATGGAATTTCAGAAAAAAAAAAGTCTGAAGAACCTAGGGGTAAGACAGGAATAAAGACACAGACCTACCAGAGAATGGACTTGAGGATATGGGGAGGTGGAAGGGTAAGCTGTGGCAAAGCGAGAGAGAGGCATGGACATATATACACTACCAAACGTAAGGTAGATAGCTAGTGGGAAGCAGCCGCATAGCACAGGGAGGTCAGCTCGGTGCTTTGTGACCACCTGGAGGGGTGGGATAGGGAGGGTGGGAGGGAGGGAGACACAAGAGGGAAGAGATATGGGGACATATGTATATGTATAACTGATTCACTTTGTTATAAAGCAGAAACTAACACACCATTGTAAAACAATTATACTCCAATAAAGATGTAAAAAATAATAAAAAATAAAGACACACACACAAAAAAAAATTATTACTCAAGCAGAAGAAAGCTCTAGAGCTAAGAGAACATTCCTCGGTGAAGGAGATGTTCTGTCCACACTGTCTAATACAGTAACCACTGGTCACATGTGATTATTGAGCACTTGAAATGTGGCTAGTGAGACTGAAAAACTGAAGTGTTCATTTAATTTTGATTAATTTAAGTAACCGCATTAATTAAATAACCACAGGTGGCCAGTAGCTACTCTATTGGAGAGAACAGCTGTAGAATCACAGAAGGCTGGCTGTGGAGACAAACCCTGAGAGAATGTGAGATGGGACCAGCTCCACAAATAAAAACAGGTAAGGGAGCCTTCACAGAATGTATAACTGTTATGTAGAGTTTTTCTAGGACATATTAATTTCCTTAATGCTCACCAGGCCCTTATAGATATTCAGTGGTATTACCCCGTTGGCTGGAAGAGGAAATCAAGGTTCAGCAAGATTTTTTGACTTGCCCAGGGCCTTGCAGCTTTTAACGGCTGGAGCCAGAGATTTGAATTTGGCTTTGCAACCAAAATACATACCTAGCCACCAAGGCACTCCATGTATAGCACCTTTCACTCTTGTGATGTCTTCCATTCAATCTACCCTCTCTGAACAGTCTGAAATACAAAACTGTGTGTGTCTGCATGTGTGTGTGTACACATATGTGTGTCTGAGTAGATTCTGCAGAAGAGGTTAAGTCTGAGAGTTACTTGAGTTCTTAGTATGGATCAAGTATTCCGTACAAATCAATATCCTCTAGACAACCAGCCCCATTCTCCACTTAATCAGGCAAGAACAAGATGCGTGAATGCATGCTTGTTGACTAACTTATTAAGGCCAAGTGGCACATTAAATAAACCCTTCTTCCTTGGACACATTCAGCAAAAATTCTATAACCCAGCTTTTCTGGTCCTCAAGGAGCTCCCATTCCCCCAGCCATAGACAAACTCAGACCACAATCACACCTGGTTGGTGGTGGAGGCACTGATGCCTGCTGTTCTCTTATTAGTAAGATTTCTGCAGCGTTGTGAAGAAGGTTTCTAATGGGACTAATTTTGCATCTTTTTAAAAAAGTTTCACTATGCCCAGAAATATACTTGATGAGATTAATAAAGCAATTCTTATTTGTCTCTTTAACCTCCTGGAAGGTTTAGCTGAGTCTTTCATCACCGTACTATACGCCTATCCTGCAAGGAACGGTCTGGGAAGAGTCCTTTCCCCAAAATAAAGCTTTACAGCATTTCCAGGTTTTGAGATTTATGTGATCCCATACCCAACTAACTCTGAAAATAGTTCATCCCAGTGTGACTCTCGGTGTCCTGGGAAGAAGTCTATGGAAAGCCTGACTGCTCAGCCCAGCAATCACACATGTCTCTGCAGACAGCTAGTCTAACCTCTCAAGCCGCAGGAACCTGGTTCGAGGGACTGATTTCTAGCCTAATTTCCGCACAACAGAACTACTGACACCCAATAATACAAACAAGCTGGTGAATATTGTGCTGTGACAAAAACTGATTTTATAATGGTTATTTCCAAAATTAATGTGTTGTGACATCTTTAATTTCAACACCTTCAGCCAAAATGTGTGTCTTTGGAAAATGATCACCAGTAAGTCCTGACTTCGCTCCCTTTCTGGTAGCAGTCGGCATTCCTTTGCAGAGTTTTGATTCCATCAGTAAATTATTGAATACTTTACCAATGGGGTGGGGGGCGAGGGGAGGCTACAAACTACAGATGGACAACAGAGAAGTTCTCGCGGTCTTATTGAAGAGTGAGCTCGTCTTTGCAGCGCATTGTTCTCAGAAGTCTCCCGCGGAAGGAAAGCTCTACTTTACGAATTGCCGGGACAGCTTCCCTGGGAACGCCCAGCCGGGCCGCTTCCCTGATGAGCTCGCAGCTCTGAGCGCGCAGGGCTCGGTCCCGGGAATGACAAGCAGTGCAAAAAGTGCCTACACCGCCATCCACCGGCCCCGAGCGGGTGGCACTCGGAGTGGCGAGCTCGCCACGAGAGCTGGGGAAGAATCCCGGCAGGATCCGACCCAACACCACCTTCCTCCCACAAGCGCAGCCCTGCGTCCCTGCCCCGAGAGCGGTCCCTGATCCCCGGCGCCGCGCAGCTGGGACCACGCCGCAGAGAATGGATTCCGGGACCCTCCTGACACCGAAGAAGGAAGGCAGCGCTCAAAAGGGACCCGGTTCCTGGGGGCTCAGGCCAGTGAGGACCTGCCGTGGTGATCTTCCCTGCCTTTCCTCTCTCGAACCAGGGGCAACGTTGTCCCTTCCCAGAACAGGATCGGAGCCCGCCAAACCCGGAGTAGCTCGAACCCGCAGCCCCTACCCCAGCCCCGCCCCCCCATGGCGGCCGGCGGCCGGTGTGCCCGGGCGGGTACTCGCCGCAGACGAAGTTTGCGCGCAGTGTACGCAGGAGTTCCCAGCACCCTGCAAGGGGCAGCGCTCAGATGGTCCAAGGATAACCGACACCGCTGGTTGCAGGGGAACCGGACGCGAGTCCGGGCTCTAAGAGGGATGAAGACCCAGGCGCGCGCGACCGGGAAGGGAGGCTTACGTCTGGGGCAAGCGAGGCTGCGCGGTCCTTCCAGGTGCCGGGCGTCGGCGCAGAAAAGAAGCCGCGGACCCCCGAGGGGCTGGTTCCGACGGCTCCTTCAGCAGCCTCCTCAGGCGCACTGGCGCCGCCGAGTCCACTTGATGCGTGGAGGGCGCCCCTGGCAAGGAGAGTGTGGTCTCCGGACCGACCCGACCCGAGCGTTAAAGGAAACACTACCCATGACCCTGGGAGGGTCCCGGACGCTGGGCGACCGGGATGGAGGGCCGTGCGCCCGAGGACTGGTTACAGGGCGCTTAGCGTGGCGCTAGGACAGCCGAAGCTCACCGACGGCAGGGCAAGAAGGTGGCACCCGAGGGGAGGAGGGGGCGGGACGGGAGGGATTGACCCTAAATTCATCCGGACCGAGAGGTCATGCGACCTGTTCGGCGGCAAAGCGCAGTTCGTGTATCTTACCTGCTCCGAGGCCCCGGCCGGGCGGTAGCGCTCTTCCGGAGCGCGGGCGGGGGACTGTTTCGTGGAAAACATGTCTCGCTTTTTCCTCCGTCCGCTCTTATCCTGGTCACTTTTCTCTCCTCTGCGTGCCCCTGGGAGAGGCACTACGGATGCCTTGCCTCTCGCTCAGGAAGAGACAAGTTGAACTTCAAGGGACAGGGGCTCCACATTTTGTCTGCTCGACAGATCCCACCTCCCTTCACTCCCGTCTCTGGGTCCCACCCATAAGAACCCTTAATGACAGATCCTCTACAACCCCACCTCTTTGCATTCAAATAAGTTATTCTTCAGGGGCAGAGGGGAAGCCAAGCGGACTGCGGGTCCCCCCACCCATGCCCACCCCCAAACTTACGCCCCGCGACGGCGGCACGAAGAGGACAAGACCTGAGCGTTTGGGCTGTGGGAGACCGAGTAATTGGGAGCAAAGGAGTAACTTGTCGGCTCTCCCAAATCTCATCCACATCCTAGACCATTCTCTTTTGGCCAGAGCGTAGCCAAGTAAAAATCAGAGTAACTGCAGGCACTGGCAATTAAAGGGCAAGATTGTTATCTCAACAAAGATTTACGTTTCTAGGGCGAGCATTATTTGCTTTAGGCAAATGGAAACTAGCTTCTCTGTTTAGGGAAGGAACTGCTTTGCAAGAGTGCCTGAGACTTTGCTGAGGCTGCAGGGACCCGGGAGGGAGCCTGAGCCTGCTTCCATAAACCTAGCAGCGATTTCCTGCGGAGAGCAATCACAGGCTGAATCCTAGGGGCCAACAACTCTGTGCCTTTCTGTCACTCACCAGCAGCCCCTCTTCCTCGGGCAGCGTCAAGGAGGCACTGCAGGTATTTACAATGGTAGAGACTACCATTTGAAGACCAAGTTGTCGTATGTTTGGCAGAAAATGACTACGCTTGAGTTTCTCTTAGAAATATATATTTTTTAATCCAACTTTAGTCAAGATCTAAGGAAAATTTTAAAAAATCACTCGAGGTTATTGAATAAATCCATCTCCATTATTCTGGCAGAGGCTATGCATAGTCCACAAAATATGTATCAGGCACTTGTTCCTTGAATATTATAGCTGGGGGAGGGGTGTATAACTTGTAAAATTGGGGGGGGGGAAATCGGTATTTTGTTTCTGAAATGAAGTGAGAAAGAAAATATTGCCAAGTGCATAGTACAATAGTTGAAATAGGGAGTTGAAGTAACCAGCCTAAGTTTTAAGTTTACACAGCTAGCAAGTGCTGAGCTGGGATTCTGCAGAGATGTAATTTCAGGACTGTGTTCTTCTAAGATACTGCCTCATCACACGTCATTGTCATCACCACAGGGACACCAGTCTGAAAATCAAAAGCCTAGGCGATTTGTCTGCCAACTCTACCTTGAGCAAATCCCCTAGTCTTTCTGGGCCAGTTAACTCAGTCTGTAAAACAAGGGTTGGATTCAATCCTCAAGGTTTCTACAGGCATTCTGACGCCAAGTATGAATTGCTATTCACCTCCTTTCTCTTCCACTTTCTGCCCTCTAGTGGAGGTGTTAAAGGAACTGTGAAATTTAAGTAGCTAAATCAGTGAATTTGAGATAGCTAGGGTAAATAAGTCTTCTCTTTCACTACTATACAGTACTGTTCTTCAGAGAGCTAAAGCTGATTGCACTGGTGAAACAGCATTCTTTAAACTTCCTTTTAGCAAGAAAACCCAACCAGTTCTAGGCACCAATGGCATCAGAGTAAATATTTGAGGTAGTCTTTGCATGAGGGCAAACAGGTATTTTTATATTCTTTGTAACAGACTTCTATAATGTAAGGAATCATAACAAATGTTAGAAATCTCATAACATATGTGAACTAATTTGAATATGCAGAGGGCTCACAGTAATCTTCAATGACCTATTTGAATTATTCCTTTTTAAAAAATTTGCCACATTTGCTTTTCAACTTAAAGTGACAACCATCATCTAGTTTCTTACATTTCATTTTACAAAAAGAAACATTTATGGCCTTTTGAAATTTTTATTGTCCAGTATTTCAAACATCTATCTAACTAATTAGATGGTTTAAAAGAAAGAACATAAACCTTAATGAGATTTATGGGAAAATTAACTTCAAGGTAGTGAGTATACTTCTGGAAAGGGTGATTTTACAGATTAACCTTTAGTCACATTTCACGTACAGACCAATTTTAGTGCTTAGGACTACAAATAATGGCAATTTGAGAAAAAGAAAGAGATATCTTAGAGAAGCAGCCAGCATCCCAGGATAAGAAGAGGAAAGCAGTGGCTAAAATAGATATGCTATCCCACGGCTTAACACTCATCTAGGATTTATTAGCTGCCAGATGAACAAAATTGAGTTTCTGCCCTCACAGAACTTCCTGGCATAATGAATACATTAAACTGGGACTTCCCTGGTGGTCCAGTGGGTAAGACTCCTCATTCCCAATGCAGCAGACCCGGGTTCAAACCCTAGTCAGGGAACTAGATCCCACATGCATGCCGTAACTAAGAAGTCCCCATGCCGCAACAAAGACCCGGTGCAGACTAAATAAATAAATAATTTAAAGATAAATAAATATATTAAACAAACCCAAATATGTAAACTATGGAAAAATACTTACAAGTAATATAGGACTATATTTCAGGGAGTCAGAATGTGATGTTTTTAGCTGAGATCTAAAGACACAAAGCCTTTAAAATTATATATATACATATATATATATTATATTAAAGAATAGAGCAAGAAACAGGCGAATTGGACAATTACCTATTGCAGGGAAGGAGAGTTTACTTAAACTAAGAAGGGAAAATAACATGCCCATATCTGAAGTAATATATTCCAGCACACTGAAACATTCTGTATATGATAAAAGTAGGCCGTGCAGACATCCTGTTTGCTGTATATAATATTTCTGGGTCATGAATCCCTTACTCTAATATACTAGTCACTGGGAGAAGTAATAAGAACCGGCCCATAAAAAGTTTCAAAGGAATTTTATTTCTAGCACCCTCACACACGTAGTGCTAGCTCCCCCCCACCTCCAGGGCTTTCATTTGACTGCCCACATCCAGCCTAGTGTTCCTAGGGATAGTACCCCCTCAATGACAATGACCACGTGAGCAAAAACCAAGGTGCCTCAGTTTACAATTTGCTTTTCTGACCTGTGAATCAATTTGTAAGAGAAGTTATGATGTTAAGTCACATTTATCTGTATTATTATAGCTAAGAATTTCTAAGCACGATGTGCCAGGCACGTCACAAAGTGACATGTATACTTTTTCAGTTTTTAATTCTTGAAACAAACCTAGTTTCCTTTGTTGTAAAATGAGAATAATAACAGCCCCGCTGCATAGGCTGTCATGGGGGTTAAGTAAATATAAAAAGTGCTTTAAAATAGTTGTAGACACATAATAATAGCTAACACTTACTGAACACTATTATTTCTCCTTGTTTCTATTTTACAGATGAGGAGGAAAGTACGTCTTACAAAAGTTAAATCTCACAACTAGAAAAGGGCAGAACCAGAATTGGAGCCCAAGCAATCTGGAACTAGACTGACCTCTTAACCCCTACCTCCTGTACAATTATTAAGACAGTAATGGAAAATGCCCCAAAAGTTTACGGCCTAGAATGACACTGTGAATTCACTCATTCATCCATCAAATAGTTATTGAGCACTGCAGTGGGTTGAATTGTGTCCCTCCCCAAAATTAATGTCCAACCGAAACTAAATATGTAACTTTCCTTATTTGGAAAGAGGGTCTTTGCAGGTGCAATTAGGTAAAATGAGATTATACTGGAGTAGGGTGGGCCTTAACTACAGAGTGTGTTCTCCTCAGAGACAGAAAAGGACACACACAGACACGGAGAAGGCGGCCAAGTGGAAATGGAGGCAACACTGGAGTGATGTATCTATGAACCAAGAAACGCCAAGGATTGACGCCCAAAACCAGAAGCTAAGAGAGAGGCATGGAACGGTTTCCTTCTGAGTCTCCAGAAGGAACCAACCCTGCTGACATGATTTTGGACACCTGGCCTCCTGAACTGTGACAGAATAAATTTCTGTTGCTTCAAGCCACTTTCTTTGTGATAATTTGTCACGGCAGCCCATGGAAACTAATACCAGCATCTGCTATGTGGCTCAGCATGGTTCCCCACTCTGGAGTTACAGCAGTAAACAAAACTGCACCCCTGCCCTCACGGAGCTTTCCTTCTAGTGAAGGAGACAGACAATAAACAAATACAGAATACAGTGTTAGGTCCTATGTAGCGCTATGAGGAAAAAAATATTGTATGAAGATAGAGAACACCAGATGAGGGTGGTAATTAGGGAATGTCTCCCTAGAGGCGTTTTAACTCGAATGAATCTGGATTGTGGAATTTTAGGCTGTATATGGGTAATTCTTCACAGCACCACTGAAATACATGCCCTTGCATTAACTGCAAATAAAACTTAGCAAGAACAGCAGATCAGCAAACAACAGACCTAAACTTGCTCAACAGACCAAGATTCTGAAACACATGAAAAGGGTTTCCCAGAAAGGACACCCGTAAGAGTTTCTGGAAAGCAGAGGGGTTCCCAGCTCCACTCACTCCTGCCAAATTGTCATCTCTTCTAGGACGTAGTAACCAGTACTCTGCTTTTCCCTCCTTCTATGAAGCTTGCTAACCTCAGAGGTAGACCCTAAGGTCTAAGGCTGAGACAGTGGTCTAATCACTGTCACTGAATCAAGAGGCAGCTTCCACAGACCAAAGAGATACAGCTACCTTACATCAGCTCTAGCTCCAGAGCTCAGACTTCTGTCTCACTTCCCAGTACCCAGGGATGGACACACCTAGCCACCGGAGGAGTCCCCTGGGTCATCTGAAATAACACAAAGAGCCCAAATTTTTTATAGGTCATCTATAAACACTAACACAAACACTTACCTCTTTTTAAAAACTTTAACATTCATAGCCATGAAGCTCAAGCATCAGACTTCTTTGCAAAAAGCAAACATTTTTAATGTTTTGCTTCAGTAAAGTTCCTTTGGCAATTTCAGCAAAGATTACACCAATTTATTTGAAATTATTTGATTTTAATTTAGACTTGAATAATGAAATTAATTGAAATACAAGCACTTAGGTGTTGGTCAATCCCTAAAAGTGTTTAAACTGAAAAATACTAAAAGATTTCAATATAAATATTCCACAAATTTCAAACAGCTAATAAACTTTTATGATACACAGTAAATAGGAAAATAAGGCCATCACATTCACATTTTTGTCTATGTCATTGTGAGTAGCTATTTGGTAACTCTTCCATTCCTTCTCTAATTGGCTTAGACTGCAGCAAAAAGGTCAACATGTACCGCTTTATTTCCCTCAGAACAAATTAACGTTAAGTATTTAAACAAAATTTCATTTCATTTTGACCTTAAAGAAATTATTTATTTCCTCCCCACTCCACTCATTGTGCAGCAGTTTCCACAGCGTCCTCAGGCCACTCCTTCAGGGCAGTGGGGAACCGAGGGAACTGCAGGCCCAAATCCCTGAGTCGAAGCACCACCAGCAAGCACCTCCATGCTGGGCTGCCTCCCACTCATCTCCCTCCCTGCTTTTACCTTTGATTCCTTAGAGTCTTCTCTCCACACAGCAGCCAGAAGACAGTTATCTTAAAAGAACAATGACCAACAACTATTCCCCACTTAAAACCTTCCAGTGCTGCCCACTGCAACCAGAAATAAACCCCCATTCCACAGCATGGTCTATCAAGCACACTGTGAACTGGCCCTGGGCGCTCTCTCCCCGTCACTCACTCAGCTCCAGCCACACCAGCCCTTCTGTCTGTTCCTCAGCTCTGCCAAGTATCTCCCAACTTAGTGACTTTGTACTCACTGATTTCTCTCCCTCACAGACTTTTCCCTCAGATCTTCAAATGTCCCCATCTCAGAGGGACTTTCCCAATCTAAACTAGCCAGTGCCTTTTCAGCCCCCTCTTTCATCACTTTCTGTAACATTTCTCTCATTTTTAAACATCACTTATCATACATGAAATCACGTTCATTTTATCGTGTATCTATTTCCTGCCCGCTCTCTTCCACTCCTTAACAGGTCCCTGAGAGGATCACCATTATCTTCAGTACCTAGAAGGTTCCTGGCACGCAGTAAAGGCATATGTTGATTGAATAAATGAATGAATAGTTGGGCAACTTTGGGTTAATTAATTAAGCTCTGAGCTACTAGCCAAGCAAATAAAAAACAGCAAACTGCTTCATTTATCATTCACTCAATCTCCCTCTTCCGCTCACTAGATTCTTCCGCACAAATCAGAAAGAAAACTTAGCAAGAACACAAGCCCAACAAAGAGGCATGAACTAGGCTTCAGGTTTGTTTATTAGGCCAAGATTTTGAAATACATGAAAAGAGCTTACCACATGGACATCTAACATTCATTTTAGAGTACAGTAAGGTAATGACTTGAGTGTAACAGCTCTAGTTAAGAGCTTCTGAAACAGCAACCCAGTAACTCTAACATTGGGAAAGGTAAAAAAGAAATCTAAAATTAAAACAAAAATACCATAAAGAAAGGAATGACTGCCCTTCCACTTTAGATACCAGCTAATACTTGACTAAGGAACATAACATTAAAGAAATTGAGTTAAAGAAAGCAAACTTTTAAAATCCTTCTTTGTACTTTTACCACTTCTACCACTTTTTAGTACCTATCAATTACTATGTTTTACATCAAGCATTAGAGTTTTATACCTTGATAAAATTATAGGTTCCTGAATATTTTAAATAGTAAATATTCTAGATTAAAAATTTGGTATGAAAAATTTTAATGAAAACATTAATTATACAAAAATTAAATAGCAAAACCATTTAAAATGACTTACAATTCAAACAGATTTGGCTTACTGATATTTCTCTATCAGCTTGTTTTCATAAGAACTTATTATTTCCAGCTGAAAAAAATCTACTTATACGATTGTGATAAGAAGAAATGAGAATAAAGTACATAAAGCTCGTAAGCCTGTGCTCAGCATATATTGCTCATAAATATTAGTTTTTCTTTTATTATTACTTTTTATTATTACTTTGAAAAAACACATACAAGTTTTACAAAACATGTCAACTTCAGTTAAAAGTTTCTTATATAAGACATAGCCACATGTGAGGAATCTAGCCTGGCATTTTTTGAAAACAATTATATTTTCCTCTGAGTGACATACTACATAAAATTTTACTTCAATAACTGATAAAAATTCCTCACTAATAAACCAATTTATGAAGTCTAATTATATAGCTTCATGTTATAATTTATGAGGTCTTTTAGAGGATATATATATTTTAAAAAGTACAAAGTTACATGATCAGGAAAAGTACCTTTTAATAAGTAACCATAACATTGTGAAATATTCCTCTTACCACACATACGGCTCAGTTTCATCTTAATTTCGCCAAAAAAAAAAAAGATGGCTCTAAATAGTAAATGAAACAGTTATGTTAATAGAAGGAAGCACAATGAACAACTAACATGTTACCCTGCCACTGGCTATGCCTTATGAAATATTTTACAATTTCAGTCATGCTTTTACTATTGCCACTTCTAGTATGCTAATTAAGATAAAGATTAACATTCTGTCCTTCTAACAACTGCTGGAATAGAGAGATGAATGTGAATATATATTATGTTCTACAACATTCACTTTCTAATATTCCAAATTTAACAACTTATCGAAATCTAATCTGAGGTATATTAAGAGATCAAACATTTTTTAATCCACACCATGGGCTATGTACCATGCAAACACTAAAACCACAACTGCACACACTGAAAAGAGATAATATTTATATTTTTGCCACAGCGTTAGCTCAACTGCCACTTCATCTCTCTTCCTGTTCTTCTTCCGACGACCCTTCAGTCTGTTTTCAAAAGCCTCCAGTTCGGCCTAAATCAAAACAGTATCATTTTTATTAAATTCAATACACACATTGATTTAAAATTTTCCACTTAGATAAAAATAAATTTGGGAAATGTTTTAATAGTAATGGTATATAATAAACATATTGATTTGATTTTTTAAAAGAACATCTCTCCACTACTGATTGTATTCAACAAATTCAGAACTTAGGTAAGCAGAAAGGGAACTAGGGAGTAGTGAAAGAGATTATTTCAGATTGAAGGCCTGCCTTTGATACTAAATACAGAAACATCTGATTTAAAATATAGACATTAGTTTTATACATCAACACCATTAACCTATAATTAATGGGGCTCTATAATATAGAGCTTCTAGTAAGTGCTAACGGATGACCCATTAGAATAAAGATACCTATAATTCTAGTTTTATACAATGCTGGTATAATAAACATTACTGGCTTGTATGGAAGAAATTCAAGTGAGTGAAGAGAAAAAAGCTGCCGGAAATTGATTCCTCTCTGTCAAATACATTTCAAAACACAGAGTACAAATTCTTCAGGGGAAAAATGCTTCATGCTTTAAATCAAAATGACTCTTTTAGAAAGCAGAAAAAACTCATTCTAAAAAAGAATAACTAGGCCTTCCCTGGTGGCACAGTGGTTGAGAGTCCGCCTGCTGATGCAGGGGACGCGGGTTTGTGCCCCGGTCTGGGAGGATCCCACGTGCCGCGGACCGGCTGGGCCGGTGGGCCGTGGCCGCTGAGCCTGCGCGTCTGGAGCCTGTGCTCCGCAGCGGGAGAGGCCACAACAGTGAGAGGCCCGCATACCGCAAAAAAAAAAAAAAACGGGTTTCCCTGGTGGCGCAGTGGTTGGGAGTCCGCCTGCCGATGCAGGGGACGCGGGTTCGTGCCCCGGTCGGGGAAGATCCCACATGCCGCGGAGCGGCTGGGCCCGTGAGCCGTGGCCGCTGAGCCTGCACGTCCGGAGCCTGTGCTCCGCAGCGGGAGAGGCCACAACAGTGAGAGACCCGTGTACCGCCCCCCCCAAAAAAAAAGGATAACTAGATGACACTCATTATAAAGTATAGATTTTCAGTCTACTGTTAAGAACTTACTTATTAAACTTTAATGCATGATAATATAATACACTATAGTGCACTGTTATTAACTAAAACCGGATACTTATTAACTAAAATATATATGTAATATTCATGCAAGATTCTGTAAATGTGTATTTAAAAGGAAATAGAAATTTCAGTTAACATATCCATGACTTTGCTCATAAACCACACTGTAAGAAGACTTAACATATACTTAATACAAAGTGGCATTCTTCAAAGAACCAAAATGTCAGAATATTCTCAAGTAGTTGTTGATATACAGCACAAGGTCAAAATATATTAAAAGCAGTCAAACTTGAGAACTACTGACACAGTAAAATAACTAATGCTTTAATGATGACTCACAGTCATCAAGCACGGTTTAAATTATTTTCTATACACTCTGTTTAAAAGGTGAGTAAATAGAGAATATGTTTAAGATTTCTATCCACAACTGATTATGAAAAGGGGAGGAAGGGACACCCTAAACTATTCTTAATAATTTAATCTCCCAGGATTTTAGTCGATCCATGTTTTACTGTATTAGCTCTGATAACTTATTTTTTGGTTTTAGGCAAACCAACTTTATAGAACCATAAAACACCGGAGGTCATTTTATCCCACGCTTGCTACATGAGTTGTTTTTAATGCCCTCTCTCAAGTCATGCAAATTTCAATTTCTTCATTCATAAAGGCAACAGTTTGTATACAATATACACTGCTTGATAAGTATAAAGCATCTCAAAATGCAAACTGACAAAAAATTACATGTCACTATTACAAAGTTAAGACACTCTTTGGAGTGTATGATCAATAAATACAGTATTTGAGCAAACAGGGGATATCAGGAATGTACTTGTTATCTAGGTAATAACAAAGAACAGATAAAAATCCTGCATTCAAGAATCTAATCGGTAAATAAGGGGATGTATTATTAAAACAAATGTGTTGTTAGTAAACAGCACTTATTTGTCACAGATAACCTACAACTCAGTAAAACAGAACTAAAATAATTTTAGATGAGCGAAGACATGCACTGCAGAGGATGACTTAAAATGGATGCTGCCATGCCCTGACCCTCACCCCTCAACCAAAAGAGGAGTTATCTCTTGAGAATGGACGAAACTGGCAAGCAAGTAAATTGGGAATACACAAAATATCTGTGAACATACAAGGTCCCGTGCTTCTTCAGAGGTTCAGTATACCTGGACTGAAGTAAGTGAATGGCTAATTTTTGTTTTACAGGAACTGTATTTTCAGTCCAGAACTGAGCTCACCAGATCCTAATTTGTATGTTTCCACATACCTTGTATTTGCATAAAAACTAACGATGAGGGCTTCCCTGGTGGCGCAGTGGTTGAGAGTCTGCCTGCCAATGCAGGGGACACAGGTTCGAGCCCTGGTCTGGGAAGATCCCACATGCCGCGGAGCAACTAGGCCCGTGAGCCACAACTACTGAGCCTGCGCATCTGGAGCTTGTGCTCCGCAACAAGCGAGGCCGCGACAGTGAGAGGCCCGCGCACCGCGATGAAGAGTGGCCCCCGCTCGCCACAACTAGAGAAAGCCCACGCACAGAAAAGACCCAGCACAGCCAAAAATAAATAAATAAATGAAATTTAAAAAAAGAAAAAAAAAGAAAGCGTCCTTT